>NW_027493404.1:0-389319 GCF_021521415.1 Bidens hawaiensis | reverse complement strand
TGTTCACTGATTCTAACAACGCATTTATGGCCAAGAATTTGAATCACACAAGTTTAGTGGCAGGAGATCTTGAACAAATTGATGCTGATGATTTGGAGGATATGAATCTCAAATGGCAAGCTACCATGTTGGCTGTGAGAAGCAAAAGGCTATACAATAGAACTGGTAGATCTTTGGTTTCTGGTCCTAATGACAGGATTTGCTTTGACAAGTCAAAGGCAATTTGCTATAATTGTCAACTACCAGGTCACTTTACCAGATAATGCAACCTGCTAAGACAGTTTCAGAACAATAACCAACAAAGAAACCAGTTCCAATACCAAAATCAGAATCAAGGCCAACAAAGACATTTCAACAACAACAACTTTCAACAACAAAATCATCAACAAATAATCCCACAACAACATCCATTTCAAAGAAACCAACAAAACCATCCACAAGCTCCTACCAATCAAAACAGGAACAATGCCAATCAGCCAAGAAACCATGGAAATGTTGCTTTAGCTCAACCACATCAAGATGGTGTTTTTGACTGGAGTAACCATTCTGAAAACATAGAGAAGGCTAATGTGGCATTCATGGCAAAAATTGGAAATGAAGCTAGATCCTCTTCATCTCAGGAACAGCCCACAACAATGAATGATGTATGGTACATGGACAGTGGATGTTCTTGGCACATGACCTATGATAAAATATTGTTGGTCAACTATGAAGAGTCATTTGAAGAACCAGTTGCATTTGGTAGTGATGAAAATGGAGGGAGGATTTTGGGGAAATGCATTCTTACCAATGGCAAAGTTTCTTTTGATAATGTGTTTTATGTGGAAGGACTACAATATAATCTTCTGAGCATATCTCAAATGTGTGATAAGGGTTATGAGGTTGGATTTGATGACTCACACTGTTTCATCCTAAAACCCGAATTTGTAATTCCTCCTGATATGATTATGATGATGGCCCCCTAGAAATGGAAATTTGTATGAATTAAGAATGAAATGTGCCATTTCTAGAGGTGGAACATGTTTGTCAACAACCACTAAAATAAACAAAATTGTGGCACATAAAGTTTTTCATGTCAATTTGAAGAGCATGAACAAACTTGTTAAAGGTGAACATGTCATTGGTTTACCCACAAGGGAGTTCAAGCTGGATGACAAGTACACTTATTGTCAAAAGGGAAAGCAGCACAAATCATTACACACAAAACAAAACTCATAAACTCCATTGAACAAGTACTTGAAATGCTTCATATGGATCTCTTTGGTCCTGTGAGTGTTCCAAGCATTGGTAAGAAGAGATATTGCTTGGTTATTGTAGATGATTTTTCAAGATATATAAGGGTTTATTTTATAAACTCAAAGGATGAGGCTGCTGAAATGATTAATAGCTATGTGACAAGGATTGAGAACCAACTAGATGCAAGGGTGAATTTCATGAGAAGTGATAACGGAACTGAGTTCAAGAATGGGGTAATGACTAAATTTTGTATGGCTAAAGAAATTTATCAACAATTCAGTGCTCCTAGAACTCCTGAACAAAATGGGGTTGTAGAAAGGAGGAACAAAACATTAATTGAGGCTGCAAGAGCCATGATAGCAGATGCTTACCTGCCTGTTACTTTTTGGGCATAAGCAATAAACACTTCTTGTTATGTTCAGAACATGGTCCTTCTCAACAAAAGCCAATACAAAACTCCTTATGAGGTTTTGTATAAAAGGAAGCCCTTGCATCAAATTCTTCAAGTCCTTTGGTTGCAAGTGTTCTCTTTTGAATACCAAAGATTATCAGGACAAGTTTCAATCAAAATCTTTAGAGTGTTTCTCTGTTGGATATTTCACACACTCAAAAGCTTACAGAGTCTATGTGAAAGATCATCTGAGTGTGATTGAATCTTTACATATTATCTTTAATGAAAATCAATTCAACACTGTTGATGGAGCATCATGGTTATTTGATCTGTAGAAGCTAATCAAATCCTTCAAAATTTACCCTGATGACTTTGATGATACTTTATATAGAACAAGTGTCCCTGAAGCTACTTTAGAGAAGAATGTTGATTCAGACAAATTATGGTCCAAGGTTGCTGAAAAGAACACTGAATTTTCTTTTGATAAGAATGTTTCTCATGTTGAATCTAAAGAGGAGCAAAATGAACATGTTGATCATCAACAATATCAAGAAATTCATGTCTTGAATGGTGAACAAACAAGTAACCAGCAAGATCAAAACCAAGCTGGCAGACAATCAAGATTTGAAACTTGTTTCAAAACTTGAATATGGGAAGTGATCTTGCCTCAACATCAACTCAGAATGTTGAAGAGCCAACAATGAACAATGAATCATCAGATTTGATTGTTGAAGAACCTGATCTTAATGACAAAAATCTTGATTCAACTATTACTTCAGATCAAATCATCCTAACTTCCTTTGCTGAAAGAAATCATCCTGCTGAAAACATAATTGGTGATCCGCATGAGAGAATAACTAGAAGTGCATCTGAATCTCCAAACATCTGGTTGTACTCCTGCTTTTAATCCCAAATTGAACCCAAGAACATAGTTCAAGCCTTGAAAGGCAACAGTTGGGTAGAAGCTATGCAAGAGGAGTTGGCCCAATTCAATAACTTGAAAGTCTGGGAACTTGTTGATAAGCCAAGAGGAAAGTTTGCAATTGGCATCTAATAAAAAGGATAAAAGAGGTATTGTAATGAAGAAAAAGCAAGACTAGTTGCACTTGGATGCTTTCAAGAAGGGATTGATTTTGAAGAGGTGTTTGCTCCAGTAGTAAGGCTAGAAGCTATCACAATCATCTTAGCTTATGTTGCTTCTAAAAATATAAGAGTATATCAATTGGATGTCAAATCTGCTTTTTTTGAATGGCAAGATAGAAGAGGAGGTGTATGTCACTAAACCTCCAGATTTTGAGGATCCTGAGTATCCAAATAGAGTTTATAAACTGAACAAAGATCTATATGGTTTGCATCAAGCTCCAAGAGCTTGGTTTGATGAGTTGTCATACCATCTACTTGTGAATGATTTTCAAAGGGGAGCCATTGATAAGACCCTCTTCTACAAGAAAAGAGGAAGAGATTTGCTTCTGTTTCAAGTATATGTTGATGATATCATCTTCGGATCTATAAATGAACAAATGTGTTTGGAGTTTGAATAGGTTATGAAGTCTAAGTATTGTATGATCTCTTTGGGAGAGATGAATTTCTTTCTTGGATTGCAAGTTCAACAGAAGGTGGATGGAATATTCATCTGTCAATCCAAGTATGTGCAAGACATCTTGAACAAGTTCAAATGCCAAGACATGAAGACGGCTTCTACTCCAATGGACACTCATGAGAAGATGGTAGCTGATGCAAAAGGGGAATCTGTAGATCAACATGAATATAGAGCTAAGATTGGATCATTGATGTATCTAACTGCTTCAAGACCAGACATTATGTTTGATGTATGTGTGTGTGTGTGTGCAAGATTCAATCCAATCCAAAAGTTTCTCATATGACTGATGTCAAGAGAATCTTTAGATATCTGAAAGGAAAGCTTGATTTGGGTATCTGGTATCCTAAGAACCATTCCTTTGATCTAGTTGCATACACTGACATTGATTATGTTGGATGTAACATGAGTAGGAAGTCCACATCAGGTGGTTGCCAATTCTTGGGAGACATGCTAGTATCATGGCAATGGAAGAGGCAAACAACTGGTTCAATCTCAACTGCTGAAGCTGAATACATTGCTGCATCTGTTTACTGTGCTCAAGTCCTCTGGATTCAGAATCAACTACTGGACTACGGTCTGAATTACTTGAACACTCCTATTTATATTGATAATACTGCTGCACTATTCATAGTTAAGAATCCAGTCCAACACTCAAAGATCAAGCATATTGGAATCAGACACCATTTTATCAGAGATTACTGTGAGAAAGGTCTAATAGAAATGAAAAGAGTTGATACTAGTGAAAACTTGACAAATTTATTCACCAAGCCACTAGATAAAACAAGATTTCATTTTCTATTAAAAGCTTTAGGCATGATCAACTATGATGAAGTCTGATTGATGATTTATGCTCATTGTGCTAACTAACTATCTTTTAAAAGGTCTTGAGTAAGTAGGTCGTGTTCTATGTTCAAACGACTATGTGTTTCTGTTTGACTGATATGTGCTTTAAATGACTATATTTGACTTAGGTATCTATGATGCTTAGGTATACTTTAAGTGATTAATTATGATGTCTAGATAGGTTTGTCTGTATCTACTTTGAGATGTTGAATCTGCATGCTTATCTAAAATCTTGCTAGTGATTTGATAATCTAAAATGATAATATGCTTATAAATCAACCAAAAGTTGATAAAATTACAAAAATGAGGTTTAAACTAGAACTACAGAGGTGGGGCATCAAAATAAGTCCTAAACACCTTGAATGAAAGGCCTATAAGTCCGTATTGCGTGGCATGTATGTCCAACGTTCAACCTCAAATGTTTGAAAAGTTTTGAAGAGTTGAATTACTATGAAATTTTATAAATGTTAGTCATAAAAATATTTTGACCAAATATCAGGGGGTTGAAGTCAATTTGGGATTTGGAGAAAGCCAAATAAGCCTTGAGTAGAGATATGGAACATCATAGTGCAATAAGTGTTATCCATTTATGTATTATGCAACTAATTGAACATTAACCATATCACCAAAGTAATTAAATTCATACTAAGTAATTACCTGCTATTAACCTGCCAAATGTGCCATAATATTGCTGAGAATGAAGTATTGAAAGGTGACTTAATCAATATGATCCCATGTTGAGATCTTTTCACAAAAGAAAAGAGGATTTAAATTTATTAAACGAAAATTTGATCTCTTAATGCACAATTTGCTCTTAAACTTTGAACCTGAATGAGAAATCTTTTTTACAATAAGGTTTAAGTCAAAAGGTGTTGCATTTTTTACTTTCAATATGTTTACATATATAATTTCAAGTAAACTTTGATGTTTTAAACTTTCGAGTAAACTTAGGTGTTTTTATTTTGAAGTTTAACTCATTCGAGCATACTTGATACTTGATACTTCTTCGTTATGAATATGTCTGATCATGCATTTTCGAGTAAAATTTGATGTTTATGTACTTTTAAGTAAACTTGATTGTTTTATTAGAAGATCATTTCATTCGAGCATGCTTGATGAATGTATGACATAAATGTGTCTAAATATGCTTTGAATAAGTGTTTCGAGTAAAGTTGGGCGTTTTATTTGAAACTTGTCTATTTTAAGCATACTTTATGACTTTGGATTGAATTTGATCAATATGAATACTTTTCGAGTAAACTTGCCTATTTACTGGATGTTTAGCTCTATTGAGTAAACATGGTAAATGTGCCAAGCATACTTGTAAAAATATTGATTAACTAATGTGTTGAATATGACTGAATGTTGTGTCTGAAATTGCAAGTGTTTTAGAATAAACGTTGTTTATCGAGTAAACTTCATGCTTAGTGCACACTTGTATATTAAAGTAATTAAGAGTGTACTCCAAGCACACTTGCATATTTCAGAATATTTCAAGCAAACTTTACTTTCCGAGTACACTTTATGCTTTGAGCACACTTATATATTAAAAATTAATATATCAAGTCTTCTCAAGCACACTTTGCACTTTTGAAGTATTATCGAGTAAACTTTGTTTACGAGTATACTTGAATGTATATATCTGAATAATGTTAATTGTTTGCTTTTCTAAGTAAAATCGAGTAAACTTTGTGATGATAAGGTATTCGAGTAAGGTTTGACATTTAGAAATATTACTAAGTTACTATTTTGGGATCTTTATTAATCTTGAGCAAGGATGCCTATTTGATCAGTTATACTTGATAATATGGCTTGTGATTACTTTCTTGAGCAATCTTGTATATTCAAGTAAGTTTCTTTCATTTTATTCACTTAGTTTATTTCTATTAACTTTAAAACACGAGCAAACTTTGGGGACGAGAAAACTTTTGGAAATTTATCTAGCAAGCTTTGTACTTGAATATTTGAAATCTGGATTTTTGGCAATATTCATGTACTAAATGACAACAATCATTTAAAACTCACTTTCAAATGCACAAAGGTACACTATAAAAGAGGGACTTGGAAAAATTTTCATTTTCACTTTTTCCCTCTCTCTCTCTTGCGTTATTATCCGTTTGCTCACGACCTAGATTCCCAACCGTTGTTCTTCAATCTTACCCATAATTAGTCATCTACTTAATTCCGACTCGGTAAGCTTCAATTTCATGATTTCCGAAACTCATTACATGAGTTTAGGGTTTTTTTATGCGTTTACTGACATCTCTATTTTCTGTGTAGGTTATTAATTTGTCGAATAACAGGTTCATAAAGATTATCCTTTTTTATACTTTCTTCTTCAATTTTAACTTTATGCATGTTCAATTAATGATCATTAATGACTAATTATTGCTTTGAATGTATTTTTGTCTGTGATTGTGCAGAACAATGGTATATCCTTTTGAACACAAGCACAACATGTGTGCCTTTATCCAAATTACAGAGGAGAACATGCATGTGGAGCTAATGATTAGATGGTTGGTACGTTCAAATATTCGGTTTGCTATGACCGAAAGCCCAGTGATATACAGAAATCACCTTCTTGATTTCTAGCGATCAACACAACTGGAGGATTATATTAATGGTCGCAAGATTGCGGCCACGGTGGTAGGAAGGGAAATTGAAATTACGAAGAACCTGATAAGGGAAAGTCTTCAACTTCAAGATAATCTTGAAGTCCAATTGTCGTATACTACCCAAAGATTGTTGAGGATTTTCCAAGATACAATGGGGTATCATGGGAATGTGAAAGAAGGACAATTCCAAATAGGGATGTTCCCGGTCTTATATAGTTTTTTGATTCACTATATTATTCAGGGTTTTACACCACGAAGGGGCACATGGACTTTGATGAGCCGTGAAATCTGCACAACAACTACTGCTATTGTCTATGATCGCCTATTTAATTTTTTGAGGCTTATATTTGAGGGGATGGTTACTAATCGGAGGAAGGCCATAGAAGGATTGTTTCCTGATGTATCTAATGTTCCTTCAAATTATATTTAATATTCTGCACCTTGACCTTCCAATATCCGGGATAACACATGTTCTACAAGACCCTAATGTATTAAGAAGAATAAACAGATTAGGTACTACAAGCCACTTTATCCTGAAGTGGAATATGATATTCTACCTTGGTTAATTGATAATGAAATGGACATTATGGAGGTTCCTGCATCACCAAGGGTGAGCAATGATGATGAGAGTAGTGATAGTGAAGAAGATGATGATGAGATAGATTCTGATAATGATAATGATGAAGGGTGAGATGATGGTCAAGAAGGAGAAAATATTGTTATTGAAGGAGATGGTGAGAGATATGTGGAGGTTGAGAATGGTAATGATGTTGTGATACCTGCTAAGGGGGAGACTGACAATGATGAACATCAATCTGATATAAACTTGGACAATGTTGTTTCTACACCACCTACTTCACCTCAAAACCAATCACCACCCCAAGACTATACCCATGAGCCATATAACCCTTCACCATCACACGAAGACCAACTTCATGACCCATACATTCCATTACCACCTACTTCCCCACTAACCCAAACCCAACCAAAAACCCAAACTTACCCTGAACCAGAACCTATATTCCAGAATTCATCCCATACCATCTAATAAACCATCCAAGTACACCATATCAATCACCTACACACACCATGAAATTTGAACAACAAGACACATCTTCATCTTCACTAACCAATGACCCAATACCTCTAATTCACACATTTAACCCTTTGCCAAGCACAAGTGAAACCATCATTGAATGCCTACCTCACATCACTTAACCAACCTAATTACCTGATCCCTCTCCTTTTTCACCAATAAACTCCCCATCCGCTGATGCAAGAATGAGACTACTTGGTAGACACATGGATATCTTGATTGAAATATGTGATTTGAAGAAGGTGAATGAAAACTTGAAACAGAGAGACACAGATTTGGAATCTCAACTAGAACAGGCTCTCCTAAAAATTCAAACCCTAGTAGCTGAGGTTAAGAAGACCTCAGATGCACCAATACCGAAGTATAATTTACCTATTTATAGCATAATTATTGATGAGAATGATGTTTTGAAAAATCTAGGAGATTTATATGATAATGAAGAGGAAGATGAGGTGAGGGAGGATGAGGCAGATAATGAAGGGTATGAGGCTGATATTTCTGATGATGTAGTTCATGACTACAATGTAGGTGAGAGGGTTGAAGAGACTGTTGATGAAACTGAACATATTGTTTATGTGAATGAGAATGAGGTTGAATGTTGAAATAAATAATGAGGCTGAGGTGAATGTGAATGTGCATGAGAATGAGATTGAAATGAATGATGACGATGAGGTAAATGATGCCATGGTGGTTGAAAATGTAGTTAAGAATGTGATTGATGAGAGAGTTGATGAGGTTGTAAATGTTGGAGATGATAGTGATAAAAATCCAGATGATTCTGATCTTGAAACATTGTATGGTGATTTTGAAAATATTGAATCTTTGATTGTTGTGAACAAGGAGAAGGACAAGGATGAAGATTTGGAAGATTTGATAATAGAGATAGATGATTTCCCAGATAATCTCCCACCCAAAGTGGTGAGAGACATTAGTCCATCCAGATTGGAAGATGTTGAAGACGAAAGAACGAAAGATTTGGAGTCTCAACTAGGACTGGCTCTTCTAAATATTCAAACCCTGGTAGCTGAGGTTGAGAAGACCTCAGATGCACCAATACTAAGGCATAATTTACCTATTTCTAGCATAATTATTTATGAGAATGATGTTTTGAAAAATCTAGGAGATTTATATGATAATGAAGAGTAAGATGAGGTGAGGGAGGATGAGGCAGATAATGAAGGGTATGAGGATGATACTTCTGATGATGTAGTTCAGACTACAATGTAGGTGAGAGGGTTGAAGAGACTGTTGATGAATCTGAACATATTGTTTATGTGAATGAGAATGAGGCTGAATGTTGAAATAAATAATGAGGCTGAGGTGAATGTGAATGTGCATGAGAATGAGATTGAAATGAATGATGACGATGAGGTAAATGATGACATGGTGGTTGAAAATGTAGTCAAGAATGTGATTGATGAGAGAGTTGATGAGGTTGTAAATGTTGGAGATAATAATGATAAAAATCAAGATGATTCAGATCTTGAAACATTGTATGGTGATTTTGAAAATATTGAATCTTTGATTGTTGTGAACAAGGAGAAGGACAAGGATGAAGAGTTGGAAGATTTGATAATAGAGATAGATGATTTCCCAGATAATCTCCCACCCAAAGTGGTGAGAGACATTAGTCCATCCATATTGGAAGATGTTGAAGATGAAAGAATGAGGAACAAAGGTAAGGCTGTTGCTGAACATGAGGGCCAACTGCAACTTTGCAAAACAAAAGATAATAGAATGAAGTGATAACTCCTATTTGTTGATGAATCTATAGAGGAGGGAATTAAAAGGAATGATAAATTGATGGAGAATGGATTTAGAGAGACATGCTAAACAGATACTTAACTGATAATGAGAGGGAGGAACAGAGGATTCTTTTGGAAGAGTATATATTGAGAAAGAAATTGGATGAAGACAAAAGGGAGGTAGAGCAAGAAGTTATAGAAGGATTGTTTAGGTTGCAACAAGTTGAAGAAGTTGACAATGCATTAGCAATTGTCATCTACAAATTTCAGCAACCCAAAACTCCTGAACAAGTTCCTGAACAAACTCCTGAACCTAAATTAACTGCTTCCACTATTGAAGCTTTGACTGAAGAACCTGATATGTAGTTGGTAAACTGATTTGGATGCAAAAACTATAAAGGATGATGGTAAAGAAAGTAGATGTAAAGGTACTTGAAAGCTTGTTTGATGACATGAAAAAGGATGAGAAGAGCTGGCCAGTCAATTTGTTAAGATATTCAAGGAAGAGAAAGAGGTATGGTGCTGAAAATATCCCTGAAGAAGCTATGCCCAAAAAGAAGAAATGGTTATTAATGATGTACCTCTACAAACAATAAAACCTGAAGCTTATTATGCAAATGAGCCACAAATTGACAGACTATATAACTTTTCATATGTGGAAGAAGAGGAGTAAGGCGATGAAGTGAAAAATAAATAAGAAGAACATATTTCTCCCCATGTGAATTTAACTGATATTCACAGGGAGAACATTTAAGCCAAACTTGATGAATTAAAGAGGGAAGACCCTAGGATTATACATCTAATGGGACACGGTTTTGAATTTTAAAAGTTGACTGAGTTGACTGAAGAGGAGTTGGACTCTCTGTTTGAAAAGAAAGAGATGAGGTAAGGAAGATGAGGGAGAAAAGGATAAAGATGACAAAACATTACATTACCTATCTCAGGCTCCACAATGTTTTTGAAAAACAAATAAGCCATATGAACTATGAAGATCTTGAAAAAATATACAAGGCCACAAAAATAAGAGTTGAAAAAGAAGAGAAAGAGAGAATACGAAGAAAATATTCTGATGATAAAAAACGAACTGATCAGATATTTAGTAGATTTGGAGGGAAGTGTGGATTCTTTATTGAACATGGAATTGATTATGAGATTGTTGATATGAGCCGAATGGAGGTAGAAGAAAAGTTCAAAATGATATCTCAAAAATTACAAGCAGAAACTGATGCTGCTGAACAATCATGACAGAGGAAGTTGGCTGAGGAGGAAAGAAAGAAGTTATCACAAGACAAAATACCTCTTCTTGAAAGGTTGATGGAAGCAAGGGAATAAGAGATGATATCAGCAAGCTGACTGAATCTCAAAAGGAAGAACTATATGAGTCATAACTTGCCAAATATAGGAAGGAGTTGAAAGAAGTCTACAATACTGATGAACCAACTCAAACTCCTTCCTTAAAATCTGCAGTGGAGAAAGAGGAGAACTTTAAAGTTGATGTGAAGACAAAACTCATGCCCTGGGAGGATAAGGAGAAAATCAGTACCTTGAGGCAAGCCATGTTGAAAAGGGGGATACTTGCAAGTGTATTTGATAATCTTGGTGAAGCCCAATTGAAAATTTTATTCTACACTGAAAAGGTCTACTGGGAGCAAGTGGAAGAAGAACCCAGGAGACTGATGTTTCTACAATCAGGACCAAGAAGACAATCAGTACAAAGACCTAGATCTCCTCCAAGTGAACAATTTGACAAAGAGACGATGGAAATGATAAAAATTATGTCTAAAGAAGAAGGTGACTATATAAGGTTGATTGTGATGAGAAAAAGGAAATTGTAAAGTTATTTGAAGAAAAAGGGCATGTGAGAAGACCCCAGCCAAAAAGGAAATATACATCGAGGGCTTCCATTGTAAGTGTCCCTATTCCAACCACAAGGTCAAGGCTGCAAAGAGAACAAAGGCCACATTCAAATGTGGACCTACCTAAGAACCTTTACTTTGATTCTAGAACAAAAACTATCAAGGTTATCATGACAAGTGGTGAATTGAAGATAGCTGTGTTTAAAGATGACTTCCAGGAATTCAACAGAGAACAATCGGTGGAAATGGATAAAGTCAATCTGTATGACTACCAAAAGAGACACAGGTTTGCAGGACAACAACGGAATGGACTTTCTAAGTTCTTAAAAGAACAATCTAGAAAGGGATTTCCTTTACTTAACAAGAAAAGGAAGCTGGAGTACACTAAAGCTGAAAGAACAACAAGGCATATGAGGAGGAGTGACATTAGGATGATTGAACCATCCTACAAGCAATCAAGAAAATCCTCTAATCCTCTGGCCACCATGGAAAAGTGTATCAACATGAAGTAACAGACGATGAGGCCGAACTATGAAGTCTAGAAGAATGGTAGAATTTCAAAGATAGTCTATGAACAGAAGACTCAATCATTCATCTTGAGAAATTCAGAAGGACTGGCCTTGGGCATTATTGAACATGACACCAAACTGTAGTATCTCCATGTGGAAGATCTTGAAGACATTATAAGATGGAATCTTGTGTCTCAACATCCACACCACAGGGAGATCTCCTTGTTTCAGCAGAAGGCAGCTGAAGTCAAGTTTAACAGAAGACACGAGGCTGGAAGCTCTAGAAGATAAAAGTCTTTTTGTTTTATCTTGTTTAAATTTGATGTGTAATGTCCTAGTGACAATCTTTTGATTATGTAAATTTTCTTTAAGTATTGTAATTTATTGATGTGTATTTTGAAAAGTGTAAGTAACCTACAGGTGTTTCGGTGCATCTGAGTTTGTTCCAATCTAGGGGGAGATTGTTGGTATCAAGAATTGATCAAGGAAGATTGGAATCTTCTCAACCTCATCTAGAAATAACTAAGTATGGAATACGAGCAAACTTGGCCCTTCGAGCAAGCCTAAAAGTTATTCAAGCAAGGTATTTTACTTTCAAGCAAAGTTATCTTCTAGAATTCTTCTAAGTGTTAGTCCGAGCAAACCACACTTCATCAAACAAGGTTGTTCTTCAACTCGAGCAAAGTTTGTTTCAGAGCAAACCCTTGACTTAACCAAGCTGAAACCAAGTATTTTGGTGGATCGAGCAAGGTTATATAATAAATTGTGGTCCCAGCACACTTGAAGAAAGTTATTGAAGAAATTATTCTAAGGACTTCCAACGAGCAAGGTTCAACCTCAAGCAAGCTACAGTGTCACTAGCACACTTAACTTGTTTAAATAAGTGAAAGACAAAAGGTTGAAGGGATCAATGAAGAACAAGTTTGCTCGTAGAATTATATCGAGAAAATTTTGATGTTATCATGAAGATTGAAGCTTGCTTGAAGAATATTTTCTTAGGAAAATATTATAAGCAAAGCTTAGTTGAAGAACTGTTCCAAGCACACTTATGGTTACAAGGTCTGCTCGAGAAGGATAAAAGACTACAAGCTTACTCGAAGACCTGTTTATTCTTGTAATATGTTTGAATATGTTATGTATCAATCATTAGGGTTTCTAGAAGGTGTCTGGTGTGCCTTTTTAAGGAAACTTTAGGGCACATTTATCACAACACACATAGAAAGAATATTGTGATTTGACGGCTGGCACTTTCTCGTAAAAGAATATTTGTGTACGTAAAGTCGCCTAAAAACAAAAATTACACCTAGAAACCTGAGAGATTTTCGTTATATCCTTCATAATATTAATGGAAATCTTTTGAGTTTCTTTGTGTGTTTGTTTCATTTCTATTCGTCTAGCAACACTTTGAATATTATTGATTCTGCCTTTAATGTTCACTGGATCTACACAAGAGTAGACCTCGTAACCGTCTTGTCAACACGCTATTGTTGGTTACTAGATTGATTATTGTGGTTGATAGAATGGTCCTGACAGTTTATTGTCAACATGATCAGGAGATTGTGTTGCTATGTTTAATTGAACTATAAACAAGTATTTATAGTGTTACAAAGATCAGTAACCCGCGGTTCAAGTTTTGGCAAAATAGCTGTCAATTCGTTTATATCCATTATTAAAACGTCGTCGGGATTCGTTTGTGATCAATGAATGATTTGGTGATGTCAATTACCTTGATTAATCCATGAATTGAGGAACAAGAAAGGTGGGGGGTGGGGGGATGGCTTGGGGGGGGGGGGGGGGGTTGGTGGGAGATAAGAGAGAAGGAGGAAAAGAATATTGTTTATTTTGCAACTTGGTCCCTATAAATTGGTGTTGGATACATAAGTGGATTAAAGTTAGTTAGGGGTTGTTTTTTTTGTACATGTCTCATAGTTATAATCAATTAAATAAAAAATATACTAAAAAAATGCGGGATTTATTGATTAATAAATTGAATACGAACCCGAGTCAGGTAACCGTTACAGTTATGAGAAAAAGAAAATCTGAAATGTTACAACGGATGAATAAAGAAGCTGCATATGAAGATTTGAAGTTATGATTATTTGTGATCTTTGAAATTAAAGACAAGTTTGAAAGTTTGTTTAAATTTAAGAATTATGTAATGAATGTTTAACGTTTTTATATTCCGCGAAAAGTTTTAATTCACTATGATATTTAGAACTGTATTTATGAGTAAATCCAATACCCAATGTATGGCACGAGCCTTACATTTAAAATCCCTCCATAGTGCCACGTCACTACCACAAGGTAAGATTCATGATTAATTAATTTCATGTGTAATGTAAGTATGTGTTAGAAAGTTAGCTTAATTGTAGAGATAGGAGGTTGTCATTGTTGTGAATTATTTGATTGGCTATCTAATTGTTTAAAACTAGAATTTTGCACAAGCATAATCACTAAAGGGAACTGTTTAGGACACCAAAAGTAACATGATTAGTTAATCACAATTGGCCAATGACATTAACTGTTTCCTTACTATCCTTGTACTAAGTTCTTAAAGTGACGACGCTTGTGCTTTCTTATAGAAATATGAATGGCTGGCACAAGGAGAGCTACCAGTCAATATATCTCGCGATACGTTGTGGTAGGCCGCATGTTAACCCGATACCCTCTGAAGAACCAATTACTAACACAAGAGAAGGAAATGAAGTATTTGCGCGAGACCCGAGTAACAACAGGGGGGTACCAATTTGACCATGCTATTCAAGCTGTTATTTCTCAAGCCGTAGCTGCTGCAGTGAAGAATCTGCAACCGGATCATTCTGCTGGAAGCCGTGTAACTCCTGAGAAGACATGGGAGAGTAATAAGAAGGGTGATGACACTGAGAAAGAAGAATCAAGTGAAGTTCGGTCTGTGAAGGTTGGTAAGAAGGAGAGCCGTGGTGTGTGTAACTACAAGTCGTTCAATGGTTGTGATCCGTCAAAGCTGACTGGTATGGGTGATGCAGTAGCAACCCTTCAATGAATAACTGCTATGAATAAGGTTATTTGAATCAGTGAATGCCGTCCCAATCAAGAATTGGGGTTTGCTACCCAGTCATTTGGTGATGAGGCTATTTTTGGTGGGAAACTGTGGAGCAAAGAAAGACCCCTGAGGAGATTAAGTCCATGAGATGGGAAGATTTAGAGGAGAGGGTTATGAAGTGGTTTTGTACTGATGCTGAATTTGAGAGGGCTGAGATAAAGTTTATGATTCTGAAGGTTGGGAAGATAACACACCATGAGATGGGAAAATTTGAAGGAGATGGTTATGAAGAGGTTTGATGCTGATGCTGAATTTGAGAGGGCTGTGATAAAGTTTCTGAATCTGAAGGAAGGGAAGATGACACACAGTGAATACACCACTAAATTAAACTATATGTCCAGTTTGGTGCAGATATGGTGAATAATGAGGCAAAACGAATCAAATGCTTCATCAGAGGGCTTTCGTAGAATGTTCGCACCTTAGTCAGGACTAGTAAACATGCCTCATTTGACTCTGCCATCAAACTAGAAAAGATGGTTTACAACGATCTGGATGTTGATGATGTGGTTGTAGAAGAGAAGAAAGAGAACAAATGGGCCACTCCGGCTAAACGACCAGGCAGTCAGTCAGGAAACCCTCGGGATAAGAAGCAGGATGTGTGGGAGAGAAAGTAATGTATGACTTGTGGGAAGATGCACGACGGTGCGTGCAAGTGGGGTACTAGTACATATGTGTGCAACAAGTGTGGGAAAGCTCATAGTGGAGAATGCAGAATTGAGTCGAGTGCATGTTATAAGTGTCGAAAGGCGGGGAATTATTCTAATGAATGCAGTGCAAAGCTCGCGTGTTACAAATGTGATAAGACGAGTCATATGGCAAGAGAGTGCACTAATGGTGAAGTTGGGGGAAGTGGAAAGAAGGATGCTGACCAACCGAGGCCAATGACCAGAGCCTACATGCTGACAAAGGAACAAGCCAAGCAGATCCCAGATTTTGTGAAAAGTACGTTTATAGTAAACGATTTTTCTGTTGTTGTATTATTTGATTCAGGTGTAAATAGAAGTTTTGTAGCTACGACATTTAGTAAGTTTGCAAACATGAAATGTTTTTGTGTTTCTGAAACCTTTACAGTAGAAACGGCTAGTGAAACTTCTTTTAGAGTAATGGGAATGGCTAAGGATTGTAAGATAAAGTTAGAGGTATGCGAGTTCCCCGTTACCCTTTGTGTAATGACCTTGGGAGGGTTCGATATGGTTTTGGGAATGGATTGGATGTCTAATTTTGAGGCTCAGATAGTGTGTAAGAGTAGGTTAATAAGGTTAAAATCCTCGTATGCTGGTACGGTTACAGTTTATGGTGATAAAGAAAGTTCAGGTCTTAACGTCATTTCTATGATGAAAGCTGAAGGTTTGTTAAGGCGAGGGTGTAGTGCCTACTTGGCATATATTGTTAAAGCAATGGCCGAGATGAAAGAAGTGAAGGATGTTCTAGTTGTGCGTGACTATCCATAAGTATTCCCTGAGGACCTTCCGGGGTTACCACCAGAGCGAGATTTAGAATTTAAAGATAGACTTAGTACCAGGAGCACAACCCTCACGAAAGAACCTTACCGCCTGGCGCCGTCTGAGATGAAAGAACTGATGTCCTAACTGCAAGAACTCCTTGATAAAGGTTTTATAAGGCTGAGTGTTCCCCCTTGGGGCGCACCGGTGTTATTCGTTAAGAAGAAGGATGGAAGTATGAGAATGTGTATAGACTATTGTGAGTTTAATAAGCTTATGGTAAAGAATAGATATCCATTACCACAAATTGATGATTTGTTTGACCAATTACAAAGTGCTAGTTGGTTATCAGAGATAGACCTTAGGTCGGGCTATCATTATTTGAAGGTGAAAGGGGTATACATCCCTAAGACAACGTTTTGGATGCGGTATGGACACTACGAGTTCCTCATGATGTCGTTTGGTCTAACGAATACTCCCACAACATTTATGGATATGATGAATAGGGTATGTCGGTCAATGTTAGACAAGACAGTTATCGTATTCATTGATGATATATTGATTTATTCAAAGAGCGAGTCTGACCATGCTGAGCATCTAAGAGAAGTATTGGAAATTTTGAGGAAAAAGAAACTATATGTTAAGTTTTCGAAGTGCGCATTGTGGTTGCGTGATGTACAATTTTTAGGTCACGTAATCAATCCTGAAGGGATCACCGTTGATCCAGCTAAGATCGAAGGGATAATGAATCAGAAGACTTCGTAAAACCAAACTGAGGTACACAACTTATTAGGTTGGCTGGCTATAATAAGAGATTTATTCAGGACTTCTCTACAGTATCTGCACCGTTGACCAATATGACTCGGAAGTTCGTAGTATTCAATTGGGCTAAGCACCAGGAGGAAGCTTTTGAAGAGCTGAAGAAGAGACACACAAGCTCCAATCCTTGTCCTACCCGATGGTAATGAGGATTTAGTGATTTGTGCCGATGCAAACATCGTGGGTTAGGTTGCGTGTTAAAGCAACGACGTAAGCTTATAGCTTCTGCGTCCAGACAATTGAAGTTTTATAAAAGTACATACCCAATGCATGACTTAGAACTAGCAGCAGTAGTGTATGTTCTCAAGATTTGGAGACACTACTTGTATGGTACTAAATGTAAAATCTATACCGACCATAAGAGTTTGAAGTATTTCAAGCAGAAGGAGCAAAATATGAGGCAGAGAAGTTAGTTAGAATTGATAAAGGGCTATGATTGTGATATTAAGTACTATCATAGGAAGGTTAATGTGATTGCTGACGCATTAAGCCGGAAGAACGAAGAAGTCGTTGCAATAGTGAAGTCTTACAAGTTGACCATTAACTCATATCTCTTAGGAGAGATCATCAAGGTTCAGTCTAATGTGCTTATAGATGAAGGGCTAATGAAGAAGGAAATAATTTACGGATAATAAAATGAGTTGGTGGAAAACACTCATGGTGTGAAGACTAGATTTAATCGTATGTGGATTCCACGCATGGAGATCGTAGAGGTCGAATCCTAGATGAAACTCATAAGTCTAGATACTTGATTCATCCGGGATCCACCAAAATGTATCAAGACCTGAAGAGAGACTACTGGTGGCCGGGTATGAAGAATGAAGTAATAGATTATGTCAGTAAGTGTTTAACCTTCTTGCAAGTTAAAACAGAGCATCCGAAACCATACGGGAAGAAGCATCCATTAGAGATAACAGAATGGAAATGGGAACACATCACCATGGATTTCATAATGAAGCTACCTGATACCATTTGGGTGATAGTGGACCGTTTGACAAAAAGCGCTCACTTTCTGCCTATACGGGAGGCTATCTTGTCATAAATGTAGGTGAACGTGCTCATAAGAGAGGCTGTGGCTAAGCATGGAGAACCATTGTCTATCGTATCTGATAGGGATACTCTCCTTACTTCAAGGTTCTAGAAGAAGTTCCATGAAGCTATGAAAACGAGTCTGAACATCAATACGACGTATCTGTTGGATTTTAACAAGATTATCAATGTCATATAAACCCATTTATAAGAAAAACGCAACGGATAATAAATATTTATATATTGTTAATTAGATTAATATAAACCGATTTTATATAAAACCCAATGCTCGGATCCATATACGATAATACATGCTATCAAAACAACCATAGGGTGTTTTAGCATACTACCTTCAAGATGCTAAGAAATATGAACGAGGATGACGATTGAATGGTTAGTCTTCAAAGTAGAAGCACCTTAAGCTTGTATACCCACAAGCCACCAACAAGACACTCTTGATTTTCTAGGATTTACACACTTGAAACTTCTTCTTGTTTCTTCCTATCTTGGCCGAAATTAATGAAGAAGTAAATAAAGAGTTTACTTGCAAAATGTGTGTGTGAGAGAGAAAGAAAAGATGCAACCTTTGTACACTTCTCTTGGCCTATTAGTTCACTTGCATGTTTCTGAGAGAGTAATTTAATAAATAGATGAGAGAGAAATATATTCCCTCCCAAATACTCAAACCCTTTCAAATTAATTTCTTGTGTAATATTTGTTACATAATAAAATGTAACATAATTTAAAGTAAGTAACATGCATCATGTTATTTAACCAACTTAAAAAACATTATAAAATATATTCTCTCAAAATATAAATTATCCATATAATTTGATATTTATTTATTAGATCATATCTTTAAATAAATATCGTGGGTGTTTGTCTAGCTTGTTATTGGGTATGACCCGACTTGGATCATAACGTACTAGCCACATCAACTCTAATATGTGTCTTGGGCAGACCGATTCCAACAATCTCCCACTTGCACAAGATACATAGAAGATTGATGCAAATAGCAAATACCGCCTAACAACGCTTTACTACCCCTAATACGTATGACGAAGTGCCATTCAATAACATCATCCTCTTCAAGTCCCTCACTTGAAAATGATTTA
Source organism: Bidens hawaiensis (assembly GCF_021521415.1). NCBI lineage: Eukaryota > Viridiplantae > Streptophyta > Magnoliopsida > Asterales > Asteraceae > Bidens > Bidens hawaiensis. Next base: position 369,941 of record NW_027493404.1, on the reverse strand, counting down.
GGTGAATCTATCATTTATCCTTTTGCCACATATGTCATGTTAAATCCAGAGACACAGAGTGATCATTCTCTATTCATTTAACTTAGCAGGCCTTAGACATCTAACTCTCAACGAATAAGAGGGACAAATCCCCTTTTGACTACATACGTCTCTCACAATCACCTTATACTACATTTGAGCTTAGCCTTATGTACTGTCATGTTTCAGAGCAGTGAAGAACTAAGTCAAAGTATAATACTTTTTGAATATCAAGACCCAATATGTATCTCAAGTCGGAGGATACTATGATATTCGCCTTTACTCAAATTTACTTATGATCACCAATCACAAGGATTCCATGCAGTAACATTTGAGGGCGGGTTAGTCCAATATTTATATCCCATAAATATCTATGAACCGTGGCAGCAAACCCTTGCTCTATATTCATACCTTATGAATATCCACCAATCCAAGTTCATAATAGTCTTACCTTCATATTTGTTCCCACAAATATGAACGACTACGAACATTTAGAATAATTAACTTATTCACGGATTTAAACATGCTAAAATGGAACATAACTCAAAAGTCATAATCATAAACCATAATCATATGAATGAGTTAAAATAACAACTGTTCTGATATCCAAATTCAAAATAGATCAAATCCAAACACCAGAATATCGAAGTCCTGAGACGCAAGTATGACCCTCAAACTTCGGCCTTTCATGGAGTTTCGTGAGTGGATCCACAATTTTTTGATCGGTGTGAACTTTGCGAATACATATCTTTCCTTTTTCAACTTCATCCCTTCTGTAGTTGAATCTCCGCTCAATGTGCCTCGTCTTTGATGTGCACGTGGTTCCTTGATTTGAGCAATCGCACCCTCGTTGTCACAAAAGATCTCTAGAGGGTCCTGAATGGTACGGACTACCCCTAGGTCGGCAATGAATTTCCTTATCCACGTAGCTTCTTGAGCTGCCAATAATGCGTCAATGTATTCGGATTCAGTGGTGGACAATGCTACCACATCTTGTCTTGCGCTCTTCCAAGAGACTGCCCCACCATTCATAACGAAAACATATCCCGATTGTGATCGAGAATCATCTCGATCAGTATGGAAACTCGCAATCCGTGTAACCCTTTACAACGAGGTCCTCCTCACTAGAGCCATATATTAGAAACGTATCCTTAGTCCTTCTAAGGTATTTCAATATGTTCTTAACCACCATCTAATGGCTACTTCCCGGATTCTGTTGGAATCTACTTGTCATGATTAAAGTGCATGACACATCCGGTCTAGTGCATATCATTGTATACATGATGGATCCTATAGCCGAAGCGTATGGGATTCCTTTCATTTTCTCTTGCTCATCCTTTGAGCTTGGACATTGAGTCGCACTCAATGCCCTTCCTCTTTGAATAGGTACCAAACCTTTCTTAGAGTTTTCCATCCTGAACCTTTTCAAGATTTTATCTATGTTTGCACTTTGGTTTAAATCTATCAACCGCCTTGATCTATCCCTATAGATCTTTATTCCCAAAATGTAGGCGGCTTCACCAAGGTCTTTTATGGAAAAAAACTCCCAAGCCAGGCTTTTACACCTTCCAGGGTTGGAATGTCATTTCCAAATTGTAGTATGTCATCAACATGCAATACTAAGAAACTAATGATGCTCCCACTAGATTTCTAATACACAAAAGGCTCATCAGCGTTCTTGATGAATCCAAATTTCTTAACCTCTTCATCAAAACAGTGATTCCAACTCCTAGATGCTTGTTTCAATCCATAGATTGATTTCCTTAACTTGTATACTTCATTAGGATGTTTTAGATGAACAAAACCTTCGGGCTGAACCATATAGACATCTTCCTCAAGATGTCCATTTAGAAAAACGCTTTTGACATCCATTTGCCAAATCTCATTGTCATAATATGCGGCTATGGCAAATAATATCCTTATTGACTTTAGCATTGCCACGGGCGAAAAGGTTTCATCAAAATCAACCCCTTGAGTTTGAGTAAAACCTTTTGCTATAAGTCTTGCTTTATAAGTATCCAAGTTTCCATGCATGTCAGTTTTCTTCTTGAAAGCCCACTTACTTCCAATCGGCTTGGAGTTAAGAGGTGGTACACCAAATCCCATACTTGGTTATCATGCATGGATTACATCTCAATGTTCATGGCTTCAAGCCATTTGTCACAATCGGATTGTCACATTACATAACGGTATGTGGTGGGTTCATCCGAACCTACCACGTTGCATCCATCTATGAAAAATCCATATCTTTCGGGTGGATTACTAATTCTACCACATTTGTGAACTTTTTGTGTGTCTTGATAAACCATTTGATCATTCTCAACAACCACTTGTTGATTGCTAGTATCAACCAAACGTGTATCGGCTTGTGGTTCTCAATCCTCCTCGAGTTCCACCGTTTTACTAGTTCCTTCCATAAGGAACTTAGTTTCCAAGAACTCGGCCTTTCGAGAAATAACACCTCTTGCTCGGTTGGGTTGTAGAAATAATATCCCAAAGAATTTGGGATATCCTACAAAGATACACTTAGTGGATCGGCTTTCAAGTTTGTTTTGGGTGTTGTACTTAACATAAGCCTCACAACCCCATACCTTTAAATATGATAATGATGGAACCCTTTCATGCCATATTTTAAAATGTGTCATGTCCACTTTCTTGGTTGGTAACATATTTAGAATATGGGCTGCCAAGAGCAATGCGAAACCCCAAATGATAGAGACAAAGTGCTTCTAGCCATCATATATCGAATCATATCCAATAAAGTTCGATTCCTCCTTTCGGACACATCATTATCTTGTGGTGGTCCGGGTGGATTAAGTTGTGAGATGATCCCACATCTCCTAAGATGATCTAGAAAAGCATCATTAAGGTATTCACCTCCTCTATCCGAACAAAGTACTTAATTGTTTTATTGAGTTGATTTTATACTTCATTTTGGAAGACTTTGTACATTTCAAAGGTTTCATCTTTGTGTCATAAAAAGTACACATACCCATAACGACTATAATCATCGATAAAGGTAATTAAGTATCTCTCACCATTCCTTGTCATTGCCTTAAAAGGACCACACACATCCGAAAGTATGATACCTAATAAGTCTTTTGCCCTTTCGTTAATTCCACTAAAGGTTTCCTTGGTCATCTTTCCTTGTAAACAAGATTCACACTTATCAAATGAGTCATCATTTGATTCCAAAAGACCATTCTTTTGAAGTGTATGTATGCGATCTTGTTTATGTGACCAATGCGACAATGCCAAAGATAAGTCTTACTTCAATCCATTTTGAGTTTCTTGGTGCTAAATTGGTACAACAAGTTATCAATAGATGTGTTATCATGAACTAATTCATAAATGCTATTAGACGGGATCGCTTTAAAATAAAAGACATCATTCATGAAAACATAAATACCATCGTTTACAAACTTTAAATCATAACCAAATTGTCTTAATGAACAAACAGAGATAATATTCCTAGTCAAACTAGGAACATACAAAATGTTTTTCAAAATAACTTCCAAACCATTTGGAAGCTTCAAAACATAATCTCCTCGAGCTTGGACGTCAACCATTGCTCCATTGCCCAAGAAGAGACTTATATCTCTTTTCTTGAAGTCACTTCTTCTTTTGAACTCCCGCAATGGATTGCAGATATGAGTTCCACATCCGGTATCTAATACCCATGTGTTAGAAGAAATAATATTAAGATCAATGTGGATCATGAAAGTTGTACTGAGGTTTGCCCCGCATCCCTCTTAGCTTTCAACTCCTTGAGATAAGTTGGACAATTCCTCATCTAATGTCCTATCTCACCACAACCAAAGAACGGATCCTCCGAGCTAACCTTTAGCTTCTTCGGTTTGGGTGGTTCCACTTTTTCCTTCCCTTTGAACTTACCCTTGACGTGTCCCTTACCATTTGCAACCTTTGCTTTAGGTTCCAGGTGATGCATCGTCTTGTTGCCACCTTCATTGATCGTGAGAACCGGGAAAACCCTTTTACCCATTCCCGCTTCGTCCGTTTTAAGCATTGCGTGAAGTTCACAAATGCTCTTGTCCCATCCATTTATGTTATAGTTCATGAAAAAAGTCTCAAATCTTTTGGTTAGGCCATTAAGGATCAAATCTGTGGCTAACTCTTTTGAGACGAGACAATTTAGCCGTTCAAGACGATCAATGTGTCTTTTCATCTTAAGCACATAAGATGAAACCGATTAGGTTTCTTCCATATGACATGCATGAAGCGCTCGAACCGTTTCGAAGTGTTCCACCCTAGCTTGAGTTAGGAACATTTCCTTAAGTTGGGTGATCATGTCATATGCTCCTCGATTTTCAAAATCCTTTTGAATTTCGGGAATCATAGTTCCCAACATGAGACAAGAAACTTGCACCGAATCCTCGGTGTATTTCAAACAATCGTTATTGGCATCAACGTCGTCAATGTTTGGTTCATCAGGAATAGGACCGTCCAATGTATAGGACTTCTTTTCTTTCTTGAGAACAATTCTCAAGTTTCGATATCAATCCATAAAATTGTTGTAGTTAAGACGATCCTTATCAAGTATAGCTCTTAGTGATAGGTTATGCATGGGTCGGATAATTGTGTTAGGTGGATTTATCATTGCGGCCATCTACATAATTTAACAAAGCTCAATTTTAGTTTGTTCGATGTCATTAATCAATTTTAATCGTTAATACCCTTTATGTCTCCAAGACAATTAATGATTAAAATAGTAGTTAGGTGACCTTTATTCTACTATTGAATTAACAAGGTAGTCAACTTTTGACGATTGCAACCCTTTTCAACTTCTAGTTTTATGGGATTGGTTAAACATCTTATGTTTTTTTGGCATGTTTAATCCCATCAACACCTTTGTACGCCAAGCTTCGGTGACCCTATTCACATAGTTTCCAAATCAAGTTGTCCTACTTACACACACGTGTGAATTTACACATACAAGTGGTTAGGTGACCTTTATCCCACAAATACGGCAACCCACCTCAAACTCACAAGTATCCAATGTGGTTCGGTGACCTTTATCCCATATCGAGTTCCCAAGTGATTCGAGTGTTGTATAAAATGATGGTGTTAAACTTGTTTTAAAATGGATTTTAGTTTTCTAAATTCTAGATTGGAAAACTATTATGTACCTTGCATTTGCATGCATTCAAATGTATGGTACTTTGTTTGAAAACCAATTTTCAAAGTTCTTTATATTAAAACCCATTTTATTGTGAAATCATTAACTTTTAATAAAACCAATTTTATCACCTAACGATTTGTAAGGAACCAATTTTACGCAAGTTGTTGATTTTAAGTTTAACAATCTAAATGCAAAACAAAATATAAATCAACCAAACAAGCATAAATAAAACAACCACAAGTCCATAACCATAGCCACCTAAAAAGACAACACTTGTTGACCGAAACAAGTGTGCTAAAAGGTCTCTCCTAAGGGACGAGAATGACACAAGGCATGTGTCGGTGAACTCCCACTTGACCCCGCATCCAAATGCTTCAAGTGTCCACCATGTGTTGTGACTTTTCCACTTTATTTGGGCTCCAACTTCAGCTCCTAGCTTTCTTGGGCCTCCATTTTTGGGGTTTGGTCATTTGGCTAAAATCCCATCTTAGACTATGAGGTCATTAAGGCCCAAACTAAAACCATAAACTTTGTTGCTTCTGTTTTTTACCAAAAAATATATCCTAATGATGAGACCCAAGACCCGTTTATTTTTTTACTATAAAATTGATTTTTTAATTATAAATAATATTATTAAAAGTTAATACACTTATGATTTGATGAGACCCAAGACCCGTTTATTCTTTTTACTATCAAATTGGTTTTTTAATTATAAATAATATTATTAAAAGTTAATATACTTATGATTTGATGAGACCCAAGACCCGTTTATTTTTTTTACTATCAAATTGGTTTTTTTAATTTAAATAATATATATATATATATATCTTTTTAAATAAATAAGATATTAATTTTTATTATATCCTATTTTATAGGATTTTTACATCAATAATTTGGTGTGAATAATTTTTAATTTAAGGATATGTTATAACCCGTTTAAGGAATATCTGGGTTTGGTAAGACCCATACCCATAGATTCGGGTCAAATGCATGAGAAACCTTCATTTAAAAATCAAACAAATCTGGTGACTCCATAAAAAAGGGGAGCGACCACATCGCGACACGTAGGATTTTTATGTCTTCGTTTATATATTATATATATATATATATATATATTCAAGAAGAGTATTTTTGGGAATACTCGAAAAGTGAAATTGCAAATTGTGGTAATTCTGGAATAAACAGATTTGATTTGCATCAAATGCATTTTGGAAAACTGGTATAGTGTTGGTCAATTGGATACTGTGTTTCTTTCATGGGATACTTCGTTTTATGAGATGTGTAATTTTGATAATTGATTATTGGAGCAATAGAAGATCCTTCAAATCTGTTGGCACGTGAGGCTATTTTTTCCTATAGCTCAAATACAAGATGTTAAATCTCTTCTTTTTTCTATCATTAGGTTGACTTCTTTTCCATATTTTCTTTCTACTAATTTCATTAATATATATTACCAGCAACACTTATTTTTTAAAACTTATGTTTTACAAGCTACAAAAGCTCTTGGTGCAATTGTTTAGAGAGCAATATTCTTCTTTCAAAAAACAGTATACAAAGATAACAGTATACATCGGTTAGCAGGTGCAAATCATTAGTGATGATCTCCATGTCACAAACCCTAAGGTATAATCTATATTTATTAGATAGGTTTAACGTTTTTACTCTTGTTTTCCATTAAATAATGATTAATTAAACCTTTTCTTAAATAATTACTTTATATATGTTTTAATTATGTGTATATTTTGAAAAAAAAACTTTTAACAACTCAGCTCGAGCTCGGTGGCGCAGTGCAATTTTAATATATAGGAGTTCATAAGAAACGACACTTAATTCTTACTATTCTTCTTTACATTTGTAGGTGACATTGAAAAAAAAGTTGCATTGGAACAATGTGTTTACGAAGATTACATTTGGACATTCAAGGGATAACTACAATTATTTCATTTGTACAAGTTAATAATTGGGAAAGAAACAACAAATAAAAGCTTCATCAAAGCACCGGAGAATGCAAAGCAAGACTATCAATTCAATGAGGTACATAATTTTTTGAAGTTTATGGTTTTAATTTGTTTTTGGCATTGTTATCTGGTATGTAAAATTTAGTTTTATAGCCAGGGCTGCTAAGCAGTTGTTATAGCAGGTTGGCAGGGTTGGACCCGACCCGAACCCAAAATCATGTGACACAAAAAAACCCAAACACAACTTGTTTTTGTGGGCTGACACAAACACGACATGTTTAACCTGAAACAGTTTGTATATTATGCATACTAATATGCCAGCTTTTTAAAAACTTTTAGTTTCCAGCAAAAAAAATCTCAAGTAGTTCAAGTGATTATGCTAAAACATTAAATCAAACGAAATAAATGGGATAAATAGGTAAAGTCTCAAATCCATTGGGTAGATGCGAACACAAACCGAACCTGTTTAGATAGGCTGCAACATTGAAAAAAACTTTGCACGTAAATTTGAGTCTGAAGATGTGAATATGGTGAGTTAATTTTTGAATTTTGGTGTTTTTTAGGTTTCTATCGTTTATTGATGTGGATGATAACTTTTATTTTTTTATTGATTTGAATCATAAAGCTTTAGCACTAAACTAGTCCCTAAGATTAGTTTGTTAATGATGACCAGGAGAGTATTCAAGTTTGAAGTTAAATGCGCTGAAAGAACTTGCACACAATGAAGGTATAACTACATTTGAAAAATGTTTAACATATAGGTCAATCTGTGAATAGTTTTAATGCAATAAATTGTATTTAGTTTGACTTTTAATAGTCAATATGTGGCAATATACTATACCAACTGTTATCAAAGTTCTCTTTAGAAAAAAATTAATTAATGGGTTTTTGTGTTCAACTTTACTTTTAATTGTTGTTCGTTTATAGAAATTTGAACTTATCGATTCCATAAATAGTGATCAAACACATGAGATTCTTAATTATTTAGATCTAATTTGAACAAGTTTTTAGATGGTTAATTTTCAGCCTATGTGTGATTCTTGCCTTTGTAGTTGTTAAATGTCAGACGGCTCAGTAGCAATGGCACTGATTTCAGGTCATGGAAAGTAGGGGTGTGCATGGTTTGGTTCGGTTTGGTTATTAGCTTTAACTCAACCTAACAGATCGGTTATCGGTTTGGTTCGGTTAATTTCGGTTAATAACAAGTATCAAGCTTGGGCTAAAATTTTACTTAAAAATACATGAAATTAAAGTATAAATATAAGAAATTAAGGTATAAATATATGAAATTGAGATATAGTACAAGAAATGAAGATATACATACATAAAAATGATAGTCTTAAACTATTAATACATATAATACATGAAATAGCGGGAAAAAAGCTTGAAAATATTAAAAAATGAAGAGTTCGGTTTGGTTCGGTAAATTTCGATTAATTCGGTTGTCGGTTATATCGGTTCAGTTTCATCGGTTTTCGGTTTGGTTTCGGTTAACGATTTAGTTATTGCTCACCTGGAAAGATTAGCAAAGCTTAGTCAAGGTACAAGTCAAGGTAATCTGCCCTCTCTAATAAGGAAAACCATAATAGGACAGCTGTCCCTTCTCTATCACCTAATTTTTTATTTTCCCGCCCATACCATAATGCCAAATTATTATTTACCACGGATGATTTATTTTTAGGGTTTATTATCTCCAGCAAAGCCGTTTCACAATTATGCTTCATCTTTGCTCAGGATTCTTATTCTTCGTCCCAGATTCCTAATAGCATGCTTCTTATTCTTAATAGCCGAACTCGATCGATGTTCAAGAATAAAACGATACATCATGTACCGAATTGAATCAGGATATGTATAAATCGATGAACAACCTCCATCGTCTAAGGATTCACGAATCAGGAAGGTATGCTATTATATTTGCAATTTTATGTTTCCTACTTTACCAATCTAAGAACGAACCCTAATCCACAATAAAACCTAAGTGGTGATGGCTCACAATATGGAATGATTGATGAACTGTAACTTCTTTAAAACTATTTTTTCACTTTTGAATTTTTTTAAACAAATGATAACCAAATTTAATTTAATAAGGGATGCTACAACTACCAAGTTTTTGAGATTGAATGTAAACAACTGAAGTTTATATATATTTGTTTGGCTTTAAAAGGCGATTCTTACTGCTTGCATACTTCTATTGTATAATATTTTGTTTTTTAAATTTGTATCGGCCCGTCAATGTTAAAGTTCAAAATCTATATGTTTGACCTTTAAAGTCAACAGAGTCTCGATCACTTATAAAATCTACTGCAATTTTACTTGTGAAGGTCAAACACAACACCTTAAATTTCCAGTTTGCTATTATAGTGTTTCAAAAAGAACAATATGTTTGACCCGGACCAGACCTAGACCGTAAAATTTTACAATACATTTTATTTTATACATACCTATATATATGCATGCATGTATGTATGTTTTATATTTATGGTAGGCTTAATAATTAATCCACTATAGTCTAAGTAAAGAATTTGGATAACCTTATACACTATTTTAGTTTCTGCATGCTAAATTCGTTGTTTACTTATTAATATTGCACATATCTCATTTTTACCAACGACCCGAAGCTGCAGTGGCGGACCCAGGATTTTTTGTCGATGGGGTCCCAATTTTTCGGTTTACAAAATTTTTCGGGTCGGTCGTTATTCGGGTCGGGTCGAGGCGAGGAACATAATAAAACACGGAACTATGGTGTCATTGGAAACGAGTAAGTAGAAAGAATCTAAATTAGAAACTAGATGAAACATAAACTTTTAATTCATACCCGAAAAACATGAACGTAATCTGATGGAAGGTCTTCCAAATCAATTTTCTTAGATGTATTACTTGAAGAAGACGAGGACTCAAACTTTCTTTTCAATAATTCTTGCATAATTAATCCTAAAGTTCAAGTTTTTAAGAAAACTAAGTCACAATCTAACAACAATATACAACATACAATAACCAACATGAGTATAAATGTATAATTATATATAAAATCAATCAACTAATTAGCCCTAAAATTACCTTTAGTTTGAGACAAAATCAGAGGAAACAGACCAAAGAGGGGTGAACGGTGGCTGGAGTGAGGCGGAGGCTGGCGGATATGGGCGGAGATGGGCGGAGGCTGGCCGGAAAAACTGAGAGAGGCGTGAGTTAGGGATAAGCAGTGGGGTTGAGATGTGTGTGGAGGGTGTTACGTCTGATGAGTTGGGTTGGGATATGTTAAAACCCATGGGCCAAAAGTCAAAACTAAAACTAATATAAAGTAAATTTTTAAAAAACGAAATACATAAAAAAACGGGAAAGAGCAAGGCTCGAACTCGGGTCATTCGTGTGGTATTGGAAGGGGGTTTCCACCAGACTAGAATGGTAATATTGATATGGGGTCCAAGTGTTAATTTATATGGGGTCCTTCAAAAATTTTCTATATCGCTTCTAAATAAATTTTAAAAAACATTGGTGTCCCGGGACCCCGACGGCTACTACGTAGGTCCGCCCCTGCGAAGCTGATTAGCTGAAGAGGTAGATGCATACATGCAGTTTCTATGTAGTGACTTTGCTTCTTTTATGAACTATGGAAAGCTTTGATTTTATAACATTTCATTTTAGACAACTTGTATAATTGTATTAAGATATAACGAACTTAAACCGTGAAACCAAACCATAACCAAACTGTTAGTAACGGTTCAGTCCGGTTTGGCTTTGCATTTAAACGATTCAGTTTCGGTTATCAAAAGTCAAAAGCGTTACTTATGGTTTTACCTAAAAACCATCAAAACCGGACCATGAACTAATTTAATATATACTTTTTTTTGAAAATATAATGTTCAAGTTGATAGGACAGTGGCTCATCCGAAGTTGATTTTAAAGCAACGGGCAGTGCGTTCAGCAAGACTAACAATTTGGAGCTGTTAAAGGTACCACTATCTAAAGAAACAAGGGTCTTTGATTCTATACGATTTGTGTTAAAAATTTTACGACATGTTTGTTTAGTTATTTCTGTTTTGTGCTTTGGTAGTGATAGCCACGAGAAGGATGATTTAAATTTAGTAGCTGTTGACCACAACCTGGATCCGAATATAGAAGTGGACGGGTCGGGACCATGGGTTAAAACCCACCCCACTTGAAAGGCAACCCACTATTCATGCATACTACTGCCCACGTTTAATCTCTTTATTTTATTTCCTTTTGAGTTGTTTTTTCTTTTGCAGTTATTTAGTTTTTCCCTAAAGTGTAGTAATGGGCACCCCATGATCTACACCCACGCTTACTTTATTTCCTATATGTAATTGTATGCATGAATGAAAATGGCAGATGATTTTATGTTTAGAAAAAATGAGTTTGATTAATTTATCTCTTATATGTGAGAGTTAGATTGATTTGTCTATGCTAGCTCGATTTTGGCATCTCGAGTGGTGTTCTTAGACACGATTTCTTATCCGGAGTGGTGTGTCTGTATCTTTGGTTAAAAATCGCAGCCCGACTGTTTGTTTCGGTGGTGAATCTGTATCTGAAACGAGTCGTTGATCTATCCGTTATATATTCAATTTAAATTTCTACCCGTTACCGGTGATATCGCTATCATTTGGTATCAGAGCTTAGGCTCACGCTTCACCCATCAGTCGAATCCAAAGTTAACTGCGGTTACTACCTTTGTTTAGTTTTCAAAAAAAAAAAAATCCTATCCAGATGGCTTATGAACAACGAACAATGGAGCAGCAAATCCGAGATTTACAAGACCAACTGCAAGAACTCACTCTTGCTATGCGAAGGCAGCGGGAAAATGATCGAACCCCACCTCGGTATCACCCTGATGATACCGATGACGAATCCAGCGGTAACGAGCGTAACCCGTATGGTCGTTATCCACGTGAACCACGACACACCAGTGATATTAGGGTCGATATTCCCGAGTATGATGGCAGGCTCGACCCAGATGCCTTTATTGACCGGTTGCGCATCGTTGAGCGAGTCTTTGATTACAAGCATATAACTGATGAAAAGAAGGTAAAGCTTGTTGCTTTAAAGCTTCGAAAATATGCTTCTACCTGGTGGGAAAACATTCGTTTTAAGAGGGAACAACAAGGAAAATACAAAGTTAGAACTTGGACAAAAATGAAGAAGCTCTTGAAGCAGAAGTTTATGCCAACATTTTATGTACAAGAAACTTTTTCAAAACTTCATGCGCTTAAACAGGGGAGCCGACCAGCAGGAGAATATTCACAGGATTTCGAGTACCTTATTATGAAGTGTGGCTTGAACGAGGACGATCCTCAAACACTTGTTCGGTATATAGGAGGATTGGAACCCCGAATTGCCAACGTGGTCGAACTGCATCCTTACTCTTCCTTGGCAGAACTTACCTCGATTACTCACAAAGTCGATCTCCAACAGCAACCTAAAGTAAAGTCTGAAGTGAGCCGAACCCCTACTACGGTACACCAAAATTCACCCTCTCTTCCTGCCCAAAAAACAAACGCGACAAACCCAGAACCCTCTAACCCATCTTTGAAAGCCCCAAAAAGATGTTTTCGGTGCCAAGGGTTAGGTCACTTTGCATCAGAATGTCCCAACAAAAGAATCATCACAATCACTGAAATTGAAGCATTAGCCGAACCCAAGTATGATAAAGAACCCGAACAAAGCAAAGCTGAAGAAGAGATAGAACTGGGCCCGGATGAAGGGGACTGTTTAGTGGTGCGAAGGGCATTGAGTGGGACAGTTGTTCATGATAAAGACCGACAACGTGAAGCTATCTTTCGTACTCGTTGTACTATACGTGACAAGGTTTGTTCATTGGTAATTGATGGTGGAAGTTGTACTAATGTTGCTTCCCAGAATTTAGTTTCTAAACTGAACCTAACAATTGAACCTCACCCATCACCTTACGATATCCAATGGCTCAACCAAGGAAAGGGTATACGTGTCGCCAACCATGTTCTAGTTCCACTTACCGTCGGAAAGGAATATAAGGATAAAGTGTGGTGTGATGTTTTAATGATGGATGCGTGCCATGTATTAATGGGAAGGCCATGGTTGTTTGATAGGAGAGTTATTCATGACGGGTATCGAAACACATATGCATTTGTCAAGGATGAACGAAAGGTCACCCTACTTCCCATGGATCACACTAGTGATGCTGCTGCTCGTCAAGCATTAGTTATCAAAATTGGCACCTGCGCTGTTCTCGACTTTGAGGTTAGTTCCCCAAGTTTGAGGTCAAACTTTTTCAAAGAGGGAGAGGATGATAGCCACGAGAAGGATGATTTAAATTTAGTAGCTGTTGACCACAAACTGGATCCGAATATAGAAGTGGACGGGTCGGGACCATGGGTTAAAACCCACCCCACTTGAAAGGCAACCCACTATTCATGCATACTACTGCCCACGTTTAATCTCTTTATTTTATTTCCTTTTGAGTTGTTTTTTCTTTTGCAGTTATTTAGTTTTTCCCTAAAGTGTAGTAATGGGCACCCCATGATCTATACCCACGCTTACTTTATTTTCTATATGTAATTGTATGCATGAATGAAAATGGCAGATGATTTTATGTTTAGAAAAAATGAGTTTGATTAATTTATCTCTTATGTGTGAGAGTTAGATTGATTTGTCTATGCTAGCTCGATTTTGGCATCTCGAGTGGCGTTCTTAGACACGATTTCTTATCCAGAGTGGTGTGTCTGTATCTTCGGTTAAAAATCGCAGCCCGACTGTTTGTTTCGGTGGTGAATCTGTATCCGAAACGAGCCGTTGATCTATCCGTTATGTATTCAATTTAAATTCCTACCCGTTACCGGTAATATTGCTATCAGGTAGTCTAGAAACCACAAGGCAATTTCAATGATCACTATAACTCTCACTACGAAAGAGCTGATCATGGGTGAGTTGATCAGTTATCTTTATATTTTTGTTATGTTCTTTTTTTCAGTGGTTATACTTTATAGTATGATTTCATTATTTTCTACATACATGCATTCCAGAATAATTAACCATATGTTCTCTCTAAAATGTATTTTGAACCACTTATGAATGAATTAAATCGGGTTATAAATTGTAATTGACTTCAAATGGGTTATAAAAAATTAGCCATAATTGGAGCTGTTGAAAAAGTAGCCAAAATTTAGTGCATACTATTAAATCTTATGGATCACTATAATAACATTGTTTCTACGGTCTTATATAATGGATCAGATTTGCTAATAAGTTTGGGGTGTCGAAATTTGTTGAGCCATTTATGGGTTGGGCTTTTCTCGTGTTCATGATGCAGAAGTGAAGGAGATGCAGGACACTATTGCCAGTGACGATTTAGAGGTATATTTTAGTTTTAATTTTAAATTGGCTGCTTTTATAATGATTGCTTTGTTGCATGTTATATGGACGATTTTGATTGTACTAGGTAATAAAATTTATGCATGAGTGGATAATGGATTACATTATGCCCTTTCTCATGATGTCGTTTCTCATTACATTGTGCATGCCTGTTTCGGTATATCTATCAAACAATTAACCATGTAGATTGCTATGTTATGTTAATAACATAGTAAGTTTTTGTTGGAGCTTTGCTTGACTGGTGCAGGATGACAAAGAGGGTACAAAATTGGTGGATGATGTCATAGATTATAGTGATCTATCCAGAAAATGGTTATGGAGGCGAGCATGGTGGTTTTATCATACGCGAGCTATTTACCTGTTTTGAACTAAAGATGAGTATGCAAAGAAGTCTTACTTATTTGTTACTTATTGTTGTAGTGTTTCGAATATAACTTTTGTAAATGTAATGTAAAATGTGATTCTAATAAAAATATGTGATAATTCAATTGTGTATTATTATTAATATTAATATTAATATTACTTATTTTTATGATTCTTTCTGTTTTAATATTATAAGAAATGCTGATCATTAATGAAGTTATAAATTCAGATTAAAGGAAAATTGCTTAATGCATTGTTTTTTTAACTTCTACGTTCTTATTATTTAGCTTGAACTATTTTTATTTAATGTTTTGAAACCTTGTGATGTAACAAACTGTTTTTGTTCCTATGTTTCTGATACAAGCTTATGAGTTTAATATTTGTATGGACACTTAACGTAATAATTACTATTATGTTTTCTATATATTCTCTTTCTCTATACGATAGATGTTTTAAACTGCTTAAAATTGTGCTTTCTTATTATTATTATTATTTTGCAATTTTTTCATTACATTTGGTTTTAATTAGACATGAGTTTCAATTTATATATTTAACAAATATAAATTTAATATTTGAACGACTAAATTTTACAAAATACAGATTACAAAGATTGAACCATACCTCCTATTTCACACTATAACCGCCTTACCACCTTATCAAAGTAAGAATAACAATAAATAAATATGTAAATATATAAATAATATAGAATTCGAAACCTGTTAACTTTTATTTGTTATATTTACCAAATATAATAAATAGAGAATGTAATCTTGGTATGTTATCAATTTACATCATAATGTTAGTCATCTCATAAATAAAAACTTAACTTCATTAAAACTTTTTAAACATCATTTAAGTAAACCATTCTAAGTTCTAACATTTTTTAAATAAATAAGATATTAATTTTTAGTATATCTTATTTTATAGAATTTTTACATCAATAATTTGATGAGAATAGTTTTTAATTTAATGAGATTTATAACCCGTTTAAGGAATATATGGGTTTGATAAGACCCATACCCATGAATTCGGATCAAATGCATGAGAAGCCTCTATTTATAACTCAAACAAATCTGGTGACTCCAACCCGTATTACGGGGGTTGTTTTATATTGTTTGTTCTAAAATTTATTTACTTTTTGAATTTATTTTTTTTATTGTATGAAAGTTAATAATATACTTATGGTTTGATGATAAATTGTTTCACAAATAAATGAGATGTTATAACCCGGCTTAAAAGTTATATGGTTTTGATGAGACCCAAGACCCGTTTATTTTTTTTACTATAAAATTGTTTTTTTAATTATAAATAATATTTATGAAAGTTAATAATATACTTATGGTTTGATAAGACTCAAGACCCATTTATTTTTTTTACTATAAAATTGGTTTTCTTAATTTAAATAATATATATATATATATTTTTTTTATAAAATAAATAAGATATTAATTTTTAGTATATCCTATTTTATTGGATTTTCACATCAATAATTTTGTGAGAATAATTTTTTATTTAATGAGATGTTATAACCCGTTTAAGGAATATCTGGGTTTGGTAAGACCCATACCCATGAATTCGGGTCAAATGCATGAGAAGCCTCCATTTAAAAATCAAGTAAATCTGGTGACTCCAAAAAAAGGGGAGCGACCACATCACGACACGTAGGATTTTTATGTTTTCGTTTATATATATAATAGATTTTAATTATATCACAAAATAGTTTTTTTTAATGAACCTAATAAAAAATGCACGTGCAAAAACGTACCCGAGAACGTTCCTTTGTTGAAACTTTCATTCTCAGCATCATATATGTATACTTGAAAGAATTCAGGATGAAGATTATAATAAGAACTATGTTCATCTTAGCTAAACCATGAAAAAGATTTTAATAAGTTTAACAACATAAAAAAATAACATGTTAACCAATTAAATTTTGTGAATATTTTGCGTCATTTGAGCATAGTTTTGAATGACATGTTTTGTAACATCCTACTTTTGCTATTAATAAATAAAAAGAATCGTGTTTGTTTAAAAGTGTGTTAATATTTAATTAAGTTAAATAAAATAAAAGAGTATGGACTTCGTTAATGAAAGATGGAATAAGGGATGGTGATGGGCCTTAGGTCCATAGGCTTAAGGGAGTATAAGTACTCCTTAAACCTCCCTAAAACCCTAAAACCCTCATTCTTATCTCCTAGCCTCCTAGACACTCAATAACACACACAAACACTCCTTGATATTACGGCTGTGACCAAGATCATGATCCAAGACCAAAACCGGGCATAGTTTGTGTTAGATGTTGGTTATACAAGCAAGAACAAGTCCATAACATACATCGAAGCTACTCCGTAGCCTTTAAGCGTGAAAAAAGGTACATTCTTTACACATAAACATTATGTTTCTAAGAACGGTTTGCCCTAAGACTTAGCTGTCACACTCCAACCTACAACGGAAATGTTGAGGCGTGAACTGATTGTCACAGCTCTCAAGGTTACTATCATGCATTATTAAAAGTATCGATATCTATTAAATAAATTTCCAAATAACAATTATCCATACAAAATCCAATACACAAGTACATATATCAATCAATAACAATATGTCTCATTAAGTTTTCTTCTAGCATAAATCCTTAAGTGATCTTGTACTTCAGTTACTTCACATCAAACGATAACCTGCATATGCGTTGAAAATAGAATGGTTTTATCAACACAAGATTGAGTGAGCAACACACCAGTTTAAATGTTCATATAGAAAATAAGTAATTGCAACAAGTCATATGAGTATAACAAATTAACCAAATGAGCAAGTATAACCGAGATGTCGAGAAGCACAAAGCTATAATGATTGACGTATGATCATACTGTTCTGAGATTATGTTAGACCTCTCCGAATGCAAAAGCATATAAGCACATAAACAAGTAAAGTATAAGTTGTTAACACATAAAACAATAGTTGCAGTTTTGTGTATAAGTATATATGAGAAATACAATTTACGCATGTCTCCAAAACGAGGGTAAACAAGTAAAATAGGTGAATGTGGTACTCACCTGATCGGATGAACGGAAAACAAGTGGGGATGATGAGAGCAAGGTAAACCCCTTCGGAATATACCTTCAATGATTCCTAGTTAAATAATATTAATATGGATTAATTAATAACGAGATAACACGTATAATGAATTAAGATTTGATGTGAATTGAGTTAGGTTTGAGATTATAATGTTTATTAATTGATGGATGGATTTCTTCAATAATTATTTTGTAAATATTAATATTACTGTTTGTCATACATTTAAAAGATGATTAACTATTATCATTTATAAAATACTATTGATTATTCCTGATAAAATATAAAATCCATTTACTTAAATAACTTTAAAGAATTAAGATATAAGATATGCTTACAATAATAATATCTAAATAAATATATAATTAAATATACAAATTAAATAAAATAATTTGATAAATATAACTTGAAATATACTTATAATTATCCGAACGAACAAATAATTAATTAATTATAAATAAATAAGTATAATATGTAATAAGATCTAAAGTAAATACTTTGTTTAAATCTTTTAACGAAAATCTATATAATACGTTTAGTATTTATATGATATATATATATATATATATATATATATATATATATATATAATAAATATAAGTTTATAAAAGACGTCCAAGGACAAGAATCACCCAAGATGATATCGGGTTTAAATAAGTTAAAGTTTACTATTAATATATATTTTACAATACTTACAACTATATATATATATCCAAACTTTGTATGAGATTGTTTGACAAGAAAACGTGAATCTGGAATGTCGGGATTTTAAAATAATGTTTATCTTATATTTAATATTAAATATACTTATTTTATAAATCATTTAACAATTTAAAACAAATAAACAAAAATATAAAATTAATGACAAAAAACCGGCCACAGCCGGATTCGAACCCGGGCAGGTGGCCGGCATAGCCGCTCAACAAACAAACAATACCAACTGGTCTGAACCTTCTGGTAGTCAGAATACGTATACAAACTTTCAAATATAGCTGCCCGTTTAAACCCCAAATATTGATGAACCCTAGATATCACGATTGGTAATCCGTAATGTGTTTGATTGATTAATGTTAGGGTTAACGATCAGTGCTTAAAAATGATCTTGCTACATGTAAGAATTACCAGAAACATTGACGAATTAAAGGTGAACGGCATCATCTTTCTCGCGGCTTGTGATGGACTTCGATATGGCTGCACGACTTATATTACTGAAATTAGATAAGGGGGTTTAAGTCGCAGACTGGATTATATGGTGCATATGAGTTTAATTGCATTCTCTTTATCTATTAGTGGTCTATTGTTATCTTGGTATGAACGTTTTTCGCTAATCAAGTAAATGAGATCAAACGGATTGTATATTCCAAATTATATTGTCGGTGTAGTTCTAATTACGCGTAAAAGCGATATTGTGAGATCAATTCCAAGTTATAACAAAGATTAAGGTACAAGAAAAGTATCCGGGTCACGGGTTTGGTTCAAGGTTTGGAGAGCTGATTATATGGGTTATAATATAATAATTGCATATTAGACCCTGAAATATGAGGAGGGAAGTAAATGAAGGTAATAGTTATAGTTTGGGTACTTTTTGCCAAAATATGAAAGATATATAGATATTTTTAAACAAATAAATAAATAATAATATTATACGAATTTGTTTTCTCGATAAACGCGATAATTTTGTTGATAAAAGTTCCCGAATATAAAAACGAGCCGGGTATTGAATAAATAAAAATCCCGAGTTGTTACATTATCCCTAGAGCAAATCGGGTATTGTTATGCCATAAAAACGGGTTGTAATTAATAAAGTTTGAACTTTATTGATAAACAATCTAGATCTTGGCCTAGGAGGCAAAGGAGAGCGTATGAAAGATTATATATCACTTAACTATGCGAATGGATATTAGACATGAGGTGAAAAACGTAAATAACGGTGATAATAACCCATCAGTGAGTGTATTCGAACGAGACAAGTGTTCGAGCAAAATCTATTAATATGGTGTTCGAATGATTAAGGGATTCAAATAGAAAAGAAAGAAAGAAAGAAGTAAGGCAGAAAAGAAAGGGAATACAAGTTCCTTCCATTCTAATACAAGTTCTATTCGAATATAAAGTTCTAATCGAATACAATGTCATTCGAACACATTGTCATTTGCATACAATGTCCTTCGCATACAAATCTGTATTCGAATACAGGGGTATTCGAATCCAGAGTATACGAATACAAAGGTATTCCAATACAAAAGTGTTCGAATACAAAGGTATTCGAATACAAAAGTATTCGGATACAAGGGTATTCGAATGGAAAGTGGATACTCGATTAAAATAGACCAGACTAAACCGTTTCTGCTGAAACCTTAATAATGTGATTAGGGAAAATATTGATACTTATTATTGATGAACAGTTAGTCGAGCCCAGTTAAAGAAATGAATAACCATTAACGGTGAACGTAACAGGACTCATGTGAGTTTCTAGCCCCATTCCTTATTATGTTTTCGGGGTTGTGTGCATACTCAATGTGAATGTTAATACACTTACCTTAAGTGGTAAACGTATGTCATATTGATTGTTGTGATAGTTATAATTTTGATATGAATGAATACTTGTCGGTACGTGAACGATCTTCGGATATTGCACGTACTGTCAAGTGGAATAATGTGTTGTGAGTATGGAATGAGTATGTAAAGGAAGTATGTATGAATAGTATATGTATGCTAATGCAACTATTGATAGTATGAATGAAGGTTAAAAATATAAAGGTAAGGAAAGGTAAGGTATGGCCGTGTGGTAGAAAAGGGAACCGGGCCCTAATAATACTCGAGGCAAGAGGGAACCGAGCCCTAATAATACTCGAGGCAAGAGGGAACCGAGCCCTAATAATACTCGAGGCAAGGGGGAACCGAACCCTAAAAATATTCGAGGCAAGAGGGAATCGGGCCCTAATAATACTCGAAGAAAGTAAGGCGTAATGCTCTTTAAAACGTAAGGTATGAAAATGAAAGGAAGAAAGTATGAAGGTAAGTAAGTATATAATGAACGAAAGTATGAAAGTATAAAGTATGAATGAAAGTATGTGTGTGTGTGTATACATTAAAGAAAGCAAAGCTGGTTAAGTATGTAATTATGAACGTATTGTATGTTGCATGATTAACTAGAACTCACTCAGTGTAGATGACTTTTAGTATGCACGCATGTGAGTAGAATGAGACAGTTCGCTTGACGTGGACATATGGCATGGAATTGAAGACACTGGCATCTCAAGTAAAAATGTTATGATATTTTAAAGATTTATGTTTTATTTTAAAAGACAAAGGATGTTTATTTAAGACAAGATTTGAATGTTATGTAATATATATGGTTGAAAGTTTTATATTCCGCAAAAGTTTTAATTAAAATTGATATTTAAAACTGTGTTTATGAGTAAATCCGACATGAAAAGTAAGGCACCGGGACCTTACATGTCTCCTGTCACACCCCGACCAAATGGACGGTACATGCCGAGGTGCAACGGATTGCCCAAATACACAAAACGCTATTTAAGCGACAATATTTAATCAACTCATTTAATTCCACGAAATCATAAGATGTCATATAACATGTTCTTACAATAGCCATAACAAAATATAACAAATAATATATTGTTCATTTTTACTAATATCCTAACGATCTTTGATAGCGTTTTCTCCAAGTCTCGAGTCAACCAAAAGTCAAACCTGTAACATTGCATAAAATAAAGTTTATCAACACAAAGGTTGGTGAGCAATTCATAGTTTTGAACAAATATGTATATAATAAGAAAGTTCCACAACTTGTATATGAAACAATAAATAATAGCAATAATTTGGATAAATGAGATGGCTAATAAGAATACATTAACGAAACCGTCTATAAGAGAATACCAAATAGATTCAGATTTTTGTATGAGGTCGTTAATAAGAATACATTAACGACACCGTCTATAAGAGAATACCAAATAGATTCGGATTTTTGTACGAGATCGTTAATAAGAATACATTAATGACACCTTGCTATAAGAGAATACCAAATAGCTAAGGATTTATGAATCAACCCTCCAAAAGCGGTAAACACATTAGCATATAAGCATGTAAGCATAGAATACCAAATCGGGCATTTATTTAAGTAAAGTATACAATAAAGTTTGTGGTTTAAGACTCAAGTATAAAGCATTTAGTTTGAATAATATGCAATATCACCCCCAAAACGAAATGTGGAAAACGGGGTATGAAAGTACTCACGTTCAAGTAATAAACTTGAAAGATTGGTGATTTGAAGATTAACCGGAACGACAAGGTTTAACGAGCAAAACCTAAATAAAAGAAAGTCTTGAATTAGGAATGTTGTCTTGAAAGTCTTTAAATAAAATAAATGTTGACAAATGTAAACAACTAAAGTTCAAAGTTTAAATGTAACTATTTTAGAAATTATAACAATAGTCAATTAAAAATATAAGTTTTGCTTGAAACCGGGTTAAAGTATCTAGCCTTAATATTTACTCAACATATTGGGTAAAAATTCTAGAATGCAAGTCCCTTTATAATATAGATACTAAGATGGGTTTTAACGAGTGTTCGGGTTGTTGGTTCAGGTCTTGATAATTGTTCAAACCCAAAGTCAACTTTCCAAAATAATAAATGTTATGAGATAACTCAATAAAACTTAATAAGACTTAACCAAGTATGTAGTTATATTGTTTTAGAACTAACAACGTCCATTAAGCGAGTGTTCGGTTTTGTCGGTCCAAACTTTGTTATAAGATCAAGTTGGATCCAACATTTCCAAGTACTTAAGAAAATATTTAAAATCAGTTTATAAAGTATTTTGAAAGAAATATATAAGTCTTGATAGCTAAAAACACACTTGTGTGTCTTAAGCGAGTAAAATCGGTTTAGTTCGGTTTTGGTTCTGTTTCCATCTCGCAATAAGTTCATGGATGGTTTCCACATGCCCAAATATCAAATAACTTGTATAATAATTTATAAATGAAGATACTTAAGTTTTATAACCAAAAAGTTAACAATGAAGTCTTTAAATGAAAGTTCAGTTTTCGGTTCGAATCTTGTTTCGGGTTTAAACCGAGGTAAGATTCTACAAACCCATAACCATAGAACTTATAAAAATGATTTTAGAAACTTAAATATAACATAAAGCATGTTTAAACAATTATTGAACAAAACTCGTAAACAAGTTCGGTTTACGGTTTAGAGCTATTTACGATTTCACCGAGGCTACTCTCTTCAAATCCATAACCATAGAACTTCATAAATATGATGTACAAACTAAAATGAGCAAAAGTTAAGCATGGTTAATATGTATAAACAAGTTATATAAGTATATATATATATATCAAGGACGACGGAAGTCCTCCATAAAGCCTTGCCTTACGAGGCCCGACACTCAACCGACCGAGACCGGAAAAGTGACCACCAAAGGTAACAATGGGTGTATATTATATATAAGTTGTGCCATAAGCTTCAAGTATTAATTTAGACTAAGTAAACTTAATTAAAATAAAAGACTTTGTCAGTTTAACTTTGAAAGTCAAACTTATCAAGAACATGAAAATTAACCTTGAAAGAACCTTGAATTTGAGTGAGGAAATGATTTATGAGCAGGGACTAATGAAGGAGAGGGTCTTGTATTTATAGGACAAGATTAAATGGGTTAAACAAGAGATTTAGTGGGTAAAAATTCGGATTGGTTAATACAAACAACCAACAAATAAAAACATGCAGACCTGACTAGGCGCCGAGCGGCCGTAGAGAGAGGTCTGGTCGCGCGGCGCGGCGCCCCTAGGGGGGAATTTGGTTCCAGCTTTTGATAATTGACGATTTAAGCCCCCGAAGTTCGTTTTTCGATGTAATTTGAGCGTTTTAAAGGTGTTTCCGAATCCGTAAAATGGGGTTTTCAAATTAAACAAGCGGGAATGATTTAGTAACATAAAAATTCAATATTTTATATATTTGAAATGTCCAGGTTACAAACGGGTCGGGTTTCATAATAAAACAAATACAAAAGCGACCCGAAATTGACAAATGTCACAATATCCCCTACTTTAGAAAATTTCGTCCCTAAATTATGACGAAGATTGCAAACAAGTGTGGATACTTCTCCTTCATTGTGTCTTCTCGTTCCCAAGTGAATTCCGCGCCACGCCGTGATTCCCATCGAACTTTGACTAACCGAATACGACTACGCTTGGTTTTCTTCTTATTGCGATCCATGATCTCAATGGGTCGTTCAACCATAATCATCGACTCATCTACATGCACTTTGTCAAGGGGTATATGGAGATAACCCTCGGCTAAGAACTTTTTAAGATTCGAAACATGAAAAGTCGGATGAACACCGGCAAGTTCTTCCGGTAGTTCGAGTCGATAAGCTACCTTCCCAACACGTTCAAGAATTTTGAAAAGACCAACGAAACGAGGAGCTAGTTTACACTTCTTTCCGAAATGGACTACCCCCTTCCAAGGAGATACTTTTAGAAGGACAAGATCGTCAACATTAAATTCGATCCGTTTTCGCCGTTTGTTGGCGTAACTCTTTTGACGACTTCTAGCGGCTAGGAGGTTTTTACGGATTTGATCGATAACGTCGGTGGCTTTTTTTTCAGGTCCCGTGATTTGAGCTTCACCGATTTTTTCCAACTAATCGGGGAACGACATTCACGACCGTAAAGAGCTTCGAAAGGAGCCATCTCGATACAAGAACTCAATGAAAGGAATGTGAGAATCCCAATTCCCACCAAAATCAAGAAAACACGCTTGTAGCATATGCTCGAGTGTTTGAATCGTACGTTCAGATTGTCCGTCCGTTTGAGGATGATAAGCGGTTCTAAGATCGAGACATGTTCTCAAGGTTTCTTGAAGAGATTGCCAAAAATAAGAAGTAAACCGAGCATCGCGATCGGAGATGATAGACAATGGTAAACCGTGTCGGCACACAATTTGCCAAACATAGATTTGAGCAAGCTGCTCGACAGAATACTTTTCACGGATAGTAATAAAATGAGCAGACTTGGTTAAACGATCGATGATCACCCAAATACAATCGTTTCCTTTTTGGGTGTTGGGTAGTTTAGTGATAAATTCCATTGCAATGTCTTTTCATTCATTTCCAAACGGGAATCGGTGGTTACTCGAGTAGACCAAAAGGTCTTTGATGTTCGGCTTTGACTTTTGAGCAAGTAAGACATTTGGATACATACAACGCTACGTCCTTTTTCATACCAGGCCACCAAAAGGTAGCACGAAGATTGAAATACATCTTATCCGCACCGGGATGAACGGAATACCGCGAATTGTGATCTTCGTCGAGCATACAAGTACGAAGGTCATCGCGATCGGGAACCCACAAACATTGAGATAGTACAAAAGACCATCGGGTTTGGTTTCGAGTTGAAGTTCGGCTCCACATGACATTTCGTCGTACATGTTACCTTCTTCAACGGAGGTACGCTGAGCTTGAAAGATACGGATTTGAAGATCGGTTTGCACAACAACGCTTAAAAGCAGAACGGATTTAACATTAACCTTTCGACTTAGGGTGTCTTTGACAACATTCACTTTACCGGGATGGTAGCGAATTTCGCAATCGTAATCGTTAAGTAATTAGGCCCATCGTCGTTGTCTCATGTTGAGATCTTTTTGGTCAAAAATATGTAGAAGGCTTTTATGGTCGGTAAACACAACACATTTTGTACCGTAAAGGTAATGTCTCCAGATTATGAGAGCGAAAATGACGGAACCAAGTTCGAGATCATGAGTCGTATAATTCTTCTTGTTGACCTTAAGTTGCCTTGATGCGTAAGCGATGACTTGACCTCGTTGCATGAGAACACAACCAAGAAGATGGGATGCATCGCAAAATACAACAAAATCATCATTTCCATCGGGAAGGGTTATAACGGGAGCATTGCAAAGCATGTCCTTGAGAGTAAGAAAGGCTTCCTCTTGTTTTGAACCCCAATCAAATGGTTTTCCTTTATGAGTGAGGGAGGTGAGAGGCAAATAGATTTTAGAAAAGTTTCGAATGAAACGTCGATAATATCCGGCCAAACCGAGGAAGGATCGAATTTCCGTTGGAGTCGTTGGAGATTTCTAATCCTTAACGGCCTTAATTTTTGCGGGATCAACGTGAATACATTTGTTATTTACGTTATGTCCCAAAACTTGATATTCCTCTAGCCAAATTTCACATTTGGAGAATTTGGCGTAGAGTTGTTCGTTTCTAAGGAGCTCGAGAACGGAACGCAAATGATGCTCATGTTCGGCTTCGGTCTTAGAAAAGATGAGAATGTCATCAATAAAGACAATAATGAATTTATCAAGAAATGGTTTGCAAACGCGGTTCATGAGTTCCATAAATATCACGGGTGCGTTGGTTAACCCGAAGGACATGACCAAAAATTTGAAATGTCCATATCGCATACGAAAAGCGGTTTTTGGAATGTCTTCTTTGCGAACACGCAACTGATGGTAACCCGATCGAAGATCGATTTTTGAGAAACATGTTGCGCCTTGAAGTTGGTTAAAAAGATCGTCGATTCGCGGCAAAGGATAATGAATTTTAATAGAGAGTTTGTTAAGCTCTCGATAATCGATGCACATACAAAACGAACCATCCTTCTTTTTTCACGAAGAGAACGGGAGTGCCCCAAGGAGAAGAGCTTGGACGAATGAAACCTTTATCGGAAAGTTCTTCGAGTTGGTTCGACAATTCTTGCATTTCCGACGGGGCTAAAGGATAAGGAGCCTTGTCCATGGGCATTGCGCCGGGCACAAGATCAATTTGAAATTCAACCGGACGAATGGGTGGAAGACTAGTAGCATCATCGGGAAAGATGTCGAGGAAATCACAAACAATAGAAATATCGTGGATTTTCTTTTACTTTTTGTCTTTTACCACCGCAAGAGTTAGGAACGGAACATACTTTTGGCGTAAGTATTTTTGCGATTGAGAGCACAACATGAGATTAAGCTAGATAGAAGTTGTGTTGTCGAAGAATTTACGAATTTAACGTTGACGAGCGGGATGCGAACGAATTTGTCAGGTCCCGAATTCTGTATGGTCGATTCGGCTCGGATCTTTAATCAATCATGTCATAACTCACACAAAATTAATCGTGTCGACAAGAGAGTTAATGACGGGTTGCTGTATTTAGAAAGATATCCGTTTGTTAAAGGCGGAATCAATAACAAACATACGGTTGCAATGAGTATTCAAAGATCGAAGACACACACAGGATTCACTCAAAAGATTTCCATTTATATAACGTTAGTCATACAAAAGGAGTAATCGATTTAGGGTTTATAAGGAATCCTCGGACAGCCGTTACACACAAAAAATATTCTCAATTAATGTGTCGTGTGTATTCTGTCTCTCCGTCTCTCTCTTTTTCGGTGTCTCCTGGCGGCGTGCCCTAATTATTCTATTTATAGGCCTGCCAACCTAGGACAGCTGTCATTCCTTCTAGAAACCCTATCCGATAGTACATATTCAAATTACATATTCAAAAATAAAACTAAGTGTAAAACAAGTCTTCCGGATAGGCTTTTCATTAAACTTCAATCTCCGAGTACGCAGTGTACTCGGCCTTCCTTCAGACTTGGTAAACATAGAAGTGTACTCGGGATCAGTTTCCGGGTAGACTTTACTTAAAGAATATTTTACCAAGTAAAATATTCACCGAGTAGACTTCAATCTTCTTGGACTTATCAAACTTTGCTCGACAAATCCTTACGAGCAACCTTGTTCTTCTATGATCCTGTTCGGCTCATTGTCAGTTGAACAACTTATTGATAAGGCGTACTCGGGAGCACATACCTTACTTGAGCAGACCTTACTCGAAATAACTTAGAGATATTCTATTAACTCATCAAGTATACTCGGACCATAATTATTAAAGAATACCTTGCCCGGTCTTCCAATCACTTGGCTTCATGGACTTGGTTGACCAAACCTTACTCGGAAGAGTAAAATACTTGGTCTTGAAGAACAACCCTGCTTGACAAAGTGAACCTTACTCGGATATGCTAAATCAATGATCCTTACTCGGAAATCACTAAAAAGCATACCTTGCTCGGATATCCACTTAAGTAGACTATTTGAAGTAAACCTTGCTCGGGAGGCAAAATCTCGTACTCGGCTAAGTAAAAGCTTACTCGAAGGTCCAAGGTGTGCTCGGATTCAATACTTAGCCGTTTCTGAGGAGGTTGAGAAGATTCCAATCTTCCATATTCTTCGTTTAGGTCAAATCTCCTCATTTGGGTCAAATTCTTGACCCAACAATCTCCCCCTAGATTGGAACACCTCAGCTGACCCAAAACACTCTGTGGTTACATACACTTAGCAAAATACACATCAAATTAAAAGTTAAATTTCATAATCAAATTACATAAGCAAGAATTACATAAGCAAATCCTAAACATTCTTCAATCTAGCCAAAGATGCTTGTTTAGGCATGGAAAGTCCAATTTTTGCTGCTCTCTCAAGAATCCCAGCAACTCTGATTGCATACCACTTGTAGGCCTTTGCCTTTCCTTGGAATCAGAGAGATACAGTGCTGCAAGCACATTCAATTGCCATAGATTGAATTTTCTGAAGTCAATCTTAGAGAAGATATTCACAATCTCTCCATTTTCCATCATAACATTCAGATGTTCAGTCCTGGAATCACAGAATATTCCACTTGGCATAACATTGTGGTTGACAGAAGGATTTTTGACTTTTGCAACAACCTTGTCAGGGGTTTTATCCATCTTCAAGTACATCTGCATTAGTTTTTCCAGAGTATCCACAGATATCTTCCTTTTCTTTGTTTTGTTTTGTTTTGGAAGCAAGGATGTTGTCTGTTTGCAGAATTCCTCTACATTGAATTTCCCTTTCACTGTCATCCTTGATAGATCATCTATCTTTTTGGACATTCCATTGTTCTTACCAACCAGAGACTGAGCGGATCCCTTCTTCAAGTTCAGTTGTTGTTCTTTCATTTTCTTGAAGTTGCTCAAAATCTCTTTTCTTGTCATTAATTTTACATATTGAAAAGGAATTCCATTCTTAATCAAAAATTTTGGTTTATCACCATATTTGCTTAAGAATTTTTGAATTTCCACTTCTTGTTCCAAATCATCTTTCAATTTCAAACCTTTTAGTTCATTGTCTTCAGTATTCTTTTCTTTGCTTAAAGCCTTTGAAATCATGTCAATGACAGTGTCTAGTTTCTCTTTCACTTCTGTCCCGGGTTCTTCTTGTTTAATCAACTTGAGTAGAGATACTAGCACACCATTTGGAATTTCTTTATCATTTAAGCAGTTGTCAATTACTTCTTGTGGGACTTCTCTCTGTTTATTTATCACTTCATCTCTTAGCCATTTCTCATCTTCAAACATTTTCAACAAATTTTCTTGTTCTTCAAAGTCTTTGTCAGACAACATTTGACTCAGAAATTCTCTGTCATGAATTTCTGTCATTCTTTGCTCATAGACTCTTTTGGCTTCTGATTCAGATTCGTTCAGTTTAGAGTCCATTGTATTCATTTCAAAGTCCATTTTCTTAATTTCAACATCCTCTTGTGCAATTTCTTTTCCTTTTAATTTCCTTCTTTCCTCACGATCCTTCCTTTCATTTTCTGGAACATTGTCAGCTTCATCATCTGAGCTGTCCTTTTCATAAATTGAGAGAAGCTTCAGCGAATTCTCCCCCTGATTCAGTACTTTCTCCCCCTGTTTTGGGGCAGCTGAGATCTTCTCAACCTCAGACATTAGGGTTTGAACTCGTTGCAATGCGTTCTTCAGTTCTTCAGAAAGATGATGTTTGTAGGAATTGGAATTACTTGGAGTTGGATCCATTGCTGATTTTCTGTTACATCAATGAACACACAATTATCAGTTAGATCTGAAAGTAAAAAGAAATTAAGGTAAAAATAATATTTCAATTCAAACCGTTGTCTTGAATAATATTGAAATCTGCACAAAAACACAAATGTGAGTTACTCTTGAAATGTGAATTTTGAAATTTTAAATAGCATATACAGGTCTTCTTTTAAAGAGAGTTAAGTCAAAAGTAAGGTACATATCTGCAGATTTATCAGAAAAGAGTTATGAATAAAGGTCTGCATATTTTGCTTTTCTTCAGCATGTCAGATAAAGTGAGAATCTTTAAAAATGTTTTGTCTTTTATCACATAACTTTCTTATCTATTTCAAGAATGGTTTCCTTATCTATTTAAAAGTGTGTCCAAAAATGGTAAAGTATGCAAAGATAAAGTTACTCAAGAATTTCTCAATTTCAAATTAAAACTTATCTATCACAAACTCTAAAAAGAATCATAATCAATTTTATCATACTAACTAACATATTCAATCTACGCATTCATTCAAGTATGCTTGTATGAAGAGTGTGCTCGAGCACTCTTTCAAGTGTAAAGTGTGCTCGGACAACAATCTTATGCAAAGTATACCCGAATAACTTTCATATAGTACAAAGTGTGCTCGAAAAGAAATTCTAGCAGACAGTGTACTCGGAAAGTTAAAGTTTGAAACTACCAAGTATATTGAAGGAACACAAGTGTACCCGAAATATAAAGTGTTCTCGGAAAACAAAGTTTGCCCAAAAACAGTTGTAATTTCAAAGAGATCATAAACACACATATCACAGAACATGCTCGGAATGAAATTAAACACATAAACATTTAAGTGTGCTATAGTCTAAAATTTCATAGAGCTTGCTCGAAAATCCTAAGTTAGCACTAAGCTTGCTAGGATAAACACATTTAATCATCAGGTATGTCCTTACTCGAGGAAACTCAACATATCAAACCATACCCAAAACATGACAAACTTAAACAGTAACATCTAAGCGTGCCCCGAAAGATTAACAAGCCTTTCCTAACAACATATTCATACAAAGCTTACTCAGTGTACTTACTCAAGTTCACAAAGTTTGCTTGGAAACACAATCAGCATATAACATGCATAGCTTGCTCGAAACAAGAATTTCTTGTTAAAAGATAGCTATTTCAACACATAATCATCTCAAGATTTCAAGCTTACTCGGGAAAGTGAGTGCAACAGTGTACTCTACCCGAAAAGTGTAAACACTTCAAAGTATGCTCGAAAATCATAAAGTTAGTCAGAAATGACTAAGCTTACTCGGAAAGGTTGAGATTTTTCAAACCTTACCCGAAAAAAAAAAACATATTCACACATAATCAAGTCAAAAATGACTAAGCTTACTCGGAAAGGTTGAAAACTGTCAAACCTTACCCGAAACAACATATTCACACATAGACAACTATTTTGTACTCGGAAAGGTTAAATCTTACCCGAAAATACATATTCAAACAGTTTGTGCTCGAGAAGGTTATAAATCATCAAACCTTACTCGAACTTACATATTCACACATAATCAACTGTTTTGTACTCGGAAAGGTTAAACCTTACCCGAAAATACATATTCAAACAGTTTGTGCTCGAGAAGGTTATAAATCATCAAACCTTACTCGAACTTACATATTCACACATAATCAACTGTTTTGTACTCGGAAAGGTTAAACCTTACCCGAAAATACATATTCAAACAGTTTGTGCTCGAGAAGGTTATAAATCATCAAACCTTACTCGAACTTACATATTCAACCTATTTTAGGCAAAATGCAACACTTTTTGACTTAAACCACTTGTCAAAGACATTTCTAAGTTATGTATCATTTCAGAACATAGTTTAAGAGCAAATGGTGCATTTAGAGATCAAATTTCAGTTATAATTCATTTCAAAACAATTTCTTTATTAAACTGAAAAGATCTCAGGAATGGGATCATATTGACTAAGTAGCTATCTCATTACTTCACTCTCAGCATTATTATGACAACTTAGATAGGTTAACAGCAGGTATAAACTTAGCATGATTTTCATTTCTTTGGTGATATTATTAAAGTTCAATTTGAGCATAATGCAATAATGGTCAACACTGTGCTATGATGCCTCATATCTCTTCTCAAAGCTTATTTGGCTTTCCCCAGATCACCCCAAATTGACTCCAACCTCCTGTATTTGGTCAAAAATAGTTTTTGTATGACAGAACTTATTGTATTTTTTTTGTATTTTTTTGATTCAAACATATATAGAGGTTGAACGTTGGACTTACAGTTAGCAACATGCCTTTCATTCAAGATGAGACAGATTTTGCCAACATCTTTGTAGTTCTTGTTGTAACCCTCTTGTTTGATAAAATATTTGAAACACTTATCAACTTTTGGTTGATTTATTCCTTCTTCCCCTTGTTTTTGATATTTTCTCAAATTTTCTTAAAGCATGTTCTTTGTCATATTTAAAAATATTTCATTTTGGTTGACCAAATAACAACAGGTTCGTGTATGACTGGGTAATCACTTTTCTGCCATATCATTCGGAGAGATCTATCTTGAGACATGCAAAACAACTATGCATCTCCACATAAAGATTAGCATATTCATTATGTTTATATCACCTTAGATTTTACATCATCATGGGAAAGTAACCATACATGTTAATGACTATACTAAGGCCTTTTTTTGCCTAATAATTCCATATGAGCAGCTAAGTAGTCAATGTACTATCATTTCCCAAAAACACAGTTTAATATTCAATCACCCCAATATCTCTTTCTTATCAGGTTAATGGCTATCCTATTTTGACCAAAAGTGGTCAATAGGACCAAACATACATGTGAATATATGTCCTGTCAAAGTCAGAGTTATTGACATAGTTTTAAGTGAAGAAATAAGAAACAAGTCATAATTGCCCCAAATGCATTCAGTTTTCAGGTCAATGGCTATCCTTTGAATCTGTAGAGATTTAAGGACCAAACATACACAAGTGCATGTCCTTCTAACTGGGCAAATGACATAATTTTTAGCAAAAATAACTACTTGAGACTTTCCCTTTAAAAAAAAAACCTTCTTTTAAGCTTCTTAAAAGCTTGAACTGAATAATCTTATCATATCTCTATACCATTAATCAACTTGCTCATGTTTTGACCAAAATATTGTATTTATGCAAAATCCATTATAAATTTCATTGAATCACTTAATTTTAACATAAAACACATTTTGACACAAACAGTTGCATCACACACTCAAATCTTAATCATTCTTAACATCATCATGAAAAACAGACTGTACTCTCATTCAATGTCTATCCTATCTTAACAACTTCAGAAGATCAGATTAAGAACATATTCAAGTAACCATAAACATTGATTACTCATGACATCATATAAGCATTCAGTTTCACCTAAACAGATCAAACTACCTATCATAACATCAGATCAGTTAACATGATAGTCAAGTATTACCATCAATTTCAAGCAAATTGCACAGATAGTTACTTAAGCACCTATCAGTTAACATCAAACTTGTGACATACTCAAAACATATTCAATCAACATTTAGTTGAAACATAATCAATATGTGTTATCTCTAATAAAATACTTAGTTATCACAGAGAGACACACATAGAAACAGTTAAGTCACATAACATTTAACATACTCAGCAACATATTCAACAACATATTCAGCAACATATTCAGCAAGTGTAACCTCTAATAAAATATTCAAGTAGCACATAGAGGTACCCAACCAAGCACACATCCTTAATCAGATTTCATCAGAGTTGATCATCCCCAGGGCTTTCAAAAGAAAGTTGAATCTGGTTCTATCAAGTGGTTTGGTGAATAGGTCAGCCAAATTATCACTTGTATCAACTCTTTGCATTTCAATCAAACCTTTTTCACTGCAATCTCTAATGAAGTGATGTCTGATTTCAATGTGCTTAGTCTTAGAATGTTGCACATGATTCTTAACAGTAAAATATGCAGCAGTATTATCAATCAGAATAGGGGTGTTTAGAAAACTCAAACCATAGTCCAGCATCTGATTTTGAATCCAAAGAACTTATGCACAGCAGGCAAATGCAGCAACATATTTAGCTTCTGCAGTGGAGAGTGATACTGTAGTCTGTTTCTTGCATTGCCATGACACTAGCCTTTCTCCCAAAAACTGGCATCCCCCTGATGTTGACTTTCTACTCATATTGCATCCATCATAATCACTGTCTGTATATGCAATCAGATCAAAGGATTGGTTCTTTGGATACCAAATCCCTAAGTCTGGTCTTCCCTTCAGGTATCTGAATATTCTTTTAACAGCATTCATATGGGAAACTTTTGGATTTGACTGGAACCTAGCACACACACACACAGCAAACATGATATCTGGTCTTGTTGCAGTCAGATACATCAGAGATCCAATCTTGGCTCTGTATTCATGTTCATCAACTGACTCCCCCTTTTCATCAGCTATCATCTTTTCTTTGGTGTCCATTGGAGTTGAAGCAGTCTTGTAATCATGACAGTTGAACTTATTCAAAATGTCCTGCACATACTTAGTTTGGTGAATGAAGATCCCTTCAGCCTTTTGTTGAACTTGCAGCCCCAAAAAGAAGTTCATTTCACCCATGGAACTCATGCTGTACTTGGACTTCATCACCTCTTCAAACTCCAAACACATATTTTCATTTGTTGATCCATTGGAGTTGAAGCAGTCTTGTAATCATGACAGTTGAACTTATTCAAAATGTCCTGCACATACTTAGTTTGGTGAATGAAGATCCCTTCAGCCTTTTGTTGAACTTGCAGCCCCAAAAAGAAGTTCATTTCACCCATGGAACTCATGCTGTACTTGGACTTCATCACCTCTTCAAACTCCAAACACATATTTTCATTTGTTGATCCAAAGATGATATCATCAATATAGACTTGTAAAAGCAGCAAATCTGACCCTTTTCTTTTGTAGAAGAGTGTCTTATCAATGGCTCCCCTTGTGAAACCATTTTCAAGTAAATGATTTGATAGCTCATCATACCATGCTCTAGGAGCCTGATGCAATCCATAAAGGGCTTTGTTTAACTTATACACCATGTTTGGATACATGGGATCCTCAAAACCTGGTGGTTGAGCCACATACACTTCTTCATCAATCTTTCCATTTAGGAATGCAGATTTAACATCAAGCTGGAATACTCTTATGTTCTTTGAGGCAGCATATGCAAGGAAAATTCTTATGGCTTCCAGTCTTGCAACTGGTGCAAATACTTCCTCAAATTCTATCCCTTCTTCTTGAAGACATCCCAGTGCTACAAGTCTTGCTTTGTTCTTAATCACCAAACCCCTTTCATCCCTTTTGTTTCTGAATACCCATTTGGTTCCAATTTCATATCTGTCATGTGGCTTGTCTACAAGATCCCATACATGTAAATCTCTAAACTGGGCCAATTCCTCTTGCATAGCCTCTACCCAACTATTGTCTTTTAAAGCTTGAGCAATATTCTTTGGTTCTAATTGGGATAGAAAGCAAGAGTAAAGACAGATGTTTGCTATCTCAGAATGACTCCTTGTTACTCTTTCATGCAAGTCACCAATGATATTTTCAGCAGGATGATTCTTTTCAACAATAGGAGTTTGTATTATCATATTTGTAGACAGATTTGTGTCAAGATTTGATTCATTAAGTTCAGTTTCTTCAATGACCAAATCAGCTTCTGCATCATGAAACTCTGGTGCTTCATCATTGGTTTGTTCTGAAGTAGATGCACCATTGTTTCCCATATTCAAGCTTTGAAACAAGTCTTGAAATATTGCTGTTGTTGCAGCTTCATCTTCATTTGATTGGTTGCCTGTGTCACTCCTATTCTGAACATGATCATTTTGTACATTAGGATTGTCTTGACTTGTTATCTCCTGATCTTGTTCAATTGCATTGCTTGAGGAGCTCTTCACAAAAGTGTATTCGTTTTCTTTTCTAGCAACCTTCTTCCACAATTCTTCCAAGTCCAGTTCTTTCTTCTTATTATCTTCAATCACACTGGTCTTGTAGAATGAATCATCAAAGTCTTCAGAATAAATCTTGAATGACTTTATTAGTCTCTCATGATCAAACAGCCATGTTGCACCACTGACTGTATTGAATTGATTTTCATTAAAAATGATGTCAGATGACTCTAACACACTCATGTGATCTTTCACATAAACTCTGTATGCCTTTGAGTGAGTAGAATATCCAACAAAGAAACAATCTAGTGACTTAGTTTGAAACTTGTTCAAATAATCTCTAGTGTTCAATAGAAAACATTTGCAACCAAAGGGCTTGAAAAACTTGATGTAAGACTTTCTGTTATTGAAAATTTCATATGGAGTTTTGTTATGCCTTTTGTTTACAAGTACCCTGTTCTGAACATAACATGCTGTATTGATTGCTTCAGCCCAAAAAGTGACAGGCAGATTTGCATCAGTCAACATGGTTTTGGCAGCTTCTATCAAAGTTCTGTTTCTTCTTTCTGCCACACCATTTTGTTCAGGAGTTCTAGGAGCTGAGAATTGTTGAAATATTCCTTTCTTTGTGCAGAATTCTTCCATAACTCCATTTTTGAACTCTGTACCATTGTCACTTCTCATCATTTTGACTTTCTTATTCAGCTTGTTCTCAATCATTGTAACACAACCCATAATCAACTCAGCAGACTCATCCTTGGTACTTAGAAAATAGACCCAAGTATATCTTGAATAGTCATCAATGATCACCAGACAATATCTTTTCTTTCCAATACTTGGCACACTCACAGGACCAAAAAGATCCATGTGAAGTAACTCAAGTGGTTGATCAATTGAATTGATGAGCTTTGTCTTATGAGTAGACTTGTGTTGCTTGCCCTTTTGACATGAATCACAGTGATCATCAAACTTAAATTCTCTTATAGGTAAACCAATCACATGTTCACCCTTGACCAGTCTATTCATGTTCTTTAAGTTTACATGACACAATTTCCTATGCCACAATTTTGATTCATTTTCAGTGGCTTTGGAAACAAAACATGCACCACCTCTTGAAATGGATTCTTTCATATTCAACTCATATAAGTTGCCATTTCTGGGTGCCATCATCATAATCATCTCAGGTGGAATCACAAATTCAGGTTTTAAGATGAAGCAATGAGAATCATCAAAACTAACTTTGTAACCTTTATCACACGTCTGTGATATGCTCAGAAGATTGTATTGAAGTCCCTCAACATGAAACACATTATCAAATGACACCTTTCTTCCTTTACCCACAATCTTTCCACCATTTTCATCACTCCCAAAGGCAACAGGACCTTCATATTTCTCTTCATAGTTCACAAGTGACCTCTTGTCACAAGTCATGTGCCTAGAACAACCACTATCCATATACCATATGTCATTCAATCGAGTGGCCTGTTCCTGCACAAAGAGAAATTTGATTAGTTAAGTGATGAGGTGCAAGTTTCATCAACTTGCAACTTATCAGTGTCAATTTCAGTGACAGCTTGGGAAGTGAGTGTTGTAGATTCAGGATCTGCATGAGTGATTTCCAGATGATCAGAATGATCAGTTTCATAGCCACATTCTCTTGGTGTTTTGAAAAGTGAAACTGAACATTGAGGCTCAACTGAGTCAGTGACATTTTCTTTCAAGACATAGTCCTTTGTTTCTGAGTAGTCTCTTACATCAGCCACAGCTTCAATTTTAGTTTCTGCTTTAGGTTTCCAAGTGAAACCTTGTGGTTCATATCCATGTTTCATCAAGAACTTCTCATCACCAGTAAGCTCAGTTGATTTCATTCTCTGATAAGTATCTTTTCTTCTTGTCTTTTCACTGTTTGATGATCCATATGATTCATCAGACTTAACTGATTGAATGTCTTGATTAATCTTCAATGACTGATTTTTCTTCTTTGTCATCTTCTTGTGCTTCTGTGGTGACTTACTTCTTCTTGCACACTCAGTCACATGTTTCTTTCCTTTGATTTCAACATTCTCTTCATTAATTGTCTTCTTTCCACAGACATTCCCTTCTCCCAAATACATTTCATATTTCTGTTTGTACAATGCAAAGTCTTGACCATACATTTTTCCATCTGGTACATGAAATGGTTTGAGTTTGAATCTTTCATGACATGAATCTGTGTGGTGACCATATTCATCACATTTTTTGCACCAAACCTTTCCTTTGAAGACTTCATGTTCTTTTGGTTTCTTGAATCTTTCACTTGGCTTAGGTGTATTGACTCCTAAATTCTTCTGATTCTTCAAACCATCAAAGTCAATTGAAAAAGGAACAAATTCCTCAATCTTGATGTCTTGTCTTTCAACATTGCTTTTGACAAAGACAATTTTCCTCATAATCATAGGTTCTTCATCACTGCTTTCTCTAACCCTTGACTGTCTTTTCTCATATTCTTCCATTGTCTCCACTTCTCCAACATCCAACACTTCATGACTAGAAAAGATTGGATAAACTGGGATAAAGATTTCTGTATCAGTCTTTTCATTCACCTTCTTCTTCTTGTTGTTCTGCTTTATCCTATTCAATACAGTCTTGCTTGGAGGTCTGACTGCATTGTAGTTTATCTTTCTCCTTTCACAGATATCAAAAGAGACATGTTCCCTTTTAATGTTATCATTTTGTTTCTTTGATTTTGGTGGGATTGGTGGATACTTTGGAAGCTTATCAACATATTCAGGTTTTTTATACTTTCTTCCTTTTTCAGCAACTTGAATTTCCTTTTCAGTGATTTGATCACTCAAATCACTCAGATCATCTTGATCCAACTCATCTGAATCAAAGTCATCTTCAGAGACTTGAACTCCAATTGACTTTTCCATTTTCACTTCTTTCTTAATCACAAACTCTCCATCTTCATTCACTTCTACCTTTTTGTATAAATCAACAAATTCTTCCCTGTCTTGAAAGACATCTTTGAATTGTTGTAAGTATGCATCTCTTTTCTCTTTGTCAACCTTTGGCATAAAGTTGTTGTTGAATGGAGGTAGAACTGTCTTGTATTTGTCCTGTTCTTTCACTTGATTCAGTATTCCACAAATGTTCCCAGTTGAGACCAAATTCTTAAGAAATTCAGTTTCAACCTTTAGTCTTGTGTTTTGCACATTTTCTTCAATCAACATCTTCTTTAGACCATCAATCTCAGTGATGTATCTTGTTTGAGATCTATAAATGATCATACAATCATCTTCAAGGCTCTTAATCTTTTCATCACTTATCATTTCACTTGCCTCATACTCATTTATGATACTTTGCTTTCTAAAATACTCACCTTCCAGCTTGCCTACTTTTGTTTTTAGTTCACTAATAAGTTCATTCAAATCAACTGAAGGAGCAGAGTGTACCTGAGAGGAGGTTCCCTTTTCTTTCTCAATTATGGCCATGAATGCCACAGTTGCCTTTATGATGTCATCAGCAATATCCTCCTCATGACTGCTCCAATCAAAACTTACTTCATGTTGTGTAGTCACTGCTACATTTCCTTGATTTCTGATCTGATTTTGATTTGCTGGAACAGTGTTGTTTTGACTATTTTGAGTTCCTTGAAGGTTTTGATTGTGATTCATTTGAGGCTGAAATCCTTGACTCTGTTGCATGTTCTGTTGTTGATTGTTCATTTGAGACTGAAAGTTATTGAAGTTTGGATTGAAGTTTGGATTGTAACTGCTGTTGTTGTTGAAATTGTTCATCTGATTGCTATTGTTGTTGAATCTTGGCTGATTTTGCTGGTAATGCTGGTGACCTCTAGATTGATTGTTTTGATATTGAGGTTGACCTCCTGGTTGTTGATTCTGAAATTGATTCATCTGAAAATTTCTTTGTTGATTGCATTCTCTAGCAAAATGACCAGGTTGCTGACAATTGTAGCATATTGCTTTTGACTTGTCAAACCCAATCCTGTCATTTGGACCAGAAACCAGAGATCTACCAGTTCTATTGTACAGCCTTCTACTTCTCAATCCCAACATAGCAGCTTGCCATTTCAAATCCATATCTTCTAAGTCATCTGCATCAATTTGTTCTAAATCATCTTGAACCACACTTGTGTGAATCATGCTCTTTGCAACAAATGCATTATATGACTCAGTGAACATAGAAAATAAAGTTTGTGTCTCATTGCTTTGAACATGTCCTGTTCCAGGGTTAGGAACATTTCCATTAGACACAGAGGCAGAGTCAGAATCATCAATCAATTGCACATTGAACCTTTGCTGATTTCCTTGAGTGCTTGTGCTACCCCTAATAAAAGATTTTGGAGTCACAACATTATGTTCAGCTGGTTCTTCTATTATGGGAATCTGCTGTTGGTTCTTGATAGACAGATTTCCCATTGGTGCAATCAAAGCATTTGAAACATGAAAACTTGGTCTATCTTCCTTGATCATCTCATTTTCAATCATTTCAAGTTCAGCAGCTTGAAGAAAACATACCACATCATCCAATTTCAATTCATTGAAATTCTGCTTTTGAAGGATGAATTTGCAAGCATTATACCATTCTTTTGGCATTGAGTTGAGCAACTTTGTATTCAAATCAAAGTCAGTCATTACATAATCAGTTGTTCTCAACTCATTCACAATACTCAGAAAACGTTCTAGTATTGACTTCAACCTTTCTCCATCTCTATACTTGAACCTTTCCAACTGTTGCTTCAGTCTTTGCTTCTTAATGTTCTTCAATTCAGTGTTCCCTTCATACATCTCAAGGATGGCATCATACATTTGTTTGGCAGTTGTGTGATAAGCCACCTTGGTCAGAATTTCCCAAGACAAACCTAGCTTAATCATAGCCAAGGCTTTGTCATCCACCTTTCTCATCTTTTCTCTTATAGCAGCAGTGGCAGTAGCATTTGCACCTTCTTCAACGGTAGTTTGTGGACCATTCTTGATGGAGTTTCACATGTCAATGTCATTATAGCATACGGCTGCTTCAAAGAGTACCTTCCATTTGATAAAGTTTTCCTGTCCATACAACCTAGGTATCTTGTTAGTAGACACCTCTTGTTCCTCATATCCAGATATTTTGAGAAAACAAATATCAGTTTCTTATAAAAAGTTTTCAAAATAATCAGATCTGAAACCAGAATGCTCAGATCTGATGTGTCTGATGTGATTAGAACAAT
This sequence comes from Bidens hawaiensis, assembly GCF_021521415.1. NCBI lineage: Eukaryota > Viridiplantae > Streptophyta > Magnoliopsida > Asterales > Asteraceae > Bidens > Bidens hawaiensis. The sequence goes on along the minus strand of NW_027493404.1, from coordinate 328,995 downwards.
ATTTAGATATAAAGATTAAAACTTTAAATGAAACAAGGAAGATAAAACACCAGAAAATCGTAGATCTGAAAGAAAAATGAAAAACAGGGCAGCTGACGTCACAAATCAATCGAACAGTGCTCTGCTTACGTTATTCTTCTTCAAATCTTCAATCAGCAACAATCTTTCTAAAAAATAGCAGTAACGAGCTCTGATACCACTTGTCAGGTCCCGAATTCTGTATGGTCGATTCGGCTCGGATCTTTAATCAATCATGTCATAACTCACACAAAATTAATCGTGTCGACAAGAGAGTTAATGACGGGTTGCTGTATTTAGAAAGATATCCGTTTGTTAAAGGCGGAATCAATAACAAACATACGGTTGCAATGAGTATTCAAAGATCGAAGACACACACAGGATTCACTCAAAAGATTTCCATTTATATAACGTTAGTCATACAAAAGGAGTAATCGATTTAGGGTTTATAAGGAATCCTCGGACAGCCGTTACACACACAAAATATTCTCAATTAATGTGTCGTGTGTATTCTGTCTCTCCGTCTCTCTCTTTTTTGGTGTCTCCTGGCGGCGTGCCCTAATTATTCTATTTATAGGCCTGCCAACTTAGCACAGCTGTCATTCCTTCTAGAAACCCTATCCGATAGTACATATTCAAATTACATATTCAAAAATAAAACTAAGTGTAAAACAAGTCTTCCGGGTAGGCTTTTCATTAAACTTCAATCTCCGAGTACGCAGTGTACTCGGCCTTCCTTCAGACTTGGTAAACATAGAAGTGTACTCGGGATCAGTTTCCGGGTAGACTTTACTTAAAGAATATTTTACCAAGTAAAATATTCACCGAGTAGACTTCAATCTTCTTGGACTTATCAAACTTTGCTCGACAAATCCTTACGAGCAACCTTGTTCTTCTATGATCCTGTTCGGCTCATTGTCAGTTGAACAACTTATTGATAAGGCGTACTCGGGAGCACATACCTTACTTGAGCAGACCTTACTCGAAATAACTTAGAGATATTCTATTAACTCATCAAGTATACTCGGACCATAATTATTAAAGAATACCTTGCCCGGTCTTCCAATCACTTGGCTTCATGGACTTGGTTGACCAAACCTTACTCGGAAGAGTAAAATACTTGGTCTTGAAGAACAACCCTGCTTGACAAAGTGAACCTTACTCGGATATGCTAAATCAATGATCCTTACTCGGAAATCACTAAAAAGCATACCTTGCTCGGATATCAACTTAAGAAGACTATTTGAAGTAAACCTTGCTCGGGAGGCAAATTCTCGTACTCGGCTAAGTAAAAGCTTACTCGAAGGTCCAAGGTGTGCTCGGATTCAATACTTAGCCGTTTCTGAGGAGGTTGAGAAGATTCCAATCTTCCATATTCTTCGTTTAGGTCAAATCTCCTCATTTGGGTCAAATTCTTGACCCAATAGAATTTATCGAAGAAAACGACTTCGGCACGGTGCAAAGATAACCAATCCATGCCTACTATGATATCGAAATTTCCCATTTGCATCTGGATGAGCTCGATGGAAAATTTAGGCATAGAAAGAATGAGAGTACAATCACGGATGACGGAGTTGATGGTAACGGAATTTCCATTGGCGACTTCAACGAAAAATGGTCGGGAAAGCTTGGTTCAAGGCATAGCAAGTTTCGACTCAAATTTCAAAGAAATAAAACTTATATCGGCACCGATATCATACAAAATAGAAGCAAAATGATGGTTCACTAAAAACATATTGTTCACAACATCGTTTGCCACTTGCGCTTGATTAGCATTCATCATGAAAGCGCATCCTTGATTACCGGGGTTTCCTTGAGTTACTTGAGGGGGAGGAAGAGGTGGTGCTTTAATGGCTTGCATGGGTTGGATGGCTTGCACGGGTTGAATGAGTGGTGCATTGAGTTGGGGAATCGGGGTTGGTAGGTTTGAACTTGGTAGGCTTGGGTTTGATAGTAGGGTAAGGTCAAGGTTTGGACTTGGTTGGCATAGGCTAGGCGAGGGAAATTGTTGCGGAAATGGTTAGGATCACCACAATTAAAGCAAGCTCGGGGTTGGTTTTGTGGGTATGGTTCATAACGGTTTTGGGAATTTTAGGGAGTGGTTCTTAGTTGGTTAGGTTGGGTTAGTTGTGCGGATCGGCATGTGGTGTTAAGATGACCAAGACGGTTACAAAGAGTACAATGGCGACAAGGCAAGTGTTATAGGTGATGACACTGACAATTGGTGCATAATTGGAAAGTACCGATATAGGGTTTTCGGGTTTATGGAGGAGCTTGGGTTTGTTGTTGTGGTTGGGGTTGGGGTTGGGTAACGGCAACGTTTCGGTGATTGGTTTTGGGTTTCTTTTTGTTGTTGTTATGTCAGGAAGAGTTTGAGTAGTTGATGGCTTGAGGTGATGGGTCAACTTTGGCTTGTGGTGCGAGTTCGGTCTTTCTTTTCTCACTCGGTTTCTTGAGGGTTAGGGTACCCGCTTTCACATGGTTTATCGATAGCGCACCGGCCAAAGTAATGGAGTCCTCAAGGTTCACGGGTTTGCTACTCATTACTGAGTCCCGGATTTGCATAGGTAAACCCCCAGTGTATTTATCAAGTTCACATTCAGCCAGGGTAACCAAATGAGGGACGAGGATGCTCAACTAGTGGAAACAGAGTGAATAGGCGGCATTATCACCACTTTCTTACTTTATGTTCCAAAATTCCTCCTCTAGCTTTTGGAGCTCGTGTTTAGGACATAATTTCTTCATCATGAGTGCCTTGAGATCGGACCATGAAACAGCCATAGCCGTTTCCGATCCTTGAAGGTGCATAACACTACCCCACCATGTAAGAGCCGTTTTTCTAAACATGCTCAAAGCGAAATTTGTCTTTTTCGCATCTGGGCACTCGCTGTGTCGAAACACACTCTCAGTCGATTCAACCCATTGCAACAAAGTAGTCGCACAATTTGTCCCAAAGAACTCGGTTGGGTTAGCACTAGTGAATTGCTTGAACAACTAGGATGCGGGTTTGGGTTCAACGGGTGCAAAAATGGGTGGAGGAGGTTGGGTAGCTTGAATTTGGGTTATAAGTTCGGGAATCACCGCGGCCTTTTGTTTGACGACGAAAGCAGCCATGCGTCGGTTGGAGTTCTTGCGCGGGTGGCGACTTATCGGAGGCATGCTAAAAATTATAAAGAAATGAAATAAGTTTGAGGTTAATAGAATGAATATGAGGGTTTATAAAATAAATTAAAATTTCAGGTTTGATTGTGAATTCCTAGAGTTAGTGAGGAGGAGCTGTTATTGTTTAAAAAAAATTATAAAACTTTGTATATAAATAACAATTCGTAAACCAAACATAAAAGATTTTTGAGAGGTCGTAGCTTGAAAATTTTGAGATTTGTAGAGTCGGAAAGTCGTACATGAACCACCATGATTTGTTATTCCGACACTAAAAATATTTTTATAAAACACCATATTGGAGTCTAAACATGTGCACGTACCACCGCGTCTTTTTCATGTTTTCGACTCAAATAACGATTGTAAAAAAATAATAAATCGGAATACAACGTCATCTCAAAACTCTAGTCCATGAACCACCGTGGCTCTATTGTTTCAACACCGAAAATTAGGATGGCGACCGGAATGGTCGCATTCGACTACTTAAAGTATTGACACGTATAACACGGTTCGTTGGCCTAGAAAACGACCACTACAATTCAACCATCCAAGGTAAGTAAATCACCTTTGATTCTTGGAATCTTTTTTTCAAATGGTCATTTCATAGTGTCTCGCTTTTGATAATGGCTACAAACCCGATATAAATGCAACCTTTAAGGGATTTTAAACAACGGGATCCAAGTTAGGCTTGTAATCCATAAAACACAATAAAAATCTATGTTTTTGCGTTTTAAGGTAAGGATACCTTGAGTATACTATGAAAGTGTGTGTATGTGAACATTTATGATCTTTGTTGAATAAAATAAGTTTATAAATAAATAAGTGCAATGAACAATCAAGTAAAGTAAACACGTATAAGCACATGTATAGGGACCCTAGAGCAAAACTATATTTGGTCCTTACGTCTAGCCACCTATCTTATAGTTTTGTGGCTCTGATTACAACCTGTCACACCCCGGCGAAAGGCGGCGGAACATGCCGGGGTGCAACGGATTGCCCAAATACACAAAACGCTATTTAAGCGACAATATTTAATCAAATCATTTAATTCCATGAAATCATAAGATATCACATAACATGTTCATACAATAGCCATAACAAAATATAGCAAATAATATATTTTTCATTTTTACTAATATCCTAATGGTCTTTGATAGCGTTTTCTCCAAGTTTCGAGTCAACCAAATGTCAAACCAGTAACATTGCATAAAATAAAGTTTATCAACACAAAGGTTGGTGAGCAATTCATAGTTTTGAACAAATATGTATATAATAAGAAATTCCACTACTTGTATACGAAACAATAAATAATAGCAATAATTTGGATAAATGAGATGGCTAATAAGAATACATTAACAACACCGTCTATAAGAGAATACCAAATTGATTCTGATTTTTGAATGAGATCGTTAATAAGAATACATTAACGACACCGTCTATAAGAGAATACCAAATAGATTCCGATTTTTGTACAAGATCATTAATAAGAATACATTAACGACACCTTGCTATAAGAGAATACCAAGTAGCTAAGGATTTATAAATCAACCCTCCAAAAGCGGTAAACACATTAGCATATAAGCATGTAAGCATAGAACACCAAATCGAGCATTTATTTAAGTAATGTATACAATAAAGTTTGTGGTTTAAGACTCAAGTATAAAGTATTTAATTTGAATAATATGCAATATCACCCCAAAAATGAAAGATGGAAAACGGGGTATGAAAATACTCACGTTCAAGTAATAAACTTGAAAGATTGGTGGTTTGAAGATTAACCGGAACGACGAGGTTTAACAAGCAAAGCCTAAATAAAAGAAAGTCTTGAGTTAGGAAGGTTTTCTTGAAGGTCTTTAACTATTTAAGATGTAACTATTTAAGAAATTATAATAATAGTCCATTAAAAATATAAGTTTGCTCGAAACCGGGTTCAAGTATCTAGCCTTAATATTTACTAAACTTATTGGGTAAAAATTCTAGAATACAAGTCCCTTAATAATATAGATTTAACGAGTGTTCGGGTTGTTGGTTCGGGTCTTGATAAATGGTCAAACCCAAAGTCTACTTTCCAAAATAATAAATGTTATGAGATAACTCAATAAAATTTAATAAGACTTACCCAAGTATGTAGTTCTATTGTTTAACAACGTCCGTTAAGTGAGTGTTCGGTTTTGTCGGTCCAAACTTTTTTATAAGATCAAGTTGGATCTATCATTTCCATGTACTTAAGAAAATATTTAAAAATCAGTTTATAAAGTATTTTTTAAGAAATATATAAGTCAAAACACACTTGTGTGTCTTAAGCGAGTAAAATCGGTTTAGTTCGGTTTGTTTCGGTTTCCATCTCGCAATAAGTTCATGGATGGTTTCCACATGCCCAAATATCAAATAACTTGTATAATAATTTATAAATGAAGATACTTAAGTTTTACAACCAAAAAGTTAACAATAAAGTCTTTGAATGAAAGTTCAGTTTTCGGTTTGGATCTTGTTTCGGGTTAAGACCGAGGTAAGATTCTACAAACCCATAACCATAGAACTTATAAAAATGATTTTAGAAACTTAAATATAACATAAAGCATGTTTAAACAATTATTTAACAAAACTAGTAAACAAGTTCGGTTTACGGTTTAGAGATATTAACGGTTAAACCGAGGCTAGTCTCTTCAAACCCATAACCATAGAACTTCATAAATATGATGTACAAAATAAAACGATCAGAAGTTAAGCATGGTTAGTATGTATAAACAAGTTATATAAGTATATATATATATCAAGGACTACGAAAGTCCTCCATGAAGCCTTGCCTTACAAGGCCCGACACTCAACCGACCGAGACCGGAAAAGTGACCACCAAAGGTAACAATGGGTGTATATTATATATATGTTGTGCCATAAGCTTCAAGTATTAATTTAGACTAAGTAAACTTAACTAAAATAAAAGACTTTGTCAGTTTGGCTTTGAAAGTCAAACTTATCAAGAACATGAAAATTAATCTTGAAAGAACCTTGAATTTGAGTGAGGAAGAGATTTATAGGACAAGATTAAATGGGTTAAACAAGAGATTTAGTGGGTAAAAATTCGGATTGGTTAATACAAACAACCAACAAATAAAAACATGCAGACCTGACTAGGCGCCGAGCGGCCGCAGAAAGGGGTCTGGTCGCGCGGCCCGGCGCCCCTTGGGGGGATCTTGGTTCTAGCTTTTGATAATTGTCGATTTAAGCCCCCCGAAGTTCGTTTTCGATGTAATTTGAGCGTTTTAAAGGCGTTTTCGAATCCGTAAAAAGGGTTTTTCAAATTAAACAAGCGGGAATGATTTAGTAACATAAAAATTCAATATTTTATATATGAAATGTCCGGGTTACTTTACATAATAAAACAAATACAAAAGTGACCCGAAATTGACAAATGTCACATTTCCCATACATCGTTGTGATCACAATTGAAGGAAAAATTAATGCTAATACAAATGTTTTTTTATTTGATGTTAAAAGCATTAATAGGCCTAGGGGTATCATGTAGTAACTTTTTACTATGTATTCTTAAGTTTTAATTGTCGAGGGAAACATAGCAAATTTTACCAAATCCCGAACCTTTTGATTTTTCTAAAAATGTCCTTGAAAATAAATTTTAAACCCAAATCGTGTATAAAATTCTAACTTTCATCTGTTTGACATCTCAAGACAACACTTTGAATCCGTAACAAATTTTATGACAAATCTATTTGCATTCTCAAACTTTTAAAATACTTAGATTTCTCATTTTTTGACCCATAACAAAATTTGATCCAAATGTAGTTAACCTGTACCAAACAATCTATTTGCCAAATTCTGACTGTAAAAACCAAAATTAAATTCCACAAAACCCGAAACAATCCTTGATAAAAAAACCAAGAAATTAAATATGATAAACTTTGTTATATATGTAACATCCTACTTTTGGTTATAATAATAAAATAAATTTCGTTTATTTTATTATGTATCATTATCGGTTTAAATTAATAAACTAATAGAAGGTGGGCTTGGGCTTTAAAAGATAGAATAAAAGATGGAATGGGCCTTAGGTCCATGGGATTAAGGGAGTGTAAATACCCTTAAACCCTACACCTTTCCTTTTCTATCCATCTCTACACCATAGCCAACACCTTGGAAAACACACACAAACCCGAACCAATATCCGAAGGCGAAAACCCGAGCTTGTTGGTGTTGGAACATCATGACGGACCAAAACAACATCAAAGACCAGCTCGTGTTCGTATACCGACTCGTTTAAGGTACGTTTATGACTTGAACTTGTTCGTTTAGGTTCGGATTTCGTCTAGAAATCATAGATCTAGGTGTATATGGTAGAAACGAATCCAAAACAACAAACCTCACTGAAATTCGTTAAGAATTGATGGGTTAATCGATTGATAAAAGAACCCGTATATATATGCCCAAATCGCACCTATTAAACATGAATGCTTGGCTGATTTGATGGTTAGGGTTTGTAGGCGCTTGGATTACGAGTTCAATGGTACCAAAATCGTGTTATTTGGTTAAGAAATGAGGATTTAATTGCAGATATGGTAACTGTTGACCATTTCGTGTTCTTGACAATTTTGACTTTAACCCTGAGTCAAAATCTGGATAAGACTGATGCAATTCGTTATGGTAACGAATTATTTCATCAATTTGTTATGCCCAGAAAACAAATTAGTTCGGCCATTCGTTAAGACAAGATAACGAATTGGCTCATCCAGTTTGTTACGTCAGATACTGAATTAGGTTAACGAACTAGACAGCGAACCAGATAACAAATCAGGTGATTCGTTGCTCGCCAATTCGTTAAGAATAAGGACGAATAAGGGCTTGTTCAGATAACGAATTGGGATGGAGAATCAGATGATGATCAGATGACGAATCAGTTAACGAACTAGATTATGAAAGTAACGAATTAGGCTTAATTCGTTATAGAAAATGAGTTAGCGAATTAGAAAGTAATTTAAAATCCTAATGGAAAATGCGTTAAGACAGGTAATGAAAGTAATTTAAAATCCTAATGGAAAATCCTAATGGCTCTGCCCCTTGGACCCCGCTAGGGGCTGCCGCCCCTAGAACCCCGCTGCCAGGAGCGCTGCCCCCGGACCCCCGTTCGTTTTGGGTTATATAAAGATAGAAATACGATATGAGTAGTAATAGTTAATTGATACATGTAAATATTATACAGTTAATCGTGCATAACTATTAATGGTGAACGTAACCGCATCCAGGTGAGTTTCTAGCCCCACTTCCTTGTTATGTTTTCGGGGCTGTGTGCATACTCGATGTGATAGTTAATACACTTACCTTAACTGGTAAGTGTATGCCTTGTATGGTTTATATGTTATGTATGTATATCTTAAATGTGAATGAAAGTTTGTCGGTACGTGAACGATCTTCGGATATTGCACGTGCTATCAAGGGAGGTAGTTATATGATAGATGAATGTGTATGATAGATATATGTACAATATATTAGTATGTATGAATGATTAAAGAAAGTATGTATGTTACGGGTATGTAAAGACAGTATGCACGAAGATGAAGAAAGAGGGATCAGACCCTAATAATATCTGAGATAGAGAAGAAAGGGATCATACCCTAATAATATCTGAGATAGAGAAGTAAAAAAGGGATCAGACCCTAATATTATCTGAGATAGACAAAGGAAAGAGGGATCAGACCTTAATAATATCTGAGATAGAAAAGGAAGGGATCAGACCCTAATAATATCCGAGATAGAAAAAGACAGTAATTTATATAGGATGAAAGTAACAAAGTACGAACATATGTAATGAAAGTAAATTTGTAAAGTAAATATTATGTATCTTCGGATGCATAATTGAAGGTAAGTGTATGTATTGTTTAATGTGTGATTAACTAGAACTCACTCAGCGTAGCTGACTTTTAGTATGCACGCAGGTGAGTAGAATTGAAGATACTGGCATCTCAAGTAAGTGTTATGTTATTATAAAGACAATGTTTTATGTTTAAACTACTTTGAATGTTTATTATGATAAGATTTGAAAGCTATGTAATATATTCTGGTTGAAGTTTTAATATTCCGCGAATGTTTTAATTAACTCTGATGTTTAGAACTGCGTTTATGAGTAAATCCAACGTCCAATGTGAGGCACCGGTAACGGGGCCTTACAATATATGAAAGTGATTGACATATATTTACTAAATTAGCCAAAAAAATAAGTTGCTAGATTAAAAGCATATATTTATAATTTATATATTATATGCCAATTTACAATAATAATAATAATAATAGTAACAGATAAATGGATTGATTTTTTAAAAAATGGATCAACTTTTTAAGTAGGGGTTTCAATTGTTTCGGGTTAGTGGGTTGACGGGTTGATGAGTTTCGGGTTGGCGGGTTAGCGTGTTGAGATTCTTCAACCCAAACCAACCCATATATATATTCGTGTCGTGTCATGTCTACCCATTTAAATTTGTGTCATGTTCGGGTTGTGTTTCGGGTCAACCCATTTAACGTTAATATACGAATATGAGTAATACCTAGTGACTTAGCAATAAGTTTAACAATTAATTACTCTAAATTATATAAAACATCTTTAATAATTTGTGATAGATCTAATTGTGTTTTTGTATTTATCTCTCGTTTCCAATTAATAAAGTTTGGTTAAATATTTAGCTCAACATAAGAGTAAATGAATCGAAATAATCAGATCATAGAAAGTTAGAACTAATTAGATAAAAATTTTAGAAGTAAAAAGTAGATAAAACTAGTTTAAAAAGAAATTAATTTTACTTTTAAAAGTTATTGATGTATGAAAAATAAAAATCTAAGTATTTAACTTTAAAATTTAGAACTTCGTATCTCTAAAATTAAAATATTAAGTTTTTTAAAATTTAAACGGGTTAACAGTTCAACCCACTTTTTAACGGGTTAGGTTCGGGTTGACCCATTTTTTAAACGTGTCAGGTTCGGGTTGACCTATTTAAGAAAACGGGTTGTGTCAGCCGACCCAAAACCTATATTTTTTCATGTCGGGTTTCGGGTCATGTCATGATTTGACACCCCCTACTTTTAAGCATATATTTATGATTTAATAATTTAGAACTGTGTTTATGAGTAAATCCGACATGAAAAGTAGGGCACCGGGATCGCGGCTTTACAAGTTGGTATCAGAGCATAAGTTTGAGAGAAATAAGCATCCTACATGCTTAGACTCGAACAGAGAATGGGTAATGTGAGAATGTGTAAAAGTTTGAGAGAAAGCCATTTGTCACTCAAGCAAGCTAAGTAAAGGTAAAGTACATGATTAATTCATGTGTAATGTGAGAATGTGTAAGTAAGATAGCTTGACTGCCAGAGATAGGAGAATATGATTACTTGAACTGTTTGATTGTTTAACTGTTTAAGTAGAACTAGCACAAGTGGACTCACAAAGGGAAGTATATAGGACACGGAAAGTAATGTGATAAGCTAATCACAGCTGGCCACTGTTATTATCTGTTAGCCTTATTATCCTTGCACTAAGTAGTTCCTTGAGTGATGACGTTTGTGTTTCCTGTCTTATAGAATACGAATGGCGGGCTCGGGGAACGTTCTCGGACTAGGAGGTCGCATTGGACGTCGTGGCAGACCACTATTATCCGAGAACCTTCTGTCGAATCAGCCACTAACTCAAGGGAAGAAGCAAGTGCAGCTGGACGAAATCCGAGCAACAATGAAGGGTATCAACTTGACCCTGCTGTTTAGGCAGCAATTGCTCAAGCTGTAGCTGCTGTAGTGAAGAAACTGCAACCTGAAAGGTCGGCTGGAAGCCATGCAAGAACTGTTGAGAGGTCAAGAGATAATGGTAAGAAGGATGATGAGAGAAAGAAAGGTGACTCGAGTGAGGTTAGGCCTGTGAAGGTTGATGACAGAAGAAGGGGCCGAGGTGGGTGTAACTACAAGTCGTCAAGGGTTGTGACCCGCCGAAGCTAACTGGTTTAGGAGATGCAATCGCTACACTTCAATGGATAACTGCCATGGACAAGGTTATTAGAATTAGCGAGTGTCGTCCTGACCAAGCAGTGGGTTATGCTACCCAATCATTCAGAGACGAAGCTATGTACTGGTGGGAGTCGATAAAGCAGAGAAAGAGTCGAGAAGAGATTAAGGCTTTAAGATGGTATAACCTGAAGGAGATGGTAATGAAGCGCTTTTGTGTTGAGGTAGAGAAGGCTGAGATGAAGTTTCTGAACTTAAAGGTGGGTAAGATGACACACTGCGAGTACACTACCGAATTCAACCGTATGTCTAGGTTGGTGCCCGATATGGTTAACACTGAAGCTAAGAGGATCAAGTGCTACATAAGAGGACTACCACAGAATGTCCGCATGTTAGTCAGAGCAAATAAACCTGCTACGTTTGACTCTGCAGTGGAACTCACTGAGATGGTTTATGATGATTTGGCTGTGGAAGATGTTGTGGTGGTGGAAGAGAAGAAGGATAAAAAATGGGTCAATCATGCTAAACGAACCGGTACCTAGTTGTGGAACTCAAGGGACAAGAGGCAGAAGGTGTGGGAGAAGAAGTCGTGCAAGGTTTGCGGTAAGATGCACGGCGGTGAGTGTAGATGGGGTATTGGTTCCAATACATGTCACAAGTGCGGGAAAATCCATATCGGGGAGTGCAGAGTTGGATCGAATGTCTGTTATAAGTGTGGAAAGGCGGGGCATTATACTCATGAGTGTAACGCAAAGTCTGCGTGTTACAAATGCGGCAAGACGGGTCACATGTCAAGGGAGTGCACCGATGGTGGAGCTGGAGGAAGTGGAAGGAAGGATGCTGAGAAAGCTATGCCGAGGACTAGAGCCTACATGCTGACTCAGGAGCAAGCCAAGCAGATTCCATATGTGGTTACAGGTACGTTTCTAGTAAACGGTATTTCTGCTTCTGCACTGTTTGATTCAGGTGTGACGAGAAGTTTTGTAGCTACGACATTTAGTAAATTAGCTAAAATGAAATGTTGTCGAGTGCCTGAAACCTTTACGGTAGAAACCGCTAGTGAAACTACGGTTAGGATAATGAGAATGGTTAAGGATTGTAAGATAGAGTTAGAGGGACGTGAGTTCCCTGTTACCCTGTATGTTATGACCTTAGGATGGTTCAATGTGGTTTTGGGAATGGATTGGTTCTCTGAGTTTGAGGCTCAGATAGTGTGTAAGAGTGGTTTAATAAGGTTAAAGTCCTTGGATGGCTGTAAAGTGACGGTTTATGGTGATAAAGAAAGTTCAGGGCTTAATGTCATTTCGATGATAAAAACCGAAGGTTTGTTACGACGAGGGTGCGGTGCCTACCTGGCGTATGTTGTTAAAGCTACGGTTGAGACGAAAGAAGTGAAAGATGTTCCTGTTGTGCGCGACTACCCAGAAGTGTTCCCTGAGGATCTTCCGGGATTGCCACCGGAGCGAGAGATAGAATTTCAGATAGATTTAATACTGGGAGCCCAGCCCGTCGCGAAAGCACCTTACCGCCCGATGCCGTCCGAGATGAAGGAATTGATGTACCAACTACAATAACTCCTCGATAAAGGTTTTATAAGGCCGAGTGTTTCCCCGTGAGGCGCACCGGTGTTGTTCGTCAAGAAGAAGGATGGAAGTATGAAAATGTGTATAGACTACCGTGAGTTGAACAAGCTTACAATGAAGAATAGATATCTGTTGCCACGGATTGATGATTTGTTTGATCAACTACAAGGTTCGAGTTGGTTCTCACGAATAGACCTTATATCAGGCTATCATCAGCTAAAGGTGAAAGAGACAGACATACCTAAGACAGCGTTTCGAACGCGGTATGGACAGTTTGAGTTCCTCGTGATGTCATTTGGTCTAACGAATACTCCAGCAGCATTTATGGACATGATGAATAGGGTATGTCGGTCGATGTTGGACAAATCAGTTATCGTCTTCATTGATGATATATTGATTTATTCGAAGAGCGAGTCTGACCATGCTGAACATCTAAGAGAAATATTAGAGATTCTGAAGGAAGAGATACTATATGCTAATTTTTCGAAGTGCGCGTTCTGGTTGCATGAAGTGCAGTTTCTAGGTCACGTAATCATTCCTGACGGGATTACTGTGGACCCAGCTAAGATTGAAGCGATAACAAACTGGAAGACTCCACAGAATCAACTGATTTATGCCATTTCTTAGGTTTGGCTGGCTATTATAGGAGATTCATCGAAGGCTTCTCCAAGATAGCCGCACCGTTGACCGGAATTACCCGAAAGTCTGTAGTGTTTAGTTGGGGTAAGTTTCAGGAGGAGACTTTTGAGGAATTGAATAAAAGACTCACACAAGCTCCAATCCTTGCCCTACCCGATGGTTACGAGGATTTGGTTGTTTGTACTGATGCTTCGCATCGTGGGTTAGGTTGCGTGTTAATGCAACGTGAAAAAGTGATAGCTTATGCGTCCAGACAGTTGAAGGTTCACGCGAGTACCTACCCGATGCATGACTTAGAGCTATTTGTAGTTTTGCATGCTTTAAAGATATGGAGACATTACTTATATGGTACAAAGCGTACTATTTACACCGATCATAAGAGTTTGAAGTACTTCTCGAGCAGAAAGAGTTGAACATGAGACAGAGGAGATGGTTGGAGTTGATAAAGGACTATGACTGTGATATCAAGTACTATCCTGGTAAGGCTAATGTGGTTGCAGACGCGCTAAGCTGGAAGAATGAAGAAGTCATTGCAACAGTGAAGACATATAAATTGATCATTAACTCAGATCTCTTTGAAGAAATCATCAAGGTACATTCTGAGGTGCTTATAAATGAGGTGTTAGTGAATAAGGAAAGAATCTTTGGACAGCAAGACGAACTAATGGAAAACATTCATGGTGTGAAGACTAGGTTTGAACGTATGTGGATTCCATGTCATGGAGGTCTTAGAGGTCGAATCCTAGATGAAGCTCATAAGTCAAGATACTCGATTCATCCGGTGTCCACCAAAATGTATCAAGACATGAAGAGAGACTATTGGTGGTCGGGTATGAAGAATGATGTAGTAGATTATGTCAGTAAGTGCTTAACTTGTTTGCAAGTCAAAGTGGAACACCAGAATCCTTATGAGAAGATGCAACCACTAGAAATACCATAATGGAAATGGGAACACATCACCATGGATTTCATAATTTGGATATCCATTTGTCAAATCTAACCCGTATCCATATTTGTTTCTTGTACCCGAATTCAATTTACAATAACTTGGATCTTAATCTTCGTTTATTAGTGTAATTGATCTTGTGAACCAAATATTTATTTTAATTTCGGCCTTAACCGACACCCAAACAAACTAAGTATACCAAGTCATGATTCGTTTACCATGTTAACCTAACCGACATTCGTATAACCTTGTAGAACACGAAATTGGTTGTAATATATCAATTAATTACGCGGACACAATATTCTAACCTCGCCGTCTAAACCCCCATCGTTAATATGATTATAAGTACCTGCTAATGCCTGTTCTGGAACTCGTTAAAGCCGGCCCTGTTTAGTCTAATTAACCTCGTCTGGTCATCAATCAAGGCTTTATCGTCAACGTGTGAATGTTAATACACTTACCTTAAGTGTTAAGCGTATGTCATAATGATTTTTGTGATAGTTATAATTATGATATGAATGAATACTTGTCGGTACGTGAACGATCTTCGGATATTGCACGTACTGTCAAGTGGAATAATGTGTTGTAAGTATGGAATGAGTATGTAAAGGAAGTATGTATGAATAGTATATGTATGCTAATGAAACTATTGAAAGTATGAATGAAGGTTACAAATTTAAAGGTAAGGAAAGGTAAGGTATGGTCATGTGGTAGAAAAGGGAACCGGGCCCTAATAATACTTGAGGCAAGAGAAAACCGAGCCCTAATAATACTCAAGGCAAGAGGGAACCGAGCCCTAACAATACTTGAGGCAAGAGGGAACCGAGCCCTAATAATACTCGAGACAAGGGGGAACCGAACCCTAAAAATATTTGAGGCAAGAGGGAACCGGACCCTAATAAAACTCGAAGAAAGTAGGGCGTAATGCTCTATAAAACGTAAGGTATGAAAATGAAAGGAAGAAAGTATGAAGGTAAGTAAGTATATAATGAACGAAAGTATGAAAGTATAAAGTATGAATGAAAGTATGTGTGCGTGTGTATACATTAAAGAAAGCAAAGCTGGTTAAGTATGTAGTTATGAACCTATTGTATGTTGCCTGATTAACTAGAACCCACTCAGCGTAGCTGACTTTTAGTATGTACGCGGGTGAGTAGAATGAGGCAGTTCGCTTGACGTGGACACATGGCATGGATTTGAAAACACTGGCATCTCAAGGAAAAATGTTATGATCTTTTAAAGATTTATGTTTTATTTTAAAAGACAAAGGATGTTTATTTAAGACAAGATTTGAATGTTATGCAATATATATGGTTGAAAGTTTTATATTCCGCGAAAGTTTTAGTTAACTCTGATATTTATAACTGTTTCTATGAGTAAATCCGAAATGAAAAGTAGGGCACCGGGACCGGGGCCTTACATGTTTCCCATACAACGTTCTGATCACCATTGAAGGAAAAGTTAATGCTAATACAAATGTTTCAAATTTGATGTTAAAAGCATTCATAGGCCTGGGGGTGTAATGTAGTAAGTGTTTATTATCTATTCTTAAATTTTAATAGTCGAGGGAAAAATAGCAAATTTACCAAATCCCAAACCTTTTGATTTTTCAAAAAATGTCCTTGAAAATAAATTTTGAAACCCAAATCGTGTTTAAAATTCTAACTTTCATCTGTTTGATATTTCAAGTCAACACTTTGAACCCGTAACAAATTTGACGACAAATCTATTTGCATTGTCAAACTTTTAAAAATACTTAAATTTCTCATTTTTTGACCCATAACAAAATTTGATCCAAATGTAGTTAACTTGTACCAAAAAATCTATTTGCCAAATTTTGACTACAAAAACCAAATTTAAGTTCTACAAAACCCGAAACAATCATTGATAAAAAAAACCTAGAAATTAAATATGATGAACTTTGTTATATATGAAAGTGATTGGTATATATTTACTAAATTAGCCGAAAAAATAAGTTGACAGATTTAAAGCATATATTTATAATTTTAAATTTATATGACAATTTACAATAATAATAATAATAATAATAATAATAATAATAGATAAATGGATTGATTTTTTTAAAAATGGAACTTTTAAGTAGGGGTGTCAATTGTGTCGGGTTAGTGGGTTGACGGGTTTCAGGTTGGCGGGTTAGCGCGTTGAGATTCTTCAACCCAAACCAACCCATATATATATTCGTGTCGTGTCGTGTCGACCCATTTAAATTTGTGTCGTGTTTCGGGTCAACCCATTTTACGTTAATATACGAATATGAGTAATACATAGTGACTTCGCAATAAGTTAAACAATTAATTACTCTAAATTATATAAACATTTTAATAATTTGTGATAGATCTAATTGTGTTTGTGTATTTATCTCTCATTTCCAATTAATAAACTTTAGTTTACATATTATTTAGCTCAATAAGTGTAAATGAATAGAAATAATCAGATCATAGATAGTTAGAACTAATTAGATAAAAATTTTAGAAGTAAAAAGTAGATAAAACTAGTTTAAAAAGAAATTAATTTTACTTTTAGAAGTTATTGATGTATGAAAAATAAAAAAATCTAAATATTTAACTTTAAAATTTAAAACTTCTTATCTCTAAAATCAAAATATTAACTTTTTTAAAATTTAAACGGGTTAACAAATCAATCCACTTTTTAACGGGTTAGGTTCGGGTTGACCCATTTTTTAAACATGTCAGGTTCGGGTTGACCTATTTAAGAAAACGGGTTATGTCAGCCGACCCAAAACCTATATTTTTTCATGTCGGGTTTCAGGTCGTGTCAGGAATTAACACCCCCTACTTTTAAGCATATATTTATGATTTAATAATTTAAAAATTACTCTGTAAATGAAAGCATGCTCGAGTTTTGTTTTTCTTTATAATTTTCAACAATATACATAGTCAAACATGTTAATGATAATATTTGAAATTATATATTTTTTCAATTTTTAAAAAAACTTGGTTTGTTGTTAATTTTTGAATTTCACCGAGTATTTTTAAATATATAGTAAAATAATATGTTAATAATTATCAATAATATACATAGTCAAACATGTTAATGATAACATTTGAAATTATATATTCTTTTCAATCTTTAAAAAACATGGTTTGTTGTTAAGTTTTGGATTTCACAAAGTATCTTGGTATATATAGTAAAATAATATGTTATTTATTTTTATAAAATAAAAAAAATATAAATAAAATGTAAATGGAAAGTGAATACTGAATATAGACATGTATTAGAGTCAATTAAGATCTTAATTTTGGATAGATTGGATGTAGCTCAATGGTAGAGCACTTGAGATGTAGGGGGTTCAAACATCACTATCACCAATTTATATGGGTGATGTGCGGGATTAGAGGTGCACAAATCGGTTAACCGGCTAACCTATAACCGGTTATTTTGCTAACCGGTTTTTTTTTTTTTGCAGGCATTAACCGGTTATACCGGTTTTTCGGTTAGGGTAGTAACCGGTTTTGACCGGCTAGAGAAGCGATTTTGACCGGTTAGGCCGGACCGGTTAACCGGTTTTTTATAAAAAATAATTAAAAAATCGGTTAACCGGTTTATAACCGGTTTTGAAATAAAAAATACAAACCGGTTACTAACCGGCGGTTAGGATCAGTTAGTAACCGGTTAGGATTGGACCGGTTACAAAATCGGTTAGAAACCGGTTAACCGGTTTATGTGTGCACCTCTATGCGGGATGACCCTGGCTTGCAGGGTTTGAGTCCTGATCTCACCCGGTTTTACCGGCTCCTCGTTGTCGTGCCGTTTGGCGGGTGTGGGGGTCGGGTTTTATCCGGGGAATCGCTCAATAGGTGGACCGCTAGGGGCTCCGCCCGTCCGGACTCGTGGCCGGCTCGGGGTATCTTTAGCCAATGGGGGCCGCGTACGGAGTACCCGCGTTATTTAGTTGGTCGTTCAAAAAAAAAGATCTTAATTTTGAAGGTAAAAAAGTTGAGGTTTAACCTATATCAATAGCTACTACATAAGCAAGACTAATATCAAATGAGATAAATTTTGCTGGATAGTTGATTCATGATTGTGAAACAACCGGTTTGTCTTGTTGGGATAATTCCGATCATTACATTTATTCAAGACTTGTGTCAGTTAGGTAGTAGATGGCAAACATGATAATTTAACACATGACTTTTACTTTATGTCATATTGTCATGACACAACTTTGGAGACCATTTAGGGCACGTTACGTTTTGTATGAATAAATGGTGTGAGGCTTTAATAAATGTAGGGGGCTTTTGTATTTCGGTATTTTAATCGGCAAACATTGGAGTGCATAACGTGCAAATACAATCATCAAAGAAATAAAATACTTGCTAGTCCGTATGAAAAAACGTCAAGATCATAACTCTTTTATCATTCAATTTGTTGATATTGTTGGGAACAATTACAAACGAGAAAGACTAGTGCTTTCAGTGACGGCATTATCACAAACTCATCGAACTACGAAGAAACTCATAAACTTCATCCTTATGGCTTTCAAGTGTGTTAAGCCATTCAATAAATTTGTCAGTCCCCAACCTCATAAACAATATACTCATAACTTCAAGAAGCGTCTTCGGAGGAATCCTAGACAAATTTAGGGGGTGACTCACTTGATCAATTTCTTCTTCTATTCACCAAATCATAATTTCCTACAAAGGGCACAGTTTCTAAGTCTATGAACTCTAACACGAACAGATTAGAACTTAGACGAACAAAAAAATATTTAAAAAAATAAATCATATGCCACATAAAATACAAGCGCGTCATCTTATTCGACAACTAATTAAAAAAAGACCAGAATGAACAAATCTCACTTTTTAAATGTTGATTGCTAGTTTGAATAGTTGTCATCTCACTCTCCATGGTCAAATTCCGAAACCAAAACTATAAGTTGATAATGAAAATGATGTTTGACCACCGTTGACTTTTCAAGAAGTCAACAGCATACTAAAGATCAGGATTTGGTTCATTTGTATGGGTAGTAGGGCAGACCACATTTTTGACAACTGTAAAATAAAGATCAAAATCCGCTTTTAGTTTAGAACACGACGCCTCTATCCACTTTTCAGCTACGCTTGTTGGGAGAGAATCGAGGCTGTCCCTTTCACGTAGTTCAATCACAGGGCGTATTTCATCGTACACAGAATCAAGTTTTGTGGTTGCTAAATTTCGTTCCTCCTACACCATGAAAAAGGGTTTAACAGAACATGTTAATTTCAAACGGGTTAACCCATTTATTAATGAACGGGTTGTAATGTACTTTAAAGAGAATGTAGAGCATCATCCTGCTTACCTCACATTTCATAAGTTCATCTTGCACTTTCTTTGAGGCAAAGAGTTCAACAACACGTTTTCCATTGACCTGTTTCCGACCAGATAGTTTTTGCTTCCTGTTTGGAACGCGTTTAGCTGCCCTTTTTGCAGGACCCGTACCTGACCCGTTGCTAAATTCATCATTAGTGCTCGGTCCAGAAACTATTATAGCAGTCTGACTACTTTCTTTCACTTCACTCTTGATATTATTACCAACAGCTCGAGCATTAGCTGACCCTAAAAAACTTTCGTACTTGTATCCAAAACCATTGTTGTTTGACTCAAAAGACTCGGTTTTGACAGTTATCAGTGCGTTGGTAACCTTGACCTTATCCAACGGTTCATCTTCAGCAGAATCATAAAGGGGGAATTCGTCAACCGTGTACCTATAGAAAAAAAAAACGTTTTGAGGCGGCAAAATGGGTTAGATAACAGCCAAAATGGACGGGTCAGAATGAGGTAGGGTCAGGTTGGACCGGACAACCGCCTCTTTTTGGTCCAGTTTATTCAAGTTTGTAGAATAATGTATTATATGCGATTAAAAACTATATTATTTAAACAATAATGGTAATTTCTTTTTAATAAAAAGATTCAGGTGAACATTTGAGTACTTTTTAATATCATACCAAAATTGTCACCTCCATCATTTAGAATACAAAATCTTCAAAAATAAGCAACAAGAAATGTTTTGTCATGTGACCAAGAAAATAAAGAGTATGACCAAGCATATAGTATTTCATATTTACTAGTATAGCTAGATAGCATATAGTACATAGACACAAATGTACAAATATGTATGCAGAATATACTACCTGTCATCACCATCTTCCCACACATGGTTATGCTCCTGTTAAAGAAAACAATGTATTAGATGGATTATACAAGGAACGAGACCTATTTTCCTAAAAAGAGCAAGACAATTGATATAAGAAAAAAGAATGCAAAACGTTTAACAAGGAACAAGATACAAATGAAAGCAATATGTTAAGAACAAGTGGGGCCCGAACACGACTATTAACTTCAGATTGACATATAAGTAAATCCACAGAATGTTAACAAATTAACAAAACTTGATGAGCAAGAAAAGGGAAGATAAACACAACTAATAGAAACAACTAAAGGTGATTGATAAAAATTATTGTTCTTGTAGTGACTTATAGTGACTTACAACAATGCCGGGGTCTATTGCAATACTATCTTACTTTGTCCCAAAAAGAATGTTAACTTCCAAATTAAATTATCACTATAATGCATTCTTTACAGAATCCTAAAACTACAAGCACTTCATAGGGGTAAATTGGCATTTAACTATTTTAAATTGCATTACTTTCACTTTCCTAAAACTGTGTTTTATCTTGTGAACCCTTGTTTTAGGACGGAAGGGGCACTTGGAAGGAATCTTAGATGACACTTGAATAATTCATGTAAAGATCATATTAGACAAAAGGATCTTGGTATTGCAGCCTAAACAAGTTTAATTGTTCCTTGCAGCTACTATGCAAATGAAAAAAAGTAAAAGTAATACATCTTATTTTATTTATAAAAATGAGTCGGATTTATAGGAAACCTTCAAAATCAGTTGTTAGATGTAGTATTCTTTGTGCGGGTACACCAAGTGTTCAAATTTACGGGGAACCTAGTCCAGTATAAAGCTCAACAAAATTTTGTGTTACGAGTCAACCGATTCATACCCCCCCCCCCTCCCCCAATACACATGCGCAGAGAATACTACATACTTGCTGAGAGTATCACGACTGATTAGAACGAGATTCCTTGAGACTGAAGTTACCCAACGGTGACTCAAAACAATTTGAACTTATCTGAATCAGTTATTCCAGCAGCAACGGCAGAACACTAGATTGAAACAGTAGTTGCCGACAATCTTATTCTGGTATAGCGGCTGTTAGCGATGATGCAACAGCAATATTTGGGTGGTGCAAACACAATCAAATTCACACTCACAAACTGCAATTAAATGAGTCTGTTTGCACTGCCCCATTATCACCGCTTAACAGCTATCGCATGATTCGCATCAGACCAAGAGCATTGGAAGATGCTGTTTCAATCTGCTGTCCGATCACTGCAGCTGGAACAACTGATTCAGATCTGTTTAGATTGTTTAGTCACTGACTGGTAACTTTAGTCACACAGAATCTTGTTCTAATTGTATTTAGTGTGAAAATGGTGAGTGTTTTTGAAAGTTTATAAGATGCATAAAAAGCTTAAAAACAATAATAAAAATGGTCATACCATAAAGGAATTCCAGAATGGCCATTGCGTGTGTAGTTTAACCACTTGGATTCTATTTGAGAAAGTTGCAACTGTCATGATCTTAAAGATACAAAATTTAATACATAGTTATCAAAAGCAATAAGCGCTCGGAAGCGTTGAGGCTTCACCTAGCGCCCAAAATAAAAGCGCAAAAAAAGCGCCCGATTTAAAAAAAAAGCGCACATTAAAAAACAAAATTTTAACTAAAGTAGAACATCTTATTATAAAAACAAAGATTCATTCTTGAAACAGTTCATAGTATTTAGTCATGTTTATCATAATTTGATATATAAATAATAATAGTTACATAAGTATATATTAAAATTTAATATATACTTATGTAACTATTATTATTTATATATCAAATTATGATAATGATAAACATGACTAAATACTAAACAACATATATTGTGTTATATTTATAAAAGAAAAATAAATAATAAATATAGAAAAAAAGCATTAAAACGTATATATATTAAATAATAAATAATAAATAAGTATATATATTAAATAATAAATAATAAACTAGTTGAGCCCTTAAATAGTGGGAGTTTTAGTTTTTACTTGAGAATAGGAAGAGGTGGGTTAAATGCCATTTAATAATTAATTAATACCCATGCCATTGAGAACAGGAACAGGTCAGCGCTTTTTAATATCGATGCATTAAAAGCGCATTTATTGCGCCTCACCAATAAATGCTCTTAAGCGCCTTAAGCGGACGATTTTGATAACTATGATTTAATAGGATTTTCTTATTCAGTAATTGGGTTCATATTGTGAGGTCTGCCATGAAATCTTTCAAACTCCACAGCTCAATTAAAAGAAAAACTAGCATGAGATTAGTTATGATGAGCATTATTTAAATTAAAATTGCACAAAGGTTCCTTTGTCAATTTAATAATGCAAAATCCTTGTCACGCTGTTACGATTCAATCATGGCCCTATCACCTAATGCAATACGTGAAAGAGAACTGATGGAAAATCTGGCAGGCAATTCAACTTTAATATTACAAAAGTAGCCATAAAGACATCATCCAATCAAAGATCAAAAAACTAAAGTTAAAGAACAAAAAAATCCAAATGAGATAAGTTGGAGCTAAAATTTCATATAAAAAGCCTGTTAAATACCAGTTAACAAGTCACATGTCTTAAACACAAGCTTAAACTGGTGTCAATTTTTTGAGTTACAGTCAAAACAAGCTGGGTCAGGTTGCGTTAACCGGCAAATACTTTTTTTATCCACAGAAAAGAATAAAAAACACCACTTAATGTGATAAGTTGATAACTATGGTTACAAAAGAATATAATCATAACTATATATGTTGCAATGTCACGATTTAAGGGGTTGTATGCATCTACTATAGACTTTGAGTGACTTTCAGCCCATTTACCCCTTCCCCATTTAGTTATATCGTTTATTTGACACGCTTGAGATAATCACACAACCCTTTTCGACCCTTTCATAAGTAAATGGGTCAAAACTGTTACCGCTAGTGCTATCTGCTTTTGCCAATATAACAAAGAATAAAGATATAACCATGCATTTAAACAGCTAATGCGTTGAAAAGAACTTCACCTGAAAACCTTGAGACTTTGCACCAAGAAAAATAGAACAGTTAGGGGCCCCACAGAGACAACGCACGTTAACACCACCATACCATTCAAAGTTATAGTCATATGCCAGTTCTGTTTCAACAGAAATGTCTTGGGTTGCAAAAATCCCGACCCTTGTTTCCCCCAATACCGTCCACTTCCTTGTCTCACAATTCGGTTGGCTGCAGCCAACAAGAAACAGTTAACCCACCAGTAGACGGACCGAATTAATGGGCAAGTTGGGTAACAGGTCAAACCCGGTAATTTATTACTTTTTTTATTAATAATTAGTGTGTAATGTAGGATAAATTTAGGATGTTTTAGTGCTGATATTTGTTGAATTTACCAGTTTGACCTGCTAAAAGAACATAGCCCAAGTTGATCCCTTCAAAAGTAGAGTGAAAATTGCCAGCTCTAACCTATAGCTTCTGATAATATTTTGTTTAGCAGTGTAACTTACCAGGAGTGGTTAATGAATCTACCAAGGCTTCCTTTCCTGGTGGCATCAATATAGTAAGTGGCATTAAGAGAGATTATATATGCATCCCTTAAACCTGCACCCAAATTTGAGTTTATTTATAGAATGATTACTTAGTCAAAAATGATTACAGAGGTTATAATTTTGATACAATGTAATAGTTGGTCAACTTTCGGCCCGCTCTGCTTTTATATTGTATATGTATGAGTATGACTTATTAAAGATGAAACATAACCCATAAGTAAAGAGTCAAAATTGCCACGCTGTACCTTCAGCTTCATAAGTTTGAGATCTGAGCTTTGCCTCATCTGAAGAGATTACTTCTCCACAGTATTCAATAATGAACATTCCAGCCTAACCATATAAAATTGAAAAACACAGCAACACGTAAAACATTTATATCTGATAACTTGAATCCTACAACGTTAACAACCGGCATATACATATACATAAACATGTTACCTTAATATTTTCATCAGCTAAAAGACCCCACCCACGGCCCTCAGTCTTGAATAACTTTGTCTTTGCATATTCAGATCTTTGAAACCTCTGAAAATGGTGAAAAGCTACACATTAAAACTAATCACACAATATGATTCCTTCATGGCACTCAAGATGATAGGGTTTGATATATTATGCATGTGGTTAATTGAGATTAGAGAATAGAATAAGGCAAACAAGAGACCGAACGATTGTATTACGAAAACGTAAAGAAAGATTACAATAGGTTCCCGGGCCTAGCCCTCTCTCACCGCATACGCAGGAGCCATGGCAATGCCATCTTAAACATAAAACATACTCTCCTTCCCTATTAGCTATTAATACCTATTTATAGAAATATAAGTTGCACTTGACCCCCTGCTAAAATAGACAAATGACATTTAGAGTAGAAACTAGATACGATTCCTATCAGTACTCCCCCTTTCAAAACAATCTTGCCCTCAAGACTGGGAAGAACAACTGTCTCGACAACCAAGCGGAGGCTTCCCCAAGAGCATTTTCAGAAGGACGGCCCTGCCCATGCACCACCCAGAAATGACTTGGAGCAATCAAAAGCTGAAAAGTCTACCTGAAGACCCCAAAAAGACTGTATACGGTTTTAGAAGTGAGACTGTTAAACCAAAGATCAAGGGTACCGTTCCTTCTTTCCAACCAACACGTTGATCTCCAAGTTTGAACGAAAACGCCTTTGTCACAGCAGTGGTGTTGTATTCTCAGCTGCGTGCACTATTGCAACAGAGTGCAATCGAGCAACATTCATATAGCCAATCAACAAATGTTTTGCAAGGTCTATGGAATCAGGAAGCTGTTGACATACTATGGCATGAGTTAGAAAAGCTACAGGAAGTCCAAGTCCACCGGCTATTGAGATCAGCAAACAAATCGGGTCTACCATGGAAGGAAGTCAATTTGAGTGAAACAGACCAATATTCGGAAATCCGAGCGCCCCTAAGATCTGGAATAGCTTTTGGAATTGGAGAATTAGAATCAATTTTCGGAGAAAAACCTGAGCAATCCCAATCCGCACTTGTGATTGCATCTTCAATCCAACCAGAGTCCCAACTCGGTTTCCATTCATAAGTTTGAACACGCAATTCACTACCGATTTTGTATCGACTTTGAGGAACACTAGGTACAATATTTGTAGGCCTGTGAAAACAAAATTCATTGAATGAAGCTTGAAATCACCAGTATCATGTGGATTTCCAGTCATATTGGAAGAAGAAGATAGAAGCGGAGCGCCTGGAGGAAGTCTTCCATATAACGAGCCCAGATCTGGAGAGTATCGGCCCACAACCATTAGCTGCTTCACATTGTGGCCCACCCATGTACGGGAGCGTAAAGGCCACCTAAAGTGATCCGATATGGCCCAATTATCATCTATCAACCCCAATTTGGCCTGGTCGGTTGTTTTTTTATCAGATCTGGGTAGATCATCACCACCGCCAACCTAATTCGCTTCAAAACGGGATATTATTGCCTCCAATTGAGCGATTAGAGATGGAGAATTAAGAAGAGAGCCAGAGGAACGATCCACCGCTAAGTCAATTTCCAGATCTGAAAATAGACCTGGTCGGTTGCTTTTTTATCAAATTTGGGTAGATCATCACCATCGCCAACCAAATTCGCTTCAGAATGGGATATTATTGCCTCCAATTGAGCGATTAGAGATGGAGAATTAAGAAGAGAGCCAGAGGAACGATCCACCGCTAAGTCAGTTTCCAGATCTGATGATAGATCAAGAAGGAGTGATGGAGACCTGGCTAAGTCAGATTTGGAACCCGAAACAAAGGAAACGTGACTGGTGAATCCAGATCCTGACGAACCATCATCGATTTTCTTCTCTTGCGACTTCATCCAAGCCACAACGACCTGACGAAATTCCCGTGACTCCTCCCGATATGCTATTAACGTGGAGAGAGCAGCATTGATCTCAGTGATATCTGATTGTAGTTGTTGAATCTGCTGTTCATGAATATCCAAGCGAGCTTGTTGATTCACCATGGTGTTGGCAGGTCAATGGCAAGTCGGACCAATGATAGAGTTTCATATATAATGCTTGTGGTTAATTGAGATTAGAGAATAGAGTAAGGCAAACAAGAGACCGAACGATTGTATTACGAAAACGTAAAGAAAGATTACAATAGGTTCCCGGGCCTAGCCCTCTCTCACCGCATACGCAGGAGCCATGGCAATGCCATCTTAAACATAAAACATACTCTCCTTCCCTATTAGCTATTAATACCTGTTTATAGAAATATAAGTTGCACTTGACCCCCTCCTAAAATAGACAAATGACATTTAGAGTAGAAACTAGATACGATTCCTATCACAAGAACATGAGATACTTCCAAAATTAAATTATAGAAAATAAAAATAAAGAACACTGAGACACGCATATTACTTATATTACTTGAAACCCAAATATCTGTTTCTTGATAGGCCAAAAATACAAACATGCTAACACAAATACTTTATAAAAACCAACTTTAATGCCTCCTAAAGTCATGTCCAACTTAGTTCAGGCTGCAATGATGTATCTACAATTTATTGTTAACAAAAAAACCCATGAATATATAAACAAAAAGTCCTATCAGTTTAAATACATTGAATAACAAAACTAATGAAACATAAGTAGACCTTAAAATATTATAATAGCATAAATGCTTGAAAGAAAGCGAAGTTACAATAAACTAGTGCCCTCCCTGTCATTACCTGGTTCTTGCAATAGCTGCCACATGGGCAATATCCAGGTGTGCATTCTGTGTTGGTTAACACATTCAAACACATCTCTCCACATGCGAACTCAATTTTGTTAGGATCAAACTTGCATTCACAGACAGCAATATCCTCTTCTTTTTTCTTTATATGCCTGGAAAAGAAGAACTTCAAAACGCTGGTCCAAACACAAATGATACACACACGTACAATTCAACAGCCAGAAACAGACAAAACAAACTGAAAAAAAAAACAAAAAAAAAAAGGTAAACTATGAGTGAACTGTCAAAATATTTGATGGCTTCACACAACCCTTAATTTTCTTAAACAAAATTGTCATACAATTACAACAAATTTAAAAAACCATTCCATAGAAAGCTCCTCCTAGAGGATGCCACTGTAGAGATTGTTGAGCTCATCCAATCAGTAACGGTTATGTATTTTCAAAAAATGCAAATCTGGTCCATGGATTGCAGTTTTTACTCAAAAACAGTCTATAACAATGTTATGTGCTATCAGGTACAAGATGGTTCCCACATGTTCTGTGTAACCACCAATTTGGGCCCTCATCTTTTGATAAAGACTGTTTTGACCTAAAACAGAATATAGATCACAGCAAATTCTCATGAAGAAATTATTTATAGATGTTAAGTTAAATGGATGGTCAGCATGTAATGAAGTTTTTTACTCGCAACTTACTAAATAATTTTATTTGAATTTTTTTTACATTTAGAAACATGGTGTTTGACGGCCATTACTCATCAAGCTGAAGCATATAAACTAGCACACTTAAATTGCCTATTAGAACCTATTAGACAAACATATTGTATTGTTTGCATTTGTATTAAAAAAAACTGAAAATGAAGAAACACCATATACATACAGAATTTCTATAAATCAATGGACAAAATAATTTCTCATAAAGGCATAATGTAATGTAGAAATGACATACTTCCGTCCTGAACGCTCATTCCGGGTAATGTGTATGAATGGAGCCACCCCTTCTGGTAACTGAACCTTAAAACACAATGTTCATTGCGTTAGTTGAAAATAACATAAAGCATAAAGCAGTATCAGAAATTCATATTGGATGGAGGTGGAATATATCAAAAATTCTAACACCGATTAATGTGAATCATACTGACATCATAGCCACTAAGAGGGCATGCAAAGCTCTTCAAAGAATCAAGAGAAAAAGAACACTGCAAATGTCCTTAATGCGAAGCTTTAAAAAACTGGATGCATGAGGTCAAGTCAATTTACTTTTATTACAAACCTCACAACTATGCATGTCCTTAGTGATATTTGTTATTTAACAAACTTAAAAACTGTTTACTACAAATTCTGGTTGGATTGAATACATCCCTTTTCACTAGCGTATATTACGGCTACTAGATCAGCAATCTCGTTGATTTCATGGTTTCTACTTTCTACTGAAGTTAAGGTTTTAGCCATATAAGAACCAATGGGAAAATGTGCGTAGTTTAAAATGCTCGTTCAAAAGTGGCTTTTCAAACATTTTACTCATACTTTCCTGCTATGTTCGATCTCTTGGTTTGAGTTGATTGACTGTCAAATAAATGTTTTGATTGTGTAACCATTTTTTAGATAGCTACAATAATTAAGATTATCAGAACCAGTAAACTTAGGCTTAAACGATGAATATAAATCATATCATCTAGTAACCAGGAAATTATTATGCTACATCATACAAATCAAGATGAAGCCTTCAGTTGAAAATTTTTTCTTGCAAGTCTCTTTTAGGGGTAAAAGGCAATTAACTGATTGGCATCATGTGCTTAGTACTGAGAACTATATTGCAAAACATATGAACTATTTAACCTTACGATATCCAGTTTATGTAATTGAGCACATTTTTTCTTACCAGAAGTTTTGCCCACCTAAAACTATTTTGTTACTTCTTAATTCAGAAAACTCTTCAGATAACAAAATTCAAAACAATAAAGCTTTGGAAATACAAAGGTGTTGATGAAACATTAGTTGAGAACTCTTTGTTCATTTGTCCATTTTGACCCATATCCATTTTTGTCAAAACACGTTCTGACCTGAATAATGACCATTTTTAAAATTTGCCCGTCCTGACCCAAACCTAATCTGACCCATTACGTCCAACCCAAAATGGTTGTTTTGCCAGCATACTCACAACATAACATACATACTGGTAATCACATTTCAATAGTAATGCGTTAAATAATGCAATTCCTTGTGCAAGCTAGATTAACTTACATCAAAGCTAAAGTCAAAAGTCAGACAACTGCATGGAATTACTGTAATGTGTTATTGTACTCATAGTGAGCTCACAGGGCTTTTTGAATAATATTCTAAAGGTGTGGTATCGTGTTAATGTGTAAGTTTCAAATGTAACTAATACAAATGTTAGGACAAAATCATGCATCCAATTTATCACTAATGGTGTCATTGGTGTAAAATTAAAAACGTAACAGCAAGAAAAGAAACATCACAAATCTTCACTTTTGGTATAAATTTAATGGTAAAAACCTGTCACCACGTATCAAAAACCAAATCTAACTTCTCGGATAAGGAATGTTACATGTAGGTAAAGACGATAATAAAGAAAATTCAACAACTATTGAATGTTGGTTATCAACACCATGTGTTGTAATTCCTGATGGTGCATAAAGTAAACTTTGGGTATGAGTGATCAAAAATCCGAACTAAGGAAATATATCTAAATAACAGCCTACTGCAAGTAAGAGATTTGTGAACATCCATAAGTAGGAGTATAGTAGGAGCAAGGTTGCGGTATGCTCGCTTTCCCAAACATGAATTTTGGGATTGTTGATACGTTTCCTCCCTTGTCCATCCATCATAGATGACCGGGCCTTGTCCATCATTTGCTTATACAACAACACTATTTGGGGCTAGGCCTATAATCTTCTTAACAGCCCATGATAAATTGCACTTTGGCCTAAGACTCAGGTCATCTATGGTATGGTATGATTGATAATAGATAGTTTGGTGGTTAGGTTAGTAGAGTTAAACTTAGAGTAAAGTAACAAACAACAGTGTGTGTGTGTGAGTAAGTTGCTAAACATTAACAGAAAGCAGTTGGAATAATTAGATAAATAACAACTGAATTGAGGAAGGTGAATAATAATAACAATAATACTTACTAGGTTGATTCTGTTTGAGTCAGGCTGCTGCTCCATTACATTACATTACAGCAGTCAGTTGGCCTAGAGTTGGTTTCTGAAACAAACAAACAAATAGATGTGTTTATCGATTGATTGATTGATTTCCTGTATAAAGAATATGAGAGAAAATGTATGGTTGTTTTACCTGAGGATTGGATTGGATTGGATTGGATTGGATTGGTATTTTAGTGATAAGGGAGGAGGGTGTTGCTGATTTTGGCAGTCGATGCCAGCAGATACCTGACCCTAGAAAGAAAGAAAGAAAGAAAGAAAGAAACAAAAGGAGATTGGTTTGGCGCTGCCCGCTTGCGATTCAACTTTTTCTTATGGACTACGCCCGAGTTTCTCTCTTTGTTTTGCTAAGCCCGTTTTCTCCGGCTACTCTTTCACTATCTAGTTTTGACAAACATACCCTCAATTTAATTTCGATACACGCCCCCCCCCCCCCCCCTTCAAGGGGATCTGTCAGGAAATTCACATGAGCTTCTTTTTTTGCCGAGATCTCCGCTCGTTTCAACACATTGCAAAGGACATCTCTGACCAAATCATGTCTATATTTAAAATCCGAAAGCTCCTTGCAATGAACGGCATGTTCACCAAAATTATCCAAATAAACTTTACGGCACACGGGGCATAGTTCATCAACTGAGAATAGTGGGAACATTATACGATATTTAACAATAGACCAGTACTCCACTGTCGACATGTGTTTCCCTAATGTAACAACTCGGATTTTAAATTTTTATTTTATTAACCGTTACCTCACCCGTTTTTATGTTCGGGAATTTTTATCAAGCAAATATCGCGTTATTCGAGTATTTATTATTTAAATATTATTTATATTTAATAGAATAGGCTTTGCGATCCAGAAGGAGATAGCGGCGCAGCTTGTTGCTCGCTTACCCATTATTCAGATGTAGTTTGGTTTGTGTTAAATGTTAATAAAAATTAGTTTTGACTAAAAAAATTATTTAGTTAATTTGTTTATTTAATATATATCAAAATAACTTTGAAACATATACATTTTTTACCCTAAACTATACTTTAAACATATTTTGTTTCCACCTCAATACTTTAGGGACCTAGATGTAAATCTGCCATATATGGGAAATTTAATAGAATAGTAACTAAGTTTCAAAAGTGTTCTAATTATATCACTCAACTTTAAAAAGTGTTCTAATTAAGTCATTCAACTTTTATATTTTATTAAATTAAAGGTTTTAACATGTTTTTTTAGCGTTTTTCTTTTTTGTTTCACATAGAAAATCTTTTTATCTTTTTTTTATGTTGACGTTGAGTGGCGACGTGAATTTTATTTTTTATTTTTGAATTTTAATATAATTAAGGTTTTTTAATTTTTTTAAATATAACTACATATATTACAAATTCCGACCCCCACACCTTATGCTCCATTTCTTTCTTGACGTACAAAAAAATCGGTGAGACTCAATTTGAAGATTTAGTGACCCGATTAGAGGAAAAATATGCATAAGTGACCTAATTGGAACACTTTTAAAAGTTGATTAATATTCTATGAGATATTCCCTATATTATAATATTATAACTCCACACTGGTCCAACTAGGTACCCATACCCGACCAACATCACAACCCGGAACCCGTTTGATTTCCTTGAACTATAATTCTCGTATTAACTTGGTAATTGATTTATGCAATCTTTGTAATACTTGTTACGAACTCTACCGACGTAAGTAATTAGGAAACGATGATCAATACGATACGGATTTCTTATTATACTAAACCGTCGTTACTCGTTAATCAAACTATAATATAACGAACATCATAATGCAATTGAACGGAGATATATTATAGCAGCGCAATTTAGTTGTAACAACCTTCATTACCTTGTTCGTCATCGTTTCTGGCCGTCGTAGCTTTGATCAAATTAAGCAGCCAATCCTCATCGTAATAGGTAATTAAATTATATGGTTTTGCTCGTCGTTTATTGTTGTACAATAGCCCTGATATCAATCGGCCAATCACTTAACGATTTGGCCGATTGATGAGCTAGGCTTCATATATTATTAGGGGTTTATGTTGCTTCTGGTTAAGTATAAACGATTCCAAATATTGACCGAGTTAGTAACTGGCTCAGCTGGCCAGTGCACTGCGTGTAAGAACCTGACTGCTGGGGGCGCGGGTTCGATTCCTCTAGCCCCGTTTTGCCCTTTTTTTAAAAACTTTTTCTTTAATTGTTTATTAATCATAGTAAAATACTAGTTAACATTATTAATTATTATAAAACTAGTAGGTAGACCCCCCACATTGCGGAGGGGGGGGGGGGGGGCACATGACAAAACCATTAAAATAGATTCCAATCTGACCCTAAACTATACTTTAACATATTTTGTTTCCACCTCAATATTTCAGGGACCTATATGTAAATCTGTCATATATTATATGGGCAATTTCATAGAATAATAACCAAGTTTCAAAAGTGTTCCAATTAAATCACTCAACTTTAAAAAGTGTTCTAAATAAGCCACTCAACTTTTATATTTTATTAAATTAAAGGTTTTAACATGTTTTTTAGCGTTTCTCTTTTTTGTTTCACATAGAAAATCTTTTTATCTTTTTTTTATGTTGACGTTGAGTGGCGACGTGAATTTTATTTTTTATTTTTGAATTTTAATATAATTAAGGGTTTTTAATTTTTTTTAAATAAAACTACATATATTACAAATTCCGACCCCACACCTTATCCTCCATTTCTTTCTTGATGTACAAAAAAATCGGTGAGACTCAATTTAAATATTTAGTGACCCGATTAAAGAAAAATATGCATAAGTGACATAATTGAAACACTTTTGAAAGTTGGTTAATATTCTATGAGATATTCCCTATTTTATAATATTATAACTCCACACTGGTCCAACTAGGTACCCATACCCGACCAACATCACTACTTGAAACTCGTTTTATTTCCTTGAACTATAATTCTCGTATTAACTTGTAATTGATTTATGCAAACTTTGTAATACTTGTTACAAACTCCACCGACGTAAGTAATTAGGAAACGATGATCAATACGATACGGATTTCTTATTATACTAAATCGTCATTACTCGTTAATCAAACTATAATATAACGAACATCATAATGCAATTAAACGGAGATATATAACCCTTATAGCAACGCCTATCAAACCTCCATAATCAGTTTAGTTGTAACATCCTTCATCACCTTGTTCCTCATCGTTTCTAGTCGTAGCTTTGATCAAATTAAGCATCCAATCCACATCGTAATAGGTTATTAAATTATATGGTTTTGCTCGTCGTTTATTGCTGTACAATAGCCCTGATATCAACGGCCAATCACTTAACGATTTGGCCGATTGATGAGCTAGGGTTCATATGTTATTAAGGGTTTATGTTGCTTCTGGTTAAGTATAAACGATTCCAGATATTGACCGAGTTAGTCACTGGCTCAGCTGGCCAGTGCACTGCGTGTAACAACCTAACTGCTGGGAGGCGCGGGTTCGACTCCTCTAGCCCTGTTTTGCCTTTTTTTTTGAAACTTTTTTTAATTGTTTATTAATCATAGTTAAATACTAATTAACATTATAAATTATTATAAAACTAGTAGGTAGACCCCCCGCGTTGCGGGGGAGGGGGGGGGGGAGGGGGCACATGACAAAACCATTAAAATAGACTCAAATCTGACCCTAAACTATACTTTAACATATTTTGTTTCCACCTCAATATTTCAGTGACCTATATGTAAATCTGTCATATATTATATGGGCAATTTCATAGAATAATAACCAAGTGTCAAAAGTGTTCCAATTAAATCACTCAACTTTAAAAAGTGTTCTAAATAAGTCACTCAACTTTTATATTTTATTAAATTAAAGGTTTTAACATGTTTTTTTAGCGTTTTTCATTTTTGTTTCAAATAGAAAATCTTTTTAACTTTTCTTATGTTGACGTTGAGTGGCTACGTGAATTTTATTTTTTATTTTTGAATTTTAATATAATTAAGGTTTTTTAATTTTTTTAAACAAAACTACATATATTACAAATTCCGACCCTCACACCTTATCCTCCATTTCTTTCTTAACGTACAAAAAAATCGGTGAGACTCAATTTGAAGATTTAGTGACCCGATTAGAGAAAAATATGCATAAGTGACGTAATTGAAACACTTTTAAAAGTTGATTACTATTTTATGAGATATTCCCTATAATCACTAACCAATCAACTACTCTACAAATTCGAAAGACATACATGAAAATTGATTCAAGCAAAGATAGAATTATGTCCAAAATAAATTAAAATAATAGGAACAAAGATAACAATATACTCACATTGTTTTGCACAATCATGTTTTAGCCCTTTCTTATGCTCCCCGGCTAAGTCGAAAACGAAAAAAACATTACCCAAACGACTCTTATTATACGTATACAATAATCAACCTGCATTTCAGTCCTTAATTTGATTTCAAAATAGAGCTTTACCTGTAATTAAGTAATGAGTATCAATTAGTTTTATGTTTGCTGAGTTTTTTTTTTCACGGAGATGGGGTTTACCTACTCATGATATTCCCAAAAAGAGGTGCTTGGTATTCGTTAGATACCGAACCATCGTTGTATCGGCTTTTTCGTTGGGGTCGGCTGCAATGGTGAAATAGTTTTCTTTAGTAAATAAATTCCCAAAAGCAAATGAGGTTGTTTTTTTCTTCTTTTTTTTGTTTTTACTATTATCATTTTTGTTATTCAATATAGCCTACAACAACAGTACGTGTAGTTTTAAGGTTATAATTTTCAAATACTATATATAAGTAAGATTACTACAATAAAATCAAAGAAAACAATTATAAGTGATCATATGGTAAATCTATTTTATCAAACTGGAATTATAACAGTTATCAGTTACCACTATTTTTTTTATTGTAAACTTATGTAAGAAACAATTACTGTATAGTGAGACAACTACCTTTTGATTTTAGGTAGCTTTGTGTTGTTGGTGATTAGTCTCTTATTTCGTGTCAGTGGCTGCCTCAATATTGACTCCTTGTGACAGATGCAAAGTGCATCAGTTTTCAATATTATTATAGTTAATATAACATAACGTAAAGTGCATAATTTTGTGGGGTATACATGGATGTGAACAAACACTTAGCATAAGTCTCCTTGTCTCGTGCGTGGCTTCCATTTTCTTTATGACTCTTGCTTTTAGCGATGATGGTGCATCATGTTCTTTTATGTCATGTGGTAGTATGGATGAGATGATTTAGTCCATGATATGTTTACAACTGTAATATAACCTCAATAAGATTTACAAATGGTTATTGAAATGGATAACCAAGACATGCATTTAAACAACCACTTGTTGTGCATGATCAAACAAATGCAAACAAAACAGTTACTTCTGGAGCAAACCCAAGTGCATTTAGTTGTCACCAATAACATCATTAGTTACAAAAAAGCAATAAGCAACATTTTTTTTCTCTACAATTTTTGGCTGATATATGGATCAAATGGTATAGTTCATTTGTTGGTAGCTTGGAGGAACCATCTGATTTGATTCGTTCTCAATAGCCATGAGATGATCATATTAGGGTGATCCTTTTGTCGACGGATGCTCCTATTACACTCGTAGTCTCTGAAGAAGTTGACAACTGAATCCGATTT
The DNA here is from genome assembly GCF_021521415.1 of Bidens hawaiensis. NCBI lineage: Eukaryota > Viridiplantae > Streptophyta > Magnoliopsida > Asterales > Asteraceae > Bidens > Bidens hawaiensis. Next base: position 292,932 of record NW_027493404.1, on the reverse strand, counting down.
TTCCCATTCTTTTCATATCCGCAATAGTGCGAAAGAAGGCCCGGGCCCAAGTTGTTCAAGAATAGTGTAAATAGGAGTTAATATCATTCCAATTGCCATTACAAAAGTGATGGCAATTTTGGGCAAAAGTTTCAACTTTCCTTACGATTGGAAAATCAACCATGATTAAAGAGAAAAAGTAGGTAAAAGTATAGGAACATCGCAATCTCACACTATTGTTGCCGGAATGTTCAAATAAAATATTCGATTTGTGGCTGCGACATACGTGGAAGAACAGGTTTGTTGGCAACCATCGAGCACCAACACCCATCGTCGCCAAGAAACTCAACGCTCGGAAACAGTTTCTATCGGTGTCGCCATCGAGCTCCACGACCGCTCTTATCATGAAGAGCCAAACCGGTCAAAGCGAAAAGTCGGTGGGAGTGAGAGTTAGTGGCAATTTAGGTCCAATCACTGCACAAATCAGTTGCAATGCATATTATACAGACATAACTGCGCAAAACACTTGTAATGCACAGTGTACAACAACCTCAAGCTGAAAGTCAACCGAAATTGTAATATTATAAATCATAAATAATCAATATTTTTATAAGACCGACATATTAATTGATCATGTTTTTGAATCTTAGTTAAAATCATATATATATATATATATATATATAGGGTAGGGTTAATGTAAAAAAACAATAGTTTTGTGAGAAGCATAAGGAGAGATGTACACCCTTGGATATAGGATCTAGTGGTTGAGATTGGTAGTTTCTAAAAGTTGTATAGTTTTCTATGTACATGTTATAGTGTCCTATTTATGTGATGTACCTTATTTTAAAGCATTCTCACACTTCTCACAAAACAATTGTTTTTTATTTGAACCATTTTCTATACACACACACACACACACACATATATGTGTATTGATAGTTGGTTAATTTGTATATGTTTTAGTTTGTTTATTTATTAGTTTTAATCGTTTATTGTAGAAACTTTGTTACTTCATATGTGTATTATTGTATTTCAGGTCACAGGCGTTAAATTACTTAACTTGGACCTGCTGATGCATGTATTGAAGACCCGGGACGTCCAGCACGCATAATGAAAAGATAAAAGATGGTTGCTGGTGACAAGACCCATCACGTATCGCGGTGGGATGTTTTAATGATTGTTAACCAAGGGTCTATCGCGATACGCGATGGACCAATGAAGACCCCTATCGCGTATCGCGATGGGGTGTGCAGATGGGCAGCGAGGGTTTTATATCAGTTTTCATCAACACGACCTTAACTCGTTTTTTATCAAGCAAGGCGATTTCCAGAGGTTAGAGAAGGCGATTCCACCATTTCAGTTCGTACCGAGACCATAGACATGCTCTATTTCATCATTATTGACGATTCCATGATGTCGCGGCTCGGCTAATCTCCTAGAATCTCACCCGGGAATGTATAGTTTGTAATTCTTTCAGTTTTCTCATGTGACTAAGAACACTTATGTATAATTGTTTATGGTTGGTCTTTGATTATTGATGTTCGGTATTTTGTGTGTTCAATCGGTTTAGGTTTACGTTTATCTGAACGATTAGTTACCAGTTTCTATAATAATTTATCATAGGACTGTTTGATTAGATTGAATATGATAAAACATATGATTGCCCTTAACTGAGTCACATTGGTAGGGACTGTTTGTTAACCAATGCGTATGTAAAGCGATTATTGATGTCTAAGGTTTTGTCTAGTTGATCAGTCTGTAGTTAACCGTTAACGATTAATCTGTTAGGTTGCATGATATTGTTGTAGGTTGCTAACTTGAAGTCCCAGGTGTTATTGTCTTTTGTTAATTGACTGAAACTTGTTTACTCGCTTGTTTGCTTAATTCTAAATTCAAACTATTGCTTGTGTGATCAGCACTAAAATCTGCTACTTCATAATATTAAAACTGTCTACACGATTTGCATTGATCACATACTCCTGGTGGATACGATACCTTATTTACCCTATCTACTTAGGTTATTTAGGTTTTTGCATGACTCGAACGACGGTCATCATATATATATTATTATTAAAAGATTTATTGTGGTTTTAATAAAGATTTTAATAATGTTTTAATTTAAAATATATAATATGACCTTGTTAATTAACGTATTAAAAATATAGTTTAAGCATATTATTAAAAGATCATATTTTATATAAATGTTATTAATTATTATTTATCATTTATTATATACAGTCCTAATATAAAAGAAATCTTTATTAATAATAAAAATATATTAAACGTATTTTTATATTGGGATAAACAAATCTCTTTATATAATCTATAAAATCTTAATAAGTATTTATTCAATAATTTTTAGGTGTTTATTATAATTAAATCATATTTATTGTGATAAAATTTTGATAATAAAATTTATAATAAATCTAACTAATGAATACCTTTTGTGAGATTACACTCGATTATCAAATCCTGAACCTCTATATAGTTTTAGCTTCGTATTCAATCCATATTTATTTTCCCGCAATTATTGTTACTTAGGATTTCTCGTCGGTATTTTCCCGAATAGCTTGATCTACCTTTATAGCTTAACGAAATATATATCTTGCTTAATTGCTAAGGTGAGTTATCACTCCCCTTTTTACTTATTTTAAATCTTTTGGGGACACATGCGTCTCTAATTATTTTATTATTATTTAATACTCAATTGCAACTGTTAATCATGTGTTGTAAGGCCCCGTTACCGGTGCCCTACTTTGGACGTTGGATTTACTCATTAACATAGTTCTAAACATCTGAGTTAATAAAATCATTCGCGGAATATTAAAATTTCATAAAAACATTACATATTATTCCATAATTTGTCTTAATAAACACGTTGTCTTTCAAATTTAAACATAAATTGATAAACATCTTGAGTCTTGGGATGCCAGTCTCTTATTCGTTTGCCACGTGTTCCCCTCAAGCGAGCTGCTTCATTCTACTCACCTGCGTGCATACTAAAAGTCAGCTACGCTGAGTGAGTTATAGTTAATCATACAACATACAATACATTCATTACTACATACTTTCGTACATACTTTATATTCTCATACTTTGTACATAATATATATACTTACCTTCATACTTTATTCTAAATTCTACTTTACATTATTCTATTCTGCCTCGGATATTATTAGGGTCCGGTCCCTTTTTCTGCCTTGAGTATTATTAGGGCTCAGTCCCTTTTCTGCCTCGAGATTATAAAGGGCTCAGTCCCTTTACTGCCTTGAGTATTATTAGGGCTCAGTCCCTTTTCTGCCTTGAGTATTATTAGGGCTCAGTCCCTTTCTTCTGTACCTGGCTACCTCATACATTCATTCATAACATACGTACATATCATTCATACATTATACATAGCATTATATCCATAATCCTAACTTGACAATACATGCAATATCCGAAGATCGTTCACGTGCCGAAAAAAGGTCAATCATACCTTTCACATAATTCACATAAGGCATACACTTATCACTTAGGATAAGTGTATTAACAAATCACATCGAGTATGCACACAGCCCCGAAAACATAACAAGGAATGGGGCTAGAAACTCACCTGAATCCGGTTACGTTCACAATTTATGGTAATCCCTTTCTTTAGTTGTGCATAGCTAATTGTATAACAATTACGCGTATTAATTACTATCACTATCCATAACGTATTTCTAGTTTAATCGTAACCCTCAACGAACGGGGGTCAGGGGCAGCGCCCCTAGGAGCGGGGTTCTAGGGGCGGCAACCCCTAGCAGGGTACAAGGGGCAGAGCCCCTGGTTGGGGTCGAGCTGCCAGGTCAGCTTGGAAAAAATTTATTTCCATTAACTGTCTTAACACATTTTTCATTAGGATTTTAAATTGTTTTCTAATTCGCCAGCTCATTCGTTATAGCGAATTACGCCTCATTCATTAACTGATTCGTTATCTTATATGTCTGATTCGTTAGCTGATTCGTTATTCTGGTTCGTTATCTTAACATAGCGAATGGTGAGTAACGAATCACCGGGTTTGTTATCTGGTTCGCTAGCCTAATTCGTTATCTTGACATGACGAATTGGTGAACTGATTCGTTATCTCAACATAACAAATGGGTGGCCAATTCGTTATCTTGACAGAACGAATGGGTGAACTAATTCGTTATCTGGACATAACGAATTGCATCAATCTTATCCAACTTTGACTTGGAGGTCAAAGTCAAAATCGCCAAGGATAGTAAACGGTCAACAGCTCCCCCCTAAATCTGCAATTAACATTCGATACTTAACAAAACAACACAAATTTGGTACCATTGGATTCGTATTCTCAGCGCCAACAAACCCCAATCCATCAACCATCCAAACATTAGGTTTTACAGGGTGCGATTTATGCATATATAGGTACGGCTCGTTTATCAATCGATTAACCGATCAAATATTAACCAATCTCAGTAAGAATCATCACGTTTGATTCGTTTTTACCATATGTATACAGATCTAAGATTACCTAAATGTACCCTGACCTAAATGAACGATTTCTAATTATAAACGTACCTTAAACAAGTCGAACTAGGAACACGGTCAAGTCTCGATGTTGGTTTGGCTTGTCACGACGTTCCAGCACCAACAAGCTCAGGTTTCCGCCTTCGGATCTTGGTTCGGGTTTTAGGATAGTGTTAGTGTCTGTTTTTGATGGTGTAGGCTATGGTGTAGAGATGGATAAAAATGGAAATGATTAGGGTTTAAGGGGTATTTATACTCCCTTAAGCCCATGGACTTAAGGCCCATTCCATCTCTTATTCCATCTTTTAAAGTATAAGCCCATCGTCTTATAGTTTATTTATCTAAACCGACACATGACACATTATTGAATAAACGAAATTTCATTTAACTATTATAATCAAAAGTAGGATGTTACATGTGTGTATACCAATTTATGCATAACGTGTTATATGCTTACTTGCTTATTTGGTTGTATCGTCTTAGTAGCCATGGTCCAATTCATCTGGCATTGTGCTCAGCGACAACTTATTAGCCATCGTTCAGTTCATCTGGCATCGTGCTCATCGAAAACTTAGTTACTTGCTCATTGGTTAAATTGCCTATCTCACTTGATACAATTTGCACTTTTTTTATACTTATATATATATATTCACTTATCTGGTGTTTTACTCACTCAACCTAGTGTTGACAAAATTATTGTATTTTATACGCATATGCAAGTTATTGTTTGAACTAGTTGCAAGATTTGGTGAAGACTCAGTAAGGAATTAAGTTAGAAAGAATTATAATCAAGACTTAGATTTTTACTAAATGTTTGTCTAAATGAGTTGTATTTGTATTTGGATTTACTTGGATATGTAATTAAATTAAATAGATATTGTCACTTTTAAATTATTGCATGATAGTACATTGAGAGCTGTGAGCAATCAGCTCACGCACCGGCATGTCCACCTTAGGTTGGGGTGTGACATATTGGTATCAGAGCTGTAGGTTTATGATAGTTCGTTAGTGGTGCCATAGTAACTTGTTTAGGAGCCCAATACGTGCTTATCTGTTCACCTTTATGTGTTCAAGATTAATTGTTTACAACTTTCCTTAGTTAAATTATTTTTGTTTATTATTATATTGTCATGCACACACAAACAACTCCGAGGCTATGTCTCAACCTTCAAAGAAAAATTTTCTTAAATTAGATTGCCTTTTATTTTGGGAAATTCATTAAGAATTCCCTACTTTTGTTTTTACTCCTTCACCGTAAGGCTAAGTAGTATGACAATTTCCTGTAGTAACTGGAAGAGGGAGAGTACTGTGAGTTGGGCCTTGGCAAATCGGTTCCGAGAACCCAAGGTAAGACGCTATTCCTTACCAAGAAGATAACCTGGCCACAATACTCGAGCTTATAGGCCAAAGCGGGAACACCACTGTCATTCGACCGACACCTTATGTAACCTTCGTTAATTTTCAAAACCGAAAACCCTACCCGTTTTAAATTTTCGGTTTTGTTTCTATTAAAATTTATATATATTTATAATATTATTAATTAATCTTAATTTTCGTTAATGTATTTTATGTGATCATTTCTATGCAATTATACTTTTCATCATCCTTGTAGTATTACAAACTCATATAAAACATTCATAATCAAGATCAAATATTTATGTACATGTCGCATGTAATTTACTAGAATTATTATTTAACTACTACTACTACTTTTATTATTATTATTATTATTATTATTATTATTATTATTATCTTGTCATATCATGTTACTTAACTAATAAAAAACTAATTAATATTTTAATTAAATAAATGTAACATCCTAAAATTTATAATAATAAATAAAGGAAAGTTATGTTTAGTTATTGTGTGTTAATATTTAATTAGATTAAACATAATAATGAGTATGAACTTGGATGGGAAAAGATGGAATAAGGGATGGGATGAGCCTTAGGTCCATGGGCTTAAGGGAGTATAAATACTCCCTTAAACCACCCTAAAACCCTCATTTATCTCCATCTTATTCTCTACACACTCAAAACACACACATATACTCTCATACATACGGCCGCAAGCAAGAACGAGAATCCAAGACCCAAAACCAAGCATAATATTGATAGATCTTGGATATTTAAGCAAGATACAAGATTTGTTGTCCATAACCAAGATAACCGTGACCTAATGAACACGTAAATGTATGTTCTTTATCTTAAAGATTACGTTTTTATGAACGGTTATTCATGGAACCAAGCCCTAGAGTAGATCGGGTATAAACGAACCATAAAGTCATATACTTGATGTTAAAAATGAACGTGACGAACCCGAGAATAGGTACGGTTCATAAAATGAACCCTAGATCTAGCCTTGAACGTTTTAGACCATAAAGGTCCAAGCTTTATGATCACTCGGGTCAAGTTTTGGCCAAAAATGGTTAAGGAAACATTTATGGGTTAATACCAAACCTTAATAAGTATTAAAGTTACGAAATATAATGATATTAATGGCAAAACGAACCCTAAAGTTTCAGCTCAGTCGATCACAATTATACGGTCGCTTACAATGGGCTTAACGAACACATTGAGGCAAGCCGAATACACATTAAGTTCGCTTACATTGAAGCCATTCGAATACATTAAAAGAAACCAACAGCTCGTTCGCTTACATTATAAATTCTCTTACAATGATCGCTTACAAATAGACCAGTCGATTACATAGTAAACTCGCACACACTGAGACTCGATTACAAAGTGTTAGTCGCTTACAATACATTACTCGTTTACGTTTCATAACTCGCGCATATCTTATACTCTATTACACTAGAAACCCGATTACAATCTGGAATTGAAATACCTGTATACTCGATTACAACGCAACTCGATTACAAGGCCATATTCAATTACATGGGTGAACTCGCTTAGAATGCCTTGGTTCGATTACATTGTAATCGATCACAATAAAGACCCAATTACAAAGAGGACTCGATTACAAGGCTGTGCTCGATTACATACTTAACTCGAATGCCTTTAATGTATGTGATTACATGGAGACCCGATCACATGGTGGGACTCATATACACGGACTACTCACATACAATATGTATGACTCGATTACAATGAGCCTACCCGAGTACACTTAACGCTCTCTCTTACAATTCACCACCCGATTACATTGTCAAGTTTGATTACAATGAGATGTTCGATTTCAATATGAGGCTCGAATACAGAATACATTACACACACACACACACACACACATATATATATATATATATATATATATTCACTTACATACACACACTAGAATACACTTGGAGACCCGCATGCATGGTGTAACCCGTGTTATATATATATAATATGTGTGTGTGTGTGTGTACCCATGATAGTATGCATTAAAAGAACATAAGGAAGAAAAGAATGATAACGAAATTGAATACATTGTATTCAAATACATTAGGGTTAAAGATGAAAACAATCTAAGTAAAAATGTATTCTAACATAAAACCATTAGATTAGACCAGACTTAGCCATTTTTTGGCTGAGATATAAATAATGTGAATAGGATATGTATTGATACACATAATTAATGTACAGTCAGCCAAGCATAACAAAAGAAAGGGATAACGATTAACGGAGAAAGAACCAGGATCCAGGTGAGTTTCTAGCCCCATTCCTTGTTATGTTTTCGGGGCTGTGTGCATACTCGATGTGATTATTTAATACACTTACCTTAAGTGGTAAGTGTATGCCTCATATGATTATTGTATGAATGAATGAATGACGGTGCGTGAATGATCTTCGGATATTGCATGTACCGCCATGTGATAGTTTGATGATATGATTGATGAATATGATGAATGAATGAGGTATGTATGCATGAAACTTATACATTATATATATATAGAAAGGTATGGCATGGTGGTATGGAAGAAAGGGAGACCTGACCCTAATAATATCTGAGGATGGAGGGTACCTGACCCTAATAATATCCGAGGAAGAAGGGAGACCGGACCCTAATAATATCTGAGGATGTAGGGCACCAGACCCTACTAATATCCGAGGTATGTAGGGCGAAATGCTCTTTATATGTAAGGTTAGTTATGAATGTATATGGAAGAATGATGAACATGTTAAGTATGTAATGCGTACCTTCGGGCACGTATATGTGTACGTAAAGTAAGTTATTTGATTAACTAGAACTCACTCAGCGTAGCTGAATTTTAGTATGCACGCAGGTGAGTAGGATGAGACAGCTCTCTTGATGAGGACATGTGACATGGAATTGAAGTTACTGGCATCTCAAGGAAATGTTATGATGTTTTAAAGACTATGTTTTATGTTTAAATAACTATGAATGTTTGATAAGACAAGATTAGAAAGTTATGTAATATACTATGGTTGAAGTTTTTTATTCCGCGTAAAGTTTTAATAATCTGATATTTAGAACTGTGTTTATGAGTAAATCCAACGTCCAAAGTAGGGAACCGGTATCGGGCCTTACAATAAAGTTTATTAAAATAGTTAAACCTTTTGAATGCCCCATTAAACTATTTTTAATTTGTGTTTTAATTATATTAAACATGATTTAATTTCTTTAATTCCATAAGGCATAACAACTCTGTATTTTCACTATAAAAGGAGGATAAATCCTCCATTATTTTCACACATCAATACATTATTTTCACACATCAATACATTATTTTCTTAAGCTTAAGAGCACCAACAAGTAAGTTTTATGATTTCATGCACTTTATAGTTTTTGTTTTGATTTAATGTTGAATGTTCACAAGTTGTTCTTCATGATCATGTTACTTTTATCATAAAAATTTTATATTTTGGTTTTAAGAATCATTATGGTCATGGATATCCAAGATAAACACTTTGATTTTTCTAAATCTTGGATCAAACCTATTTATTTTGCAAAAACAAGCATAAATATATATTGATCTAAATCTTATGATTTGTTGATCATCATTAACTTATAAACTTTTTTTTTAAATAAAATGATTTATAAAAATTTCTTTTATTCAAAATATTTCACAACAGGGATATAACATACTTCTTATCTTTAAATTAATAATTGAGTAAATTAATTTTTGTTTATTTTATTTCAACATTAACTAATATTTATAATTTATTTAAAAGAATTCATGCAAAACATTTAAGTTAATTAATTAGTAAATTAACTAATTATGTTACTTGAAAAAAAAACGTTTAATCATATATTATTATTAATATTGTTATTTAATCTTATATTAATAAGTTATAATTATGTATATACAAATCATTCTTCAACTAATAAACATCAAATGATTATTATAAAGTTTAATCATTTTTTCAACTCATTAAAAAATCCCCAAGTCCCTATTTGCCATAAGTTAATGAAATAGATATTAAAGTAATGCATAATTCCTAAAACTAATATTATTTAACATATTAAAGTTAGTCTTTAAAATTTGTATTTCCATTTTAATTATAGTTTGTGAGGTTCGATCATTTCAATTTCCTTAAACATGCTTTTGGTTATTATTTCAAGTTGTCTTCAATCTCAAATGTGAGTTTCTCACATCCCCTTTTTACTCTTTTACTACTTTTGGGGGTATCATATATATCCTATCCAAATTACAATTTCGTTTAATCATTATTTACAAACTACAATTCGCTACATGGACTTGTGTGTTTACTTGTTACTTGCTCAAAATTACTTGCACATGGATTACTTCAATATGGTATGATCATACGCCCCCCTTTGCGCTCAATACATTTGTTTTTATGAGTGGAAAATGGCCTAATGATCTGAGTACGTTAGTGCACAATCCCAACTGGAAAGGACCTTACTTGCGCTTATCCGAGTATGTTGATGCACAATCCCAACTGCAAAGGACCTTACTTGCACATTAACACTTGTTCATGGAATTGTATGGTTTTTATGTACTTATATAAAAACTTGTGTGAACTCACCAACTATTCATTTAGTTGACTTTATTTTATATATATGCTACATGAACATCTATTAGAAGATAATACGAGAAGAAGACATTAGTACTTAGGATATTCAAGCAAATGGACAAAATACTTTAATATGTGTATTTCTTTGTATTTCCTTTACTTCCAAACTTTAGTACTTGTTGTTTAAATCAATTAATGGTAATATTGTCACTTAATAGTGTCACATGTGTTTTGAACAATGTTTATGTCACACTCAGGCGTATTCCGCTTTAGCCGGGGGTGTTACACCTTAGGTTGTTTTAAACCGATTTCACGGTGGTTCGTGGCTAAATTTGGTCTTTTTCGATTATTGTGTCTGATATTTAAATGGTTAGTTGGGTGAAAAATCCATGGAACTCGTGGGCACTCCTACTATCCATTTCTCATTTTTTTTTGTGTTTTTGTTGGAGTAATCATATGTAACACCCCGCAACCGCAGCGGAAACGTAAACGGGGTGCGACAGACTCGTCTGATATCAACCACATCGTTTATAAAGAAAACTGAATACATTAATATACTTCAAATTACATTATCTTGTATTTCATTACCGTCTAAGTGATACACACATCATACAATACGATACATAATTCTATTTGTTATAATGTATCCTAATATCCTGCACGCAAATCTTACACACATCAAGCACTTAGCACGTAAGCAATCACTTCATCTTAATTGTACCTGAAAAGCATGTGAGAAAACGGGTCAACTACGAATAGTTGGTGAGTTTCACAATTTGAGTAAACCATGATAAATCCATATCAAAATATAATATTATCTGGGGACGCTGTTAACCCAGTACCGTACTCATTCCGGGGGCAATGTTAACCCAGAATTACGATGTAATTATGCTGAGCCCACAAGTGAAACCTCTGACTATCACACAAAACCCCCGTGGCATATCCCCCGCCCACGGAACTGCCCCAAACCGCTATGTCTAACATTACATAGCAAAATATATATCAACAACAAAATAGACATGTGCAACTGGCTGGGAAACATCAGCAAATCCATGCCGGACCAGTTGGGTTTGTCAGACCAATAGTACTATCCACACTCTACCGGCTTTCAGTTAATCACTCGTGTTCCGGGGCCTTAGAATGTTAGCAAGTCAGACAATTACCATCTTATTACATTTTCGTACGATTCCCGTACAATAAAATATATATAAATCCACGCAAGTCCATGCGTTCAGTATGTATTTAAACATTTCAGTAAAAACATGCTTCCGCCCCGAGAAAATATTCGAAATCAGTTCAGAAAAGGGGCTCGTGAAACTCACCTTAGCACATGCAAGCAGGTAACAACAATCATTATCAGTTACCACGTCCAATCTGTAATATGATCCCTACGATCGTTACTATACACTCATTATTAATATAACTTTAACCAAGTTAACCGGTACATCTTGGGACACTGTTAACCCAGCACTGTACCCGTTCTGGGGGCACGGTTAACCCAGAAACACTTCTCTGGACTCAGATTGTGATGTCGTTTAGAGTTCCATGGTCACAACTACTATTAGTCGTTTTTCTCGTTTTGCGTGCCTAGAACGGTTATCCGTTTTTATGTTTCAAAAATGAGTTTGGTCACACACGACCCGAAAATAGTCGTTGACTGATAGTTTAAGTAAAGTTGTGAAATTTGAGCTCGGTTTAGACGCCCCGTTTGGCCGCGGGACCCGTTTCCGTCTTTAGCGTACCGGAAACTGTTAAAATAGGTTAAAATTACTCAAATCATCCGAATTATTTTTGGATGATTTATTTTTACTTGTTTAACTCATTTATATGAAAATAGTTCATTTTTAGGGTTTTTATACACCAGTCAGCTCGCTTAAGCGAACTTCACCGGTTTACGCGTTTTAACTTTAAAAGTTTGATAATTAGCACAAATAATTATCCGTTTACTCTCGGATCTTGAAATTTTGCACAAATCACTTTTTAACAGTGGGGAATTTTATAAAAATATTTCCAGAATTAATTCTTATATTTAAAATTTATTTATCTATTTTTAAACACCATTTAAACACTAAATATGCCGTAAATACCAAACGATCTTAGAAAAATCCCAAATTTCTCCTGGATGTCCCCTGCCATCCACATAGTCCCCTGTAATTTTTCCAGAGCCAAAATCTTCTTTTACATGCCATTTTCACTAAAACCGAGCTAGAAAACCCTAGAACTTGTTTAACCGAAAAGCCTACTTAGACTTCTCCAACTGACCTCAAATTTTGTGTGTGACTTATACATGATATAAAAAGCTTATCTGCAATTTTCCAGAATTTTTCATGATATTTAACTATTTGTCACCATTTTTAGCCAAAACCGAGCATTAAATTCACCAAATATTCATCCTTTATCCAAAAATTACCAAAAATTCACAGAACTCTTATTTTCATGTGTAGAAGATCCCTGTAAAATTTCATGACCTAAATCTAAACATATCACAATCTGTCCCAAAATTCCATAACCGACATAAACCGAATATACCTTTCGTTTTCCGTCACTACAAGCTACAAACTCGTCTTTCCGCCTTATCTACCACTAAATACAGAACCTACAACCAACATACCACAATACCAAGCAAGTTACACTCACGATCAAGCCTCTTACACTATAGTTTCGGTTATGATTCAAAAACAAAGATTTAAACCGTAAAAATTCGTTTTTGGTTCGTTTAACTCCTTTCTTGGACCAAGATCCCTTGTATAACCCGTATACATCACTTGATCATGCAAGAATCGGTTTTCATCTTTGAAACCTCATTTTCTTGCAAATAAACTCAAGAAACAAAGGTGGAAACGTAAATAACTCGACTTTTTACCTCGGTTTTCTTGATACAAATCTCGGTTTTTGATCAAAGTGTGGAGAGGATTGATGGATGTTGCCATGGCTTGTTGTAAAAAAAGAAATGAGGGGGTTATACCCTCACCTTAGTCCGATCGGGATTTAGGAGGGGTGGGGTGGGACCCACTTCTCCAATCTTAGCCACATGTTTGGATTTCGGGAATCCGGATAATGTTTTGGATAATCTGGTTCAGTTCGTTTCTCGGTTAAATGTTTAATTCGGATTAAAACGAGGCTAAAACGGTCGTTTTTCGGCTTAAAAATGAAATTTATATAAAACCGATTTAAAAACTTTAAAAACTCAAACCATGACATTTATTAACTTAAAACATCATATTATTAATTATTGCGCATCTTTTTCGGCTTGATCGATCATCTCTTGCTCGGTTTGGTATTGAAGGTTTCGTTTAATGTACCGACGTACCATTAAATCGAAATTCTTTTTCTGTGCCGTACTTTACTTATCCCGAAGCATTAATGCTTCGTAACATCACTAAATATTATAGATATCGTCTATAATTGAACCCTCGATTCGTTCGGGTTTCAATAACTACCGATCGATTAATCGCATAATCAATACGATGAATTACATATTCACGTACAATCAATACAGTGAGCCATGTATTCTCGTATAATTACCATGGTAATTCATGTTTCCGACATTAAATATGACGTAACTATTGTCTACCGGTTAGGGTATACCGGGTTACGTCGGAATCGTTACATTCTCCCCCCGTTAAGAAATTTCGTCCTCGAAATTTTACACGTCCACTATCCCCTTCCGAGGGAAAAGGTGGGGGTTTTTCCTTCAGGATTCACCCTCGCGTTACCAGATATAATCTGGTCCTCGCTGTGAATTCCACTTAATCTTAATCAATAAAGCTTGGTGTGTCCAAACTGTTTAGTTTTCCCGTCTACTATCTCAACGGAATTATTTATGATATCAGGCATGTTTTCTATGGGTACTTCCATTACTAGTACTTTCGTTGCCTCAACGCTTAGGTACTTTTCAATCCGTATACATGGCAAAACATCATGTATAGTACTTAGCCCCTGAAGTACTTTAATCGATAAACTAAATGACCAATCATGGAGATAGTCTCATGAGGTCCAATATATTAAGGAGCTATTTTCGGTTTTGCTAAACCTTATATCACCTCTCGAAGGTGATGCCTTAAAAATGCCTTGTCATCTCTTTCCGGTGACAACGGTTTCCTTTGAATGTTGGCATAAATCCTTTGCCAATCTCGCGCTGCTTTGAACCTATCTTGAATATTATAAATCCGATTGGTTGTTTCTCGAATCAATTCAAATCTCATGGCTTAAGTGACGCCCATTTTCAATTTAAAAATTGGTGATAATTACTTCAACCATAGAAAGCTTCAAGCTCTCGATGCTTCCTTCCCCGCCTTCCAATAATGGAAGTAGGATGACTATTTCGATCTGAGATAATTGAAAATGGTACTCCACGACGAGATACCATTTCACCATCATGAATTTGGGCGAGAATTCATTGTGGTAATCGTCATGGATTGGGTTGAAATGCGAGGATTGGTTAATCAATCCGCGACTACCCAATTTACATCATGCCTTTGATATATCTTGGGAATTTGCGTCCCGAAATCCATTGTAATTTATTCCCACTATCATTGGCGAATTTTCTGTCGTTGTGGCGTTCCCTAGGGTTTTCGGTATGCAGACTTATTTCTTGCATAACTTAAATATTCACCAACATACGTAACCATATCTTTCTCCAAACTCGGCCATTAATAAAATCCTTTCAGATATTCGTATCATCAATAGTCAAATCCGGTCCCGGATGTATGGAATATTTTGATCTATGCGCTTCGTCCATGATTAATTCACGAAGGTCATGGAGGGTCGGGATCCAAACCCAATTTTTGAAGTAGAGAATTTCGTCCACGCGTTGTTCGAAATTCTTCTCATTGCCGTAAAGTTCCTTCTTTTCCAATTGTTCCTCTTTCAACGCCTCACGTTGAGCGACTCGAATCAGGTCCGAAAGGTTCGACTGGACTATCATCCCTAGCGCTCGCACTCGCAATGGCTTAACCCGATCTTTCCTACTCAAGGCATCGGCTACGACGTTAGCCTTGCCGGAGTGATAACGGATGTCACAGTCATAATCGCTTAACAACTCGTCCCATCTTCGTTGCCTCATATTCAGTTCTTTCTGATCGAATATGTGCTGCAACTTTTATGATCGGTGAAGATGGTGCACTTCATATCGTAGAGATAATGTCTCCACATTTTAAGTGCGAAGATAACCGCTCCCAGTTCTAAGTCGTGAGTAGTGTAATTTTTCTCGTGTACTTTTAACTGTCAGGAAGCATAGGCTATAACCTTATTATACTGCGTCAACACGCATCCTAACCCTTTACGCGATGCGTCACAATATGCGACAAAACCATCGTCTCCATCGGGGAGACTTAAAATCGGCGCTTGGCACAATTTTAATGGTTTCTATCTTATTTGGATCTATGTGAAATCCTTGTTGCTTTACAACATGACCAAGGGGTTATGCTTTCTGTATTCAAAGTCACATTTCGAAAACTTCGCGGATAACTCCTCTTGCTTTAACACTTCCACCATTTTCCTTAAACGTCGTTCGTGCTCTTCCTTACGTTGCAAATATATCAAAATATCATCAATGAATGTTATGACAAATTTGTCAAAATAAAGTTTATAGACTCGGTTCATGAGGTCCAGGACTACTGCCGGCGCATTTGTTAGCCCGAGAGGCATAACTAAGAATTCATAATGGCCGTAACGAGTCCGAACACTGTTGTTGCAACGTCCTCCTCTTGGATTTTTCATTTGGTGATAACTATATCTAAGATCAATTTTTCTAAAATAAATCGCCCCTTGCAGTTGGTTAAACAGATCATTCACTTCGAAGAAGTGAATACCTATTCTTGATCGTCACTTTATGCAATTCTCTCTAACCAATACATATCCTAACACTACAGTCCTTCATTTCCCAAATAACACTGGGGCACCCCATGGTGACTAACTAGGTCGTATAAAACCTTATCCAATAATTCTTGCAACTGATTGGATAATTCTTGCATCTCGGACGGTGCAAGTCGGTAGGGTGCCTTAGCAACAGGGCCAGCTTGAGGTATTAAATCGATTCTAAATTCGACCTGTCGGGTTGGCGGTAATCCAGGAAGTTCTTCTGGGAAAACTTGTGGAAATTCGCGTACCATCGGGATATCTTCTATATGTTTTCTTTTAAATACTTTGGCAATCGCGTTTGTTAAATACACCACGTCTTCTTGTCGTAAATATTATAACATCTCAAGATGAGATTAGAGTGGTAACATAATACTGTACACTTTTCTCTGTATCAAATCGCTTCATGTTGAGTTAGCCAATCCATGCTAACTATTACGTCAAAACTTCTTTGCTTTACTGGTCGTAGGTCAATAAGGAAAGGTTAATCGTTCAGAATAATAGGACAAATTCCGTACAATTTAGTTAACCATTAGGGATTTACCGTTAGCGAGTCTACAGTATAGGGTTCTATAGTTTCACTAATCGATATCTTTCCAAAGGGTAGGAGATTAACAGGAAGTAACTACTATCGACGACCGTAAAAATATCACTGGTGCCTATTGATTTAAAACTACAACGTACTTAATACCACCTTTGGATCATGACGTGCTTTATTCGAATTACTCACAAAAGCACGGCTCCTTGCTTAATCCGAGGTTGATGCTTGTCTTGAGGTTCGTCTTCCAACGACACCTTGGTTCAACTTTGGGAAATTTCTCTTGAAACGTTCTGTACTGCCACATTCGTAGCAAGTACAACTGTTTGGCATAATTTGATTTCTTTGGATGGATTGTTATTGAGGTTGTTGGGTTCGGAGTGGTTGTACACGAATGGGTTGTGGTTGCCGGTTCACATGGCTTCAATTGGTTCTACAATTGGGGCATTACGTCCATCTTTACCACACCTATGGCCTACTATCACTCGACATTCTTCTTCCTGCCGATAACCATATTTTCCACATTTAGGGAAGGACCCTTCATGTGGTTCATGTTTCACACCAGAACTAATCTTTAGTATGATTCTGGGTTGTAGGACATACCTACTTATTCAAAAGTCTATCTTGCACTATACCTTTATCATTTCTCTTCTTTAACACTCGACGTCTCACCTAACGTCCTTCCAGTCTGCTTCCCATAGAGTTAAATATATCAATGCTGGCTTGTGACACAACCCTTCCAAAGGTTGTATATTTTACAGGGTTGACTATACTCCTTATCGATGGAGTTAGTCCCCAATATAGCGCTCACTTCGCTTAGTTTCAGAAGTAATTAGCCATGTTACCAGACATGACAATTCCTTCAAACTATTAGCGTGTTCTAAGTGATCAGCACACAACATTTCTATCTTTCATAGCTCAGTTTCAAATCTCTGAACTTAATTACTCGAAATAAAGTACTCTAGCACAAGAATATTAAATTCTGACCATATCATCTGAGTAATAATTTTCTAATTATAATTTTGTACCATCGTGTTCCATCACGATACATCATCATCTACCAACATATTTGTAGCATATTTTACTACACAATGTTCTAGACTCTTACCAATATCCTTAACCATTTCGATCTTTTCTATCCACTCGTTAATCTATTCCTCCCTTTACCATCAGTACTATTAATAATTTCCTTAACACAACCAACAGACATATCCCTCATACCGGATCTAATTCATTACGACTACTATTCATGTTTAGTTTATAACTAATACTTGCAGTCATAATAGTATTCGGTGGAACATTATCACTCTTAGTAATAACATTAAGAGTTGAAATATTCATAATCATGTGATTGCTCGATCTATAATTCTGCGATCACATTCGCATCAACACTAGCAGTGATCTGTGATACGACATTCGGTATCATCATCTGCTATCTTTGAGCAATCAACTGAATCATATCAATCTCCATCATTGGAGTTACTCTTTTTATGTCATTCTGCCGTACTCATCCCGTACGCAGTAATCAATACTAATCTCACCATATAACTCGTTAACAGCTCAATCATAACAACAGGTACACATACACACCAAATATTATCATATATATTACACATACCGGCATCTAGTATATATGTTCCACAAATATAATAACATATGGACTTAACCTGACGTCGGTTAACGTCTAAATATGGTTCATAACCCTTGTCACCATCTGACATATAGATCTTTCTCAACAAAAATCAATGTTTAATATTCATGATTTCAATATCCTTCTGCATGTCAGCATAACCGATACATGCTCACCGTGAGCACCAAACGATTACGTACCACGGAGTTATAATATCCGTGTCTATTTGTATATCCGGCATACACGGTATACCACCTACGAACGAACAACCAACTAGGCTATAATGATTCCAACACCTCTTTGTGTATGGGTAATCATTCTATTCGAGTATACATGGGTATGGGCATCTAACGGATGTAAGGATAGCATAGGGAATTGCAAGGTTCAAGGTAATCGCGCAACATGGGTTGCCTTCAAATATTATTAATTACTATCATGGGAAACTCTATCACTTGCTCAGTCAATGTCCTCGACGTTCTAGGTTCGCTAAAATCGGTGATTCTCGATCTGAAGGTGGTATGACTCATATGTTTGAGAGTGAGAAATACATATATATATTTCTATATATTATTTTTATCTGCTCATTTATTATCAAATTTACTATTATTATTATTATTATTTTATTTTATTTTTATTTATTTATTTATTTATTTACTCCTTTACCTTAATGGAATAAGAATTGGTTCAGGTACGGGTCCGTCCGTACGTGAGGGTCGACGGTTCGGGTGAACATCTGGGGTTATTAGGATATACGGCACCGGTGTTGGTAGGGTAAGGGATTTATCAATTTGTGGTTGGGAGTGACGGTTACTAGATATTTCTGGTTAATGTCAAACGGGAGATCTAACTTGGTACTATCATAACTATGGCCCGATAAGTCAGACTCATTATCAACCGATGCTCTAGAAATTTCAGCATCCTCGGTACTTTTATTATTTTATCCCCCGGTTCCTTATCCGGGTCCCATTTCTCAATACATGTACCCACAAGATACGTACATATATATATATACACATTAGCACGTATAAATAATATTATATACTTTACACATATGTTGCCATTTTTACCTATTAATGTACCCCGTGACTTCCCCTGAATTCCCTCGTACGGACAAGTCTGTTATTATGTCCCGGACCATAATAACTCACTTGTCCATCCAAGTTCATCCAGCTCTTGTCACTATAAATTATTAGTTGATATTCAGATCCTATAATACTTGAGCTACTGGTATATTTTAGGTATCTTTTAAAGACATCCTAATTCCTTATAACCAATGGCTCTGATACCAAGTTCTATAACACCCCGCAACCGCAGCGGAAACGTAAACGGGGTGCGACAGACTCGTCTGATATCAACCACATCGTTTATAAAGAAAACTGAATACATTAATATACTTCAAATTACATTATCTTGTATTTCATTACCGTCTAGGTGATACACACATCATACAATACGATACATAATTCTATTTGTTATAATGTATCCTAATATCCTGCACGCAAATCTTACACACATCAAGCACTTAGCACGTAAGCAATCACTTCATCTTAATTGTACCTGAAAAGCATGTGAGAAAACGGGTCAACTACGAATAGTTGGTGAGTTTCACAATTTGAGTAAACCATGATAAATCCATATCAAAATATAATATTATCTAGGGACGCTGTTAACCCAGTACCGTACTCATTCCGGGGGCAATGTTAACCCAGAATTACGATGTAATTATGCTGAGCCCACAATTGAAACCTCTGACTATCACACACAACCCCCGTGGCATATCCCCCGCCCACGGAACTGCCCCAAACCGCTATGTCTAACATTACATAGCAAAATATATATCAACAACAAAATAGACATGTGCAACTGGCTGGGAAACATCAGCAAATCCATGCCGGACCAGTTGGGTTTGTCAGACCAATAGTACTATCCACATTCTACCGGCTTTCAGTTAATCACTCGTGTTCCGGGGCCTTAGAATGTTAGCAACTCAGACAATTACCATCTTAGTACATTTCCGTACGATTCCCGTACAATAAAATATATATAAATCCACGCAAGTCCATGCGTTCAGTATGTATTTAAACATTTCAGTAAAAACATGCTTCCGCCCCGAGAAAATATTCGAAATCAGTTCAGAAAAGGGGCTCGTGAAACTCACCTTAGCACATGCAAGCAGGTAACAACAATCATTATCAGTTAACAAGTCCAATCTGTAATATGATCCCTACGATCGTTACTATACACTCATTATTAATATAACTTTAACCAAGTTAACCGGTACATCTTGGGACACTGTTAACCCAGCACTGTACCCGTTCTGGGGGCACGGTTAACCCAGAAACACTTCTCTGGACTCAGATTGTGATGTCGTTTAGAGTTCCATGGTCACAACTACTATTAGTCGTTTTTCTCGTTTTGCGTGCCTAGAACGGTTATCCGTTTTTATGTTTCAAAAATGAGTTTGGTCACACACGACCCGAAAATAGTCGTTGACTGATAGTTTAAGTAAAGTTGTGAAATTTGAGCTCGGTTTAGACGCCCCGTTTGGCCGCGGGACCCGTTTCCGTCTTTAGCGTACCGGAAACTGTTAAAATAGGTTAAAATTACTCAAATCATCCGAATTATTTTCGGATGATTTATTTTTACTTGTTTAACTCATTTATATGAAAATAGTTCATTTTTAGGGTTTTTATACACCAGTCAGCTCGCTTAAGCGAACTTCACCGGTTTACGCGTTTTAACTTTAAAAGTTTGATAATTAGCACAAATAATTATCCGTTTACTCTCGGATCTTGAAATTTTGCACAAATCACTTTTTAACAGTGGGGAATTTTATAAAAATATTTCCAGAATTAATTCTTATATTTAAAATTTATTTATCTATTTTTAAACACCATTTAAACACTAAATATGTCGTAAATACCAAACGATCTTAGAAAAATCCCAAATTTCTCCTGGATGTCCCCTGCCATCCACATAGTCCCCTGTAATTTTTCCAGAGCCAAAATCTTCTTTTACATGCCATTTTCACTAAAACCGAGCTAGAAAACCCTAGAACTCGTTTAACCGAAAAGCCTACTTAGACTTCTCCAACTGACCTCAAATTTTGTGTGTGACTTATACATGATATAGAAAGCTTATCTGCAATTTTCCAGAATTTTTCATGATATTTAACTAATTTTCACCATTTTTAGCCAAAACCGAGCATTAAATTCACCAAATATTCATCCTTTATCCAAAAATTACCAAATATTCACAGAACTCTTATTTTCATGTGTAGAAGATCCCTGTAAAATTTCATGACCTAAATCTAAACACATCACAATCTGTCCCAAAATTCCATAACCGACATAAACCGAATATACCTTTCGTTTTCCGCCACTACAAGCTACAAACTCGTCTTTCCGCCTTATCTACCACTAAATACAGAACCTACAACCAACATACCACAATACCAAGCAAGTTACACTCACGATCAAGCCTCTTACACTATAGTTTCGGTTATGATTCAAAAACAAAGATTTAAACCGTAAAAATTCGTTTTTGGTTCGTTTAACTCCTTTCTTGGACCAAGATCCCTTGTATAACCCGTATACATCACTTGATCATGCAAGAATCGGGTTTCATCTTTGAAACCTCATTTTCTTGCAAATAAACTCAAGAAACAAAGGTGGAAACGTAAATAACTCGACTTTTTACCTCGGTTTTCTTGATACAAATCTCGGTTTTTGATCAAAGTGTGGAGAGGATTGATGGATGTTGCCATGGCTTGTTGTAAAAAAAGAAATGAGGGGGTTATACCCTCACCTTAGTCCGATCGGGATTTAGGAGGGGTGGGGTGGGACCCACTTCTCCAATCTTAGCCACATGTTTGGATTTCGGGAATCCGGATAATGTTTTGGATAATCTGGTTCAGTTCGTTTCTCGGTTAAATGTTTAATTCGGCTTAAAACGAGGCTAAAACGGTCGTTTTTCGGCTTAAAAATGAAATTTATATAAAACCGATTTAAAAACTTTAAAAACTCAAACCATGACATTTATTAACTTAAAACATCATATTATTAATTATTGCGCATCTTTTTCGGCTTGATAGATCATCTCTTGCTCGGTTTGGTATTGAAGGTTTCGTTTAATGTACCGACGTACCATTAAATCGAAATTCTTTTTCTGTGCCGTACTTTACTTATCCCGAAGCATTAATGCTTCGTAACATCACTAAATATTATAGATATCGTTTATAATTGAACCCTCGATTCGTTCGGGTTTCAATAACTACCGATCGATTAATCGCATAATCAATACGATGAATTACATATTCACGTACAATCAATACAGTGAGCCATGTATTCTCGTATAATTACCATGGTAATTCATGTTTCCGACATTAAATATGACGTAACTATTGTCTACCGGTTAGGGTATACCGGGTTTCGTCGGAATCGTTACATCATACGTGGTGATTCACGGGATACTCCAACTACCCACATTTTATTTCATTGGTTTGATAATTAGTTGGTACATTTAAAATGCCATGGAACGCTCATGGGCCGTCCAACTCTATTGTATTGATAATTCGATAATTAGTGGGGACAGTTTAAAGGCCATGTAATGCTCATGGGCTGTCCAACTCAGTTGTTTTTATTTGTTAGTTTTTTGGGCCATTCAAACTTCCATGGAAAGCTCATAGGAGGCCAACACACAAACTTTGTTTTGTTAATTGTTTGTTAAGTTAATTCAATAAAAATAAATTCTAACTTTTAAACTGACCTCATCTCCTCATGTAGTTATCACACATTAATCATATTAACTACATAATCTAATAAAATCATATTGACTACATCATCTAATAACTATTTACGCAATGTACCCCTTATCTTGTAATCTTTTACTTTTATTCCTCAAGTACGACACAAATCCCCCACTTCTAAAAGCAAAATTTTTATATGTTATCTAAGCAGTTAACATTTTATTAATAAATGATTTTCCTCAACTTATTCTTTTAAATCTTTATTTTTGATCTTCATAGAATGTATTCCCTAAGAAACCACCGTCATCCTCGATATCAATCGATTGATTCTCATCACCACCGTATAGCTTCTTGTATAGCCATAGAGTTAACTGCTGCGATCCCTAGGTTAGTGACCCAAATTCAAAACATCCATGCAACCAATCCTACCCAACCGCAAGCCTCTTCAACTTTTCTGAAAACAAGACCTTACAAGAAACGTAAGAACCCCATCTGCAATACCTGTAACCCTCACCACCGGACCAACCTCAATTGCTGTCTTTGCATCAATTGTATCTGTTATGGCCACCTTGCTAATGACTGCCGTCAAGTCTATAGTGCACCAACTTCTCCACAACGATTTGAGACACCCGTTTCTTGAAACGGTACCATGCCATCTACTCAACCCGGTGTTCCTAATACCTGTGCTTGCTACCATCATGGAGACCCAAATCATCTCTGTAATTCGTGTCCTCATCGTATCCATGCTCAACAAGTTCAAACTATGACTGCACCCTACTATTTGACCCATGCTCACCATGCTCAAACCCATCAACCATATGTCCTTCAAGCTCCTCCAATCAATCAAGGTCAACCTTATTTAACCCAACTCTATCAAACCCCGCACCCGCAAGCTCAAGTTTACCGAACATATCATAACCAAACAACCCTCTTGCAAACCATTCAAGCTCAAGTTATTCAAGCAATGATAAATCAATCTGCCTCGACCACTCAAGTCCTCGCGTAAGTAACTCCTCAAGGTGCTTCAAGCCAAATCAGCTAAGCTACTCAAGGACGCCGAAGACTGTTACCGTTTTCTTTATCTATCTTAGGGTATCTTGTCTTTTTCCCAATTATGAATTGTAACGCCTTTTTGTACGGCCCCGTTACCAGTGCCCTACTTTGGACGTTGGATTTACCCATAAACACAGTTCTAAACACCAGAGTTAAATACAACTTTTGCGGAATATTAAATCTTTCATAAAACATTACATAATAATTTATAACTTGTCTAAAACAACACCTTGTCTTTCAAATTTAGAAACATTAAACATAAAACATAACAACCTTCCATAAGATGCCAGTCTCTTCCTTCCCATGCCATGTGCCCACGTCAAGCGAGCTGCCTCATCTTACTATCTACGTGCATACTAAAAGTCAGCTACGCTAAGTGAGTTCTAGTTAATCAAGTAACATACAATACATTCACATGTTCATACATACGCAACCGAAGATACATATTATATAACCTGCTTACCTTTCTTTCATACGTATACTATCATATACTTCCTTTCTTTCATTATTTTCTTTTCTTTCTTACTTTTATATTAAACCTTACTTTACATAATTCTACGTTTTAAAGAGCATTACGCCTTACTGACTCGAGTATTATTAGGGCCCGGTTCCCTTTCTGCCTCGAGTATTATTAGGGCTCAGTTCCCTTTCTGCCTCGTGAATTATTTGGGCTCGATTCCCTTTTCTGCCTTGAGTATTATTAGGGCTCGGTTCCATTTTCTGCCTCGAGTATTATTAGGGCTCGGTTTCCTTTCTGCCTCGAGTATTATTCGGGCCCGGTTCCCTTTCTTCTATACAACCATACCATACCTATCTATATATTCATAATCATAACTTTCATACATACATACATACATCATTCATACATCATCTATAACAATCATATCTTTAAACTACCACCTGACGGTACATGCAATATCCGAAGATCGTTCACGCACCGTCAAGCATTCATTCATACATAAATCATACAAGGCATACATTTACCACTTAAGGTAAGTGTATTAACTAATCACATCGAGTATGCACACAGCCCCGAAAACATAACAAGGAAATAGGGCTAGAAACTCACCTGAACTCGGTTACGTTCACCGTTAATGGTTATTCCTTTCCTTAGCTGTGCGCGACCAACTGTATAACAATTACATGTATTAGTTAACTATCATTACCCATATCACGTATCTAGTCTAATTATAACCCTTAAAGACATGGGGTCTGGGGGCAGCGCCCCTGGCAGCTAGGTTCTAGGGGCGGCAGCCCCTAGCGGGGTCCAAGGGGCAGAGCCCCTGGCTGGGGTCGAGTTGCCAGGTCAGCTTGGAAAAATTTTATTTCCACTAACTGTCTTAACACATTTTTCATTAGAATTCTTAATTATTATTTTATTTACTAACTCATTCGTTATAGTGAATTGACTCTGATTCGTTATGAAATCTTCCTTAATTCGTTATCTGGTTCGTTATCTTAACATAGCGAATGGTGAGTAATGAATCACCTGATTCATTATCTTAATTTAACGAATTGGTGAGTAACGGATCTCCTGATTCATTATCTTAACATAACGAATTGGTGAGTAACGAATCACCTGATTCGTTATTCTGAACATAGCGAATTGGACACATAACGACTGACCTGATTCGTTTGTCATAACGAATTAGCATATGTTCTTATCCAGACTTTGACTCAGGATCAAAGTCAAAATTGTCAAGAACACCAAACAGTCAGCAGACACCCGATTCTCAATTAGACCTCAAATCTTGATCAAATAACACGAACTTGGTATCATTGAGCTCAGATTCACCTCACCTACAAAACCCAATCCATCAATCATCCCAATATCGCGTTTAAATGGTGCATTTGATGCGTACAAATTACGGCTCCTTCATACTAACAATTAACCCTTATATGCTAACGAATTTTAACAGGTTTCATTGCGTTTGGTTAGTTTTTACCAAACTCAAACAGATCTAAGATTTCTCAAACGAATCCGAACCTAAATGAACAAGTTTCCATTATAAACGTACCTTAAACGAGTCAGTTTACGAACTCGAGCTAGTCTTGATGTAGGTTTGGCTCGTTACGACGTTCCAGCACCAACAAGCTTGGGTTTTCACCTTCGGATCTTGGTTCGGGATATAGGATGGTGTTTGTGTGTGTTTTTGAAGGTGTAGGCTATGGTGTAGAGATGGATAAAAATGGAAAGGATTAGGGTTTAATGGGTATTTATATTCCCTTAAGCCCATGGACCTAAGGCCCATTCCATCTCTTATTCCATCTTCTAGACTCCAAGCCCACCCTTTTATATTTTATTATCTAAACCGATGCACGACACATTATTAAATAAATGAAATTTCATTTATTATTATAACCGAAAATAGGATGTTACACTTTTATGGAACTGAATTATTTCGATTTGAACTATTAATCCTTTGCATACCCTATCTTATGAATAAAGCGTATTTTATTTAAGTAAATTGTTATAAAAGCCTACCTATATCTTGTTTACTTATCCTCCTTTTATTAACCTCAATTATTAATAAGTTACCCTTTTTCAACTTTCACGACTTATACTTTTGTGCTAAAAGATGTCTTAGAAACTCTTTTATTTAAATCCACTGCAACTTTCAAAATGTTTTATACATTGGTTACATAATTTAAACTCCTTGAAATCATGTATTTTCCAACGTTTGTAAACCCACACGATTAGAAGAATCACGTGGACCATTCGACAATCTAAATAATTATGGTCCGGAACATAATTATCGAAGTCCTCGCATGGAAATCATAATGCGTACAATTGTGTGTCATACTATAGAATTGAAAGTAGTTGGATAATGATACAAATGTAAAGATGATACGGACATGGTGGATACGCCACTGGTACATCCTATATATAAGTGTCTTTATCGGATTTTCATTTGGAGCGTTGTATTGACTATTCAAAGTTCTATGTTATGATAAAATTTTAAATTATATTTAAAATTTTCTTTTTCTCAAAAGTTAATGGTTTGTTATGGTATTCTTTAATTTCGGGACGAAATTCCCTAAAGTAGGGGAGACTGTAACAACTCGGATTTTGAAATTTGATTAACCGTTATCTGACCCTTTTTTACGTTCGGGAATTTTTATCAAGCAAATATCGCGTTATTCGAGTATTTATTATTTAAATATTATTTAGTTAATTTATTTATTTAATATATATCAAAATAACTTTGAAACATATACATTTTTGACCTTAAACTATACTTTAAACATATTTTGTTTCCACCTCAATAATTCAGGGACCTATATGTAATCTGCCATATATTATAATATTATAACTCCACACTGGTCCAACCATGTACCCATACCCAACCCAAATCATAACCCGGAACCCGTTTGATTTCCTTGAACCATAATTCTCGTATTAACTTGGTAATTGATTTATGAAATCATTGTAATACTTGTTACGAACTCCACTAACGTAAGTGTTTAGGAAACGATGATCAATACGATACGGATTTCGAGTCCCCCAACCCCGTTTAGTCTTTATTTTTTTGAAACTTCTTCTTTAATTGTTTATTATACATATTAAACACTAATTAACATTAAAAATATTATAAAATCATAAATAATCAATATTTTTATAAGACCGACATATTGTAAGTGTTTAGGAAACGATGATCAATACGATACGGATTTTGAGTCCCCCAACCCCGTTTAGTCTTTATTTTTTTGAAACTTCTTCTTTAGTTGTTTATTATACATATTAAACACTAATTAACATTAAAAATTATTATAAAATCATAAATAATCAATATTTTTATAAGACCGACATATTAACTGATAACATTTTTGAATCTTAGTTAAAATCATATATATATATATGTATGTATATATATATATTATTAAAAGATTTATAAAGGTTTTAATAAAGATTTTAATAATGTTTTAATTTAT
The DNA here is from genome assembly GCF_021521415.1 of Bidens hawaiensis. Taxonomy (NCBI): domain Eukaryota; kingdom Viridiplantae; phylum Streptophyta; class Magnoliopsida; order Asterales; family Asteraceae; genus Bidens; species Bidens hawaiensis. Next base: position 264,739 of record NW_027493404.1, on the reverse strand, counting down.
AATACATAATATGACCTTGTTAATTCACGTATTAAAAATATAGTTTAAGCATGTTATAAAAGATCATATTTTATATTAATAATATTATTATTTATTATTTTTCATTTATTATCTACAATACTAATGTATAAGAAATATTTGTTAGTAATAAAAATATATTGAACGTATTTTTAGATTGAAATAAACAAATCTCTTTATATAATCTATCAATCTCTATAAGTATTTATTCAAGTACTTTTTAGGTGTTTATTATAATTAAATCACATTTATTACGATAAAACTTTAATAATTAAATTTATAATAAATTTAAGTAATAAATAGCTTTGTAAGATTACACTCGATCATCAAATCCCGAACCTCTATCTAGTTTTAGCTTCGTATTCAATCCATATTTATTTTCCCGCAATTATTGTTACTTAGAATTTCTTGTCGTTATTTTCCTGAAGAGCTTGATATACCTTTATAGCTTAACGAATCATATATCTTGCTTAATTGCTAAGGTGAGTAGCCACTCCCCTTTTTTACTTATTTTAAATCTTTTGTGGACATATGCGTTTCTAATTATTTTATTATTATTTAATACTCAACGCAACTGTTAATCATGTTAGTATACCAATTTATGCCTAACGTGTTATATGCTTACTTTCTTATTTGGTTGTATCGTAGTAATAGCCATGGTCCAGTTCATCTGGCATCGTGCTCACCGACAACTTATTTAGCCATCGTCCAGTTTATCTGGCATTATGCTCATCGAAAACTTATTTACTTGCTCATTGGTTGAATTGCCTATCTCACTTGATACAATTTGCACCTTTTTTTATCCTTATTATATATTCACTTATCTGGTGTTGTACTCACTCAACCTAGTGTTGACAAAATTATTGTATTTTATACGCATATGCAGGTTATTGTTTGAACTAGTTGCTAGATTTGGTGAAGACTAGTGAAGAATTAAGTTAGTAGAACTATAATCTAGACTTAGATTTGTACTAAATGTTTGTCTAAATGAGTTGTATTTGTATTTGGATTAATTTGGATATTTAATTAATATAAAATAGATATTATCACTTTTAAATTATTGCATGATAGTATCTTGAGAGCTGTGAGCAATCGGCTCACGCCCCGACATTTTCGTCTTAGGTTGGGGTATGACTCCTAACCCTTCGATGGGGATGACGTTCAAGAAATCTTGAGCATGTGGAGCCTGAAGGCATTCTAACACCGCTCTCTGGTGAGTTGATAAGTTAAATTGCTCTCCCAAACTTTGGACGATTTTACTATAAAGGGCACTCGCAAAAGCTTGTTGGGTTTTAAGTGGGGGGGGGGGGGGTGTCCTTATTAGCGAACTCACCAAGATCAAGATTGGGAAGGGAACTATGCAAACAATCCAACGCACACCCATAATCCGGATCCAAACCGTCAATACCACAATCCCGCAAAATGTGGTCGTGTAACTTTCAGGATGGTGCTCTCGATGCTACGTAAGCATATGTGGAAACATCTTCAGGTGAATATAAACCTAAGCCCCCAAAACGGACTGGGAGAGAGGCTAGCCTCCATTGAAAATCCCCAAAAAATGGACCCCACATAACACAATATCCTTGACCACCTTCCGGAGCCCGTTGTCAAAAATAGAGACGAAATCCTTAACAAACATAGGCTGGCATGTTCGAAGACCGAATAACAATTTAGCAACCCCCATACAGGAGTGAAGCAAAGGAGCTCACATTGAGGGTCACACTTACGAGTAAGACATCTCATTAGGTCCACTGCGTTTGAATCTCTATTAAATGCCAAGCTACTTATATAACCGGCGTCTCGGCTAACCGCACCCCCAAGGAGTTTCACACCTAGCTTCGGCCTCCCAATCCTGCTAGAAAATAAACCTATTTTTGTTTTTACCCCATTACAAGACGATCAAAAAACTTATGTTTTTTTAATATTGAGCTCGAGCCCCAAGCATGGCCCCTCAGACTTAATAATATCTAAGGCTTTAGCCACTTTAATGGCATCTCTTATATAATCGTGCCATCATCTAAGTACCATGCATGGAAAAGTAGCTTGCAAAAATCTCGTACTCGATGAATGAGGGGGTGTAAAGCTAACGCAAATAGGAGGGGTCCCAAAGGATCCCCTTGTTGAACACCAGTAGTTGATGAAATACAATTGTTCCCTACATATAACCTAGCTGGTTTCCCGTATAGAAAATTGACAAATAAGGAGATAGATCGGCATCTAACACGAACCTCCCGCGAGAGTGTCGTCCTATCCACCAAATTGAAGGAATTAGAAAATTGACTGTAAGAAAGGCTAGCGACCATTCAGAATGGAACATATTTAGAAACCTATTTACGCTATGAAGCACCACCTCCGCCTCGCTCAGGATCCCCACCCCGAATTGAAAGTCACCAAGGTATTTTGCAATTTCTTTCCCAACACTCCTCATAGCCACCTTAGATACAAGCCTTCTCCAAATCGCGCCTACAGCAATGGGCCTAACCCCATTGTCGTGCTTAAGCAGCGGGGTTAAAGGGGCAAAAGCCACAAACTCTGCCAAAACACCGGGCATCTACTGTAACATTTGTTACTTTTCAAACCCGAAAATCCGACCCATTTTAAATTTTCGGTTCTTATCAGTAAATATATGTATTAATATAAATATAATTCAAGTTTCGTTTTATGTACTTTTATGTTCATCAACCGACTTATTTTGATGCTTCGATGTATTCGTATCATTCGCTATTATATATATAATTATCATTTATTTAATAATATTTACGATGTGTTATAGACACTATTTGTAACGATTCCGACGAAACCAGGTATACCCTAACCGGTAGACCATAGTTACGTTATATTTAATGTCGGGAACATGAATTACCATAGTAATTATACGAGAATACATGGTTCACTGTATTGATTGTACGTGAATATATAATTCATCATATTGAATATGCGATTAATCGATCGATAGTTATTGAAACCCGAACGAATCGAGGGTTCAATCATAGACGATATCTATAATATTTAGTGATTTTACGAAGCATTAATTGTCACACCCTCAAAATCCACTAACGGAGTTTTACCGTCAGAGGGTGTGAACTAACAGGATCGGAATCATTAGTTATAATCAAACCATAAAACAAAGTTTCAAAACCATGAAAACGTTTACGAGTAATTAAATGCGGAAGCGTAAAAACCTTTAACCAAAAGTTGCGTCACGCAGGACGACTTAAAACCAATGATAACTGTTAAAAATAAGTTTGCATAACAAAAGCGTTTTCAAGCAATGCATGTTCCTAACCCACGCGCCCGCCTCGGCTACCTGAGAATAACATACTAAAAGTGTCAACACAAGGTTGGTGAGTTCACAAGTTTATATAAAAATAAATGTTTAGCGTTTGCGTTCAGCGTTTTGCGTTAAGCGTTTTGCGTTACAGCGTTTTGCGTTACAGCGTTTTGCGTTACCAGATAGTGTTATGTCAATTATATATCTATAGGTAGCTGGCCTATAAAACAAGTATCACTAAGTGTTCGACACCGAAGCTGACTGTTTATCATTTGCCTTGCCACCAGGTCATCCAGACCATGGTATGTGTTTAGCCAAGATTACACCCGCTCAACATCCAGTCGAGTTTAGCGTTGGGTGGGGTTTGTCAAACCCAGTAGTACTACTCAACAGTGACTCGCTATTATCCAAATATTAACCGGTTCGATGTTATGAAGGACATTAGTTTACGCGTTTGCCACTTAGTATTTACAAGTGATATATAATCTATATTAACAAAATCTAAAATGCGTTCGGAGTATGTTATCTCCCCTAAGAGAAAAGCGTTTAAAGAGTTTAAAAGGGGAAAGTGAAACTCACTGTTTGCGAAGAAATTCCCAAACTAAATCACCAAGATGCGCGTCACAGAAAAACTCTCTCTAGCGTTCTAAAACAACAAAGAGATTTTTCTAAGTGTCGGAATATTATCGAGTCTCTAGACTCGGCACATAATACCTATGCGCATAACATGTTTCGTGTTTCGTTTGTGAATCGTGTGTGACTTTAACAAGCGTATTTGTGATACGTTACATGTGTAAGCAATTATTTACGTGTCACGTATTCATAAAGTACATCACTAGCAATTACTCCCCGTAAGGGCAATTTGGTCAACACATAACAATTAACTAACAACTATTCCCCACGAGGGCAATTTGGTCAAATCATTACAATCAATTAGCTATTATTCCCCGCAAGGGCATTTTGGTCAAAACACGATAATAAATTAGCAAGTATCATGTTTCATGCATTTTCACAAAACTCAGCAGCTAGTTTCACCGAGACAGAAATTCTACTTGAAAGATTGTACTATTCCACCGATCATAGCATCTCAATTAATTTACCAAAAATCATCACAGAAGCACATATGTCTTAGGTTTCCAGAACATATTTTATTATATTTTTATTCCACATAGGTTTCTCACAATCATCAAATCATTACAGCAACTCATAACAGTCAAATTCATGCGCAACAGAATGTTTTTTGAAATTACCGTTAAACGAAAAATAAAATAAATGCAAGACCACTTGGGTTAGGTTCCTAACTCAATAAGTCAACTTCCAGAAGTGGAACCAACCCAATTGGTCTCGTAGTTCATGAGATATAATATTTACAAAACAACCTAACAGCAGGTCTAACAACTCAGCTTTGCACAACGTTTTTGTAAAATCATAAAAGTTAACTTCTACTTGTCCAAAAATTACAAGTTTATATTCTTTAGAAACTAGACTCAACCTAGTTTACTGTAGTATCAATAATCTCAACCAATTTTCACATTTACATTTCGTTACAGTCACTTAAACATCAAATACACATTCTGTCCAGAAACTGTTTGCATCCAAACTCAACATATTAACTATCTATGAACTATCATGCATTCATATAACACTCTAGACTCCATAAACACCATCCATGCACATCAATTACACCTTTACATACATGATTAGGGTTTTTGTTTGAACTCAAATCAAAGACACAACAATTAACGTGTAACAATATCAATACTAGTTAACATATCATTATCAAATCAACAACAATCATAGTAACACAACACCATATCAAAATCGGCAGCTAGGGTTTGTGATTAACCCAACAAACATCAAAATCAAGTATAAAGGATGCATAGGATAATCGATTATACCTTCCTAGCACCTTATTCTTCAATCAAAACTTGAAATTGGTGGTTGTATGTGTGTGTATAGGTGACGGCAGCCAATAGAGCAAGGGGAATGGGTTCCGATCGGGATTGAGGGAATGGGGTAGAGGTTAGGGTTTATTATTATTATAAATAATAATATGTTACATTTTGGCCCCTCAACTTCTAAGTATTTCTTATCTAGCTTAATTAATTTAGTTCTTGTTTCTTGTCTAGCATTACACACAATATAATCAAGTAACACATATGCTAACACATAATTATTATATTGACGTTTTTCGTTTATTCACCAATCGTTTGCGTCAACTCGTTTGCGTTTCGGTGCAAATCCCAAAAGACTACACATGTAGTAAGTGTTAAGCGTCATTTAAACCCTAGTTTAAATGTAATGAGGTGTGCATTATAGATTCAATGATCTTAAGTTTGAATTGACGGAGTTGAGTTAACGGAGTTAACCTGAAATTGACGATTGTCACATCATTCCCATGTTAAAGAATTTTCGTCCCGAAAATTTGAGTCAAGTCGTGATGAGTGTCTGAAAAAGTAAGAAAAATTTCAGTTTGTCATATCCTCCCCTAGTAGAAAGAAATTTCGTCCCGAAATTTAATTCATACCTCCGGTGATTTCTGACGGTTTGCCGGGTTTCGCGGTTTTCTGTGTTTGGTTAGCCCTTCAAAAAGGTGAGGATACTTTTTCATCATTTGATCCTCGCGTTCCCACGTGAACTCCGGTCCACGTCTCGAGTTCCAACGAACTTTAACGATTGGAATTTTGCTGTGTTTGAGCGTTTTGGTTTCCCAATCCAAAACCTCGACTGGTTCCTCAATGAAACGTAACTGTTCATCAACTTGCAGTTCCTCCAAAGGGACTACTTGGGTTTCATCAGATAGGCAATTCTTCAAATTGGATACGTGGAATACATTGTGTACGCCACTGAGTTCTGTTGGTAGGTCCAGTCGGTACGCCACCGGACCAATGCGCTCCGTTATCCGGTAAGGACCAACGTATCGTGGGTTGAGTTTGTTTCGCTTACCAAAGCGAACCACACCTTTCCAAGGTGAGACTTTGAGTAACACTGGGTCATTCACTTGAAATTCGAGAGGTTTTCGGCGCTTGTCGGCGTAACTCTTTTGGCGATCTCGTGCTGCTGCCATGCGATTTCGGATTTGAACAATCTTTTCCGAAGTTTCGAGTACCAGTGATTTGGCTGTCACCCACCTCTGCCCAGCAGAGTGGTGATCGACACTTTCGTCCGTACAGCACTTCAAACGGCGCTGCTTTAATACTTGCGTGGTAGCTGTTATTATACGAAAACTCTACCAAAGGTAAGTGAGGTTCCCAACTTTTTCCGAAATCCAACACGAATGCACGCAACATATCCTCCAGGGTCTGAATAGTTCGTTCACTTTGCCCATCCGTCTGAGGATGGTATGCTGTGCTCATATCAAGACGGGTGCCTAGTGCGCTTTGCAGCGACTTCCAAAAGTGCGAAGTGAAACGAGAATCTCGATCAGAAATGATTGAGACAGGCACTCCGTGCCTAGACACCACTTCTTTCATGTAAACACGAGTCAGTCTTTCCATTTTGTCCGATTCCTTAATCGCTAAGAAGTGTGCAGACTTAGTCAACCGATCAACGATCACCCAGATGGTATCGCATCCCGTCGGTGTCTTAGGTAAACCCGTGATAAAATCCATTGAGATGTGTTCCCATTTCCACATTGGGAGTTCCGGTTGTTGTAGTAGGCCAGATGGTTTCTGGTATTCTATTTTGACTCGGGCACAAGTCAAGCATTTGCTCACGTAGGTGGCAATGTCGGCTTTCATGTTCGGCCACCAGTAAAGTGCCTTTAAATCATGGTACATTTTATCTGAGCCAGGGTGGATAGAATATCGGGATTTGTGAGCTTCGTCCATCACCAAAGTTCTCAACTCTCCGTACCGTGGAACCCAAATCCGGTTCTCAAAATATCGGACCCCGTCCGATCTGGTTTCAAGTTGCTTGTTCACGCCCCGCATGAGTTCCGATGGAAGATTATCATCTTTCAAAGCTTCAAGTTGCGCCTCGCGAATCTGGTCGGGTAAGTTTGCATGAATCTTGAGTTGCAATGCTCGCACTCGTCTGGGTTTATCTGTTTCTTTTCTGCTGAAGGCATCAGCCACTACATTGGCTTTGCCAGGGTGATACTTGATGGCACAATCATAATCCTTGAGCAGCTCGACCCAACGACGCTGTCGCATGTTCAGCTCCTTCTGATCGTAGATATGTTGGAGACTCTTGTGGTCGGTGTAAATGGTAAACTTGGTACCGTACAAGTAATGCCTCCATATCTTAAGGGCAAACACCACAGCTCCGAGTTCCAAATCATGGGTCGTGTAGTTTTTCTCATGAATCCGTAGTTGTCGAGAGGCATAAGCTATAACCTTCTCGAGTTGCATCAGCACACAACCGAGACCTTGTATCGATGCGTCACAGTGTACCTCGAAATATTCCATTCCCTCAGGGAGGGCTAGAATAGGGGCGCTACAGAGTTTGGTTTTCAACAGTTGAAAAGCGGATTCTTGCGCGTCACCCCAATTGTACTTAGTGCCTTTTTGAGTCAAAGCGGTGAGGGGTTGAGCAATCTTTGAAAATCCCTCGATGAAACGTCGGTAGTAGCCGGCCAGTCCTAGGAATTGCCGCACCTCAGTCGGAGTCTTAGGTGCTTCCCAGTTTTTGATGGCCTCTACCTTACCGGGATCGACATGGATACCATTCTCGTTGATCACATGCCCTAAAAAGTGAACCTCGCGAAGCCAAAATTCACATTTCGAGAGTTTAGCATACAGTTGTTCCTTCTTCAACAATTCCAGAATTACCCTTAAGTGTTCTTCATGGTCAGCTTCGTTCTTGGAGTAGACATGAATATCATCAATGAAAACAATCACAAACTTGTCGAGGTACGCCTTGCATACTCGATTCATGAGATCCATAAATACGGCTGGTGAGTTGGTTAGTCCAAAAGGCATAACCGAAAACTCGTAGTGACCATACCGTGTTCTGAAAGCCGTCTTTGAAATATCCTCTTCGCGCACTCTTAGCTGATGGTAACCGGATCGCAGATCGATCTTCGAGTAGTAACTCGATCCTTGGAGCTGGTCAAACAAATCATCAATTCGAGGTAAAGGATAACGGTTCTTGACCGTCACCTTGTTCAACTCCCGGTAGTCGATACACATTCGGAAAGTCCCGTCCTTCTTTCTGACAAATAAGACAGGGGCTCCCCATGGCGATGAGCTAGGTCGGATAAAACCCTTATCCAACAAATCTTGCAACTGAGTGGACAGTTCCTGAAGCTCCGCCGGTGCGAGCCGATACGGGGCTCGTGCTATGGGTGCTGCACCGGGTGTCAACTCGATTTGGAATTCGACTTGACGAATAGGAGGGAGTCCAGGCAAATCCTCCGGGAAAACTTCCGGAAAATCTCGCACAACAGGTATATCTTCAATTCGCTTTTCCTCCGCGGGTTTCTCAACAATCTGTGCCAAAATTGCCGGATGACCCTTTCGTAGATACTTCTGCGCCTTCATGAGGGTAATGACGCTGGTGGTCATGCCGCTTCTCTCACCCCGGATCGAAATGATCTCGCCGGAAGGGGTAGTAATGTGAACTATCTTGTCGTGACATATAATCTCCGCTCGGTTCTCGGATAACCAGTCCATGCCGACCACGACATCAAAACTACTAAGCGTAAAAGGAATAAGGTCGATATCAAAAATATGACCTGAAGTTTTAACTTACATCCCGCAAGTACATGAGTCGTTACTATAGTCTTACCGTCAGCTAATTCAACAGGAAACTTAGCATCTTACGGAGTTGGTGTTAAGTCTAGGAGTTGGCTAAAGGCTTTCGACACACAACTCCTATCAGCTCCATTGTCAAACAATACAGAAGCAAAACAATCGTTCACAGGGAACTTACCAGTCACCACGTACGGATCATTGCGGGCTTGACCCGACCCAATTACAAAAGCTCTTCCCTTGCCATTGCTTCCACCACTACTGCCACTTCCATTACCTCCGTTGTTGTCGTTCTGTTTCAGCTTGGGACAATCTTTCCTGAAATGACCTTCCTGCCCACATTCGAAACATCCCTTCGTCGTCATAGGTGGTTTAGGAGCACCCTTTGCCGCAAGGTCTCCTCTACATTCCTTCGCCTGGTGACCCATCTTTCCGCATCTCTGACACTTGACACGGTCACACGGGCCAACATGATGATAGTTGCACCTATTGCACTTCGGATATTTCCCAGCATATCCGCTCGAACCCTGCCCGCTACCGTTGTTGTTGTTGTTGTGACTCTGATTGTTAAAGCTCCGAGTGAATTCGGGCTTACGGTAGTGTTGTTGTGGTGGGAGGTTCGATGACGAGGATCTGGTGTTGTCAAACTTCCTCTTTCCGCTGCTCGGGTTGCTGTTGCTGTGGTTGTCATTACTCGGGTTGTCACGGGCTTTAGTGGTTGAACCCCTAGGTGGTAACGCACCTTGGGTGACAGCCTGATCCGTCAGTTTGTGAGCTAAATGGATCGCTTGTTGAATCGTGGCTGGTCTGGAAGACGTCACCATGCCCTGAATCTGCGGTGCTAACCCATAGATATACATCTCAATCCTCTTACTCGGCGGATCCACCATCCGCGGACACATCACCGCTAACTCGTGAGAACGGGTAGTGTAGGCTTCGATTTCTGAGCCCACCATCTTCAGCGACCAAAATTCTGACTCCAACTTTGAAATCTCTTCTCTCGGACAGTACTCCTCTCGCATCATGTTTTTGAACTCCTCCCAGTTCATTGCGTTAGCCAGTTCCAATCCAAGGATCTGCACGTTCGAATTCCACCAAGTGAGGGCAGAATCTTCAAGTGTTCCAGCAGCGAATTTGACCCTACTGGCAGGGGGACAATTACACATCTCAAATGCCGACTCGGCCTTCTCAGCCCAACGCAGGAAGCCTATAGCTCCCTCAGTGCCCTTAAACGTACTGGGCTTGTAGTCAAGGTAGTTCTTGAAGGTACACGTTCCACTTGGACCTCCAGCTTGATTCTGAACGTGTGCGGCTAGAGCGGCCGCTGCATGGTCGTTCAGCAGAGTTTGGAGTTCAGCTGCAGTCAAGTTGATGTTACCACGTCCGTGTCCAGCGTTTCTTCCAGCCATTTCCTAGAATCACAGTATAAAATGTTAAACATGAATTTTTCTTTCATATACAACACACCATACATGTAATAAAAAGATAGGTAAGAAAGAAATAAGAAACAACATCACATCACAACCATATATTAATCTAAATAAAAATTCATGATCAAAACCATTGTATTCGCTACAAAGTATTTCCAATCAATCCTTAAAATCATAGAAAATAATAGTTTGGATGGAGACAACCCCTCCATCTAAGTGTCATCATCACTAGATGTCATCGTCCGAGGACACCTCTGAGTGTGCCTCCTCCTCAGCCGGTTCTTCCTCCGGTTCTTCTTCGGGTTCCTCCTCTGGATCTTCCTCGGGATCTTCTTCAGGTTCCTCTTCAGGCTCTGCCTCTGGCTTGGCCTCAGGCTCTGCCTCAGGTTCGGCTGCGTTCTGAGCAAGTTGCATTTGTAAGACATCGCAACGCTCTAGAGCTATCTCGGTTCGGGTCCTTGCTACTTGGAGTTGCTCTTGCAAGTCTATCATCTCAGCTTGCATCTTTCTCATAATTTTCATCTGTTGATCACTAGCCTCTTGCATTTCCTTCATTGCCGCTGCCATGCGGGCAATTTCCTCCTTAGTCTCGGTTCCGTCTCTTAACAGTCCGGAAACGTTCGCTCTCGTATAGCGCATGTAACCCACGTCACGCTCCAAGCATGAGACAACAGCTGCGAGAACTCGCTCCACAGGTTCGGTTATGGGTGGTAGGGTGTTGGGGTAAGCAGGATGGTTCGGGTGAGGTAACGGGGGAACTTGTTCGCGATAGACCATACGTCTGATCATATTAGGGTACCAATCCCAACTAACTTCGTTTTCGTACATGCCTCCGGATAAGCGATACCTCCTCGGTGCAGGAGCTTCGAGTTCCGGGACTACACGGGGTGGCGATGAGGTAGGTAGCTGCGGCTCCTTCCCATGAGCAGGAGTCATCGATGATGATGAGGATGGCGGCGTCGACATTCCTACAGGTAAGCCGTGTATGCGCGCGCGTATGAGTGAAAGAGGTAAGGATATAAGATAACAAAGACTACACAAATCTATGCAGTGCGTATCATTATAGCTAATGGGTCGTCGCGGTTATAGTCTAGTATGCATGCAGCTTCTAGTTCGCTAAAACCAATGGCTCTTATACCAATCTGTCACACCCTCAAAATCCACTAACGGAGTTTTACCGTCAGAGGGTGTGAACTAACAGGATCGGAATCATTAGTTATAATCAAACTATAAAACAAAGTTTCAAAACCATGAAAACGTTTACGAGTAATTAAATGCAGAAGCGTAAAAACCTTTAACCAAAAGTTGCGTCACGCAGGACGACTTAAAACCAATGATAACTGTTAAAAATAAGTTTGCATAACACAAGCGTTTTCAAGCAATGCATGTTCCTAAACCGCGCGCCCGCCTCGGCTACCTGAGAATAACATACTAAAAGTGTCAACACAAGGTTGGTGAGTTCACAAGTTTATATAAAAATAAATGTTTAGCGTTTGCGTTCAGCGTTTTGCGTTAAGCGTTTGCGTTACAGCGTTTTGCGTTACAGCGTTTTGCGTTACAGCGTTTGGCGTTACCAGATAGTGTTATATCAATTATATATCTATAGGTAGCTAGCCTATAAAACAAGTATCACTAAGTGTTCGACACCGAAGCTGACTGTTTATCATTTGCCTTGCCACCAGGTCATCCAGACCATGGTATGTGTTTAGCCAAGATTACACCCGCTCGACATCCAGTCGAGTTTAGCGTTGGGTGGGGTTTGTCAAACCCAGTAGTACTACTCAACAGTGACTCGCTATTATCCAAATATTAACCGGTTCGATGTTATGAAGGACTTTAGTTTACGCGTTTGCCACTTAGTCTTTACAAGTGATATATAATCTATATTAACAAAATCTAAAATGCGTTCGGAGTATGTTATCTCCCCCAAGAGAAAAGCGTTTAAAGAGTTTAAAAGGGGAAAGTGAAACTCACTGTTTGCGAAGAAATTCCCAAATTAAATCACCAAGATGCGCGTCACAGAAAAACTCTCTCTAGCGTTCTAAAACAACAAAGAGATTTTTCTAAGTGTCGGAATATTATCGAGTCTCTAGACTCGGCACATAATACCTATGCGCATAACATGTTTCGTGTTTCGTTTGTGAATCGTGTGTGACTTTAACAAGCGTATTTGTGATACGTTACATGTGTAAGCAATTATTTACGTGTCACGTATTCATAAAGTACATCACTAGCAATTACTCCCCGTAAGGGCAATTTGGTCAACACATAACAATTAACTAACAACTATTCCCCACGAGTGCAATTTGGTCAAATCATTACAATCAATTAGCTATTATTCCCCGCAAGGGCATTTTGGTCAAAACACGATAATAAATTAGCAAGTATCATGTTTCATGCATTTTCACAAAACTCAGCAGCTAGTTTCACCGAGAAAGAAATTCTACTTGAAAGATTGTGCTATTCCACCGATCATAGCATCTCAATTAATTTATCAAAAATCGTCACAGAAGCATATATGTCTTAGGTTTCCAGAACATATTTTATTATATTTTTATTCCACATAGATTTCTCACAATCATCAAATCATTACAGCAAACTCATAACAGTCAAATTCATGCGCAACAGAATGTTATTTGAAATTCCCGTTAAACGAAATATCAAATAAATGCAAGACCACTTGGGTTAGGTTCCTAACTCAATAAGTCAACTTCCAGAAGTGGAACCAACCCAATTGGTCTCGTAGTTCATGAGATATAATATTTACAAAACAACCTAACAGCAGGTCTAACAGCTCAGCTTTGCACAACGTTTTTGTAAAATCATAAAAGTTAACTTCTACTTGTCCAAAAATTACAAGTTTATATTCTTTAGAAACTAGACTCAACCTAGTTTACTGTAGTATCAATAATCTCAACCAATTTTCATATTTACACTTCGTTACAGTCACTTAAACATCAAATACACATTCTGTCCAGAAACTGTTTGCATCCAAACTCAACATATTAACTATCTATGAACTATCATGCATTCATATAACACTCTAGACTCCATAAACACCATCCATGCACATCAATTACACCTTTACATACATGATTAGGGTTTTTGTTTGAACTCAAATCAAAGACACAACAATTAACGTGTAACAATATCAATACTAGTTATCATATCATTATCAAATCAACAACAATCATAGTAACACAACACCATATCAAAATCGGCAGCTAGGGTTTGTGATTAACCCAACAAACATCAAAATCAAGTATAAAGGATGCATAGGATAATCGATTATACCTTTCTAGCACCTTATTCTTCAATCAAAACTTGAAATTGGTGGTTGTATGTGTGTGTATAGGTGACGGCAGCCAAGAGAGCAAGGGGAATGGGTTCTGATTGGGATTGAGGGAATGGGGTAGAGGTTAGGGTTTATTATTATTATAAATAATAATATGTTACACTTTGGCCCCTCAACTTCTAAGTATTTCTTATCTAGCTTAATTAATTTAGTTCTTGTTTCTTGTCTAGCATTACACACAATATAATCAAGTAACACATATGCTAACACATAATTATCACATAATTATTATGTTGACGTTTTTCGTTTATTCACCAATCGTTTGCGTCAACTCGTTTGCGTTTCGGTGCAAATCCCGAAAGACTACACATGTAGTAAGTGTTAAGCGTCATTTAAACCCTAGTTTAAATGTAATGAGGTGTGCGTTATAGATTCAATGATCTTAAGTTTGAATTGACGGAGTTGAGTTAACGGAGTTAACCTGAAATTGACGATTGTCACATCATTCCCATGTTAAAGAATTTTCGTCCCGAAAATTTGAGTTAAGTCGTGATGAGTGTCTGAAAAAGTAAGAAAAATTTCAGTTTGTCATATCCTCCACTAGTTGAAAGAAATTTCGTCCCGAAATTTAATTTATACCTCCGGTGATTTCTGACGGTTTGCCGGGTTTCGCGGTTTTCTGTGTTTGGTTAGCCCTTCAAAAAGGTGAGGATACTTTTTCATCATTTGATCCTCGCGTTCCCACGTGAACTCCGGTCCACGTCTCGAGTTCCAACGAACTTTAGGTCATGAAATTTTACAGAGGTGTTAAATACATGAAAATATGTGTTCTGTGAAAATTTGGTAATTTTTGGACAAAGGATGAATATTTGGTGAATTTAATGCTCGGTTTTGGCTAAAAATGGTGAAAAATAGTTAAATATCATGAAAAATTTTGGAAAATTGCAGATAATCTTTTTATAACATGTAAAAGTCACACACAAAATTTTAGGTCAGTTGGAGAAGTCTAAGTAGGCTTTTCGGTTAAACGAGTTCTAGGGTTTTCTAGCTCGGTTTTAGTGAAAATGGCATGTAAAAAGAGATTTTGGTTTTGGAAAAATTACAGGGGACTATGTGGATGGCAGGGGTCATCCAGGAAAAATTTGGGATTTTTCTAAGGTCGTTTGGTATTTACGACATATTTAGTGTTTAAATGGTGTTTAAAAATACATAAATAAATTTAATTATAAAAATTAATTCTGGAAATATTTTTATAAAATTCCCCACTGTCAAAAAGTGATTTGTCCAAAATTTCAAGATCCGAGATTAAACGGATAATTATTTGTGTAAAAACAAACTTTTAAAGCTTAAAACGCGTAAACCGGTAAAGTTCGCTTAAACGAACTGACTGGTGTAAAAAAACCCTAAAAATGAACTATTTTCATATAACTGAGTTAAACAAGTAAAAATAAATCATCCGAAAATAATTCGGATGATTTAGGTAATTTTATCCGATTTAACAAGTTTCCGGTGCACTAAAGACGGAAACGGGTCCCGCGGCCAATTGGGGCGTCTAAACCGAGCTCTAATTTCACAACTTTAATTAAATTATCAGTCAACCACTATTTTCGGGTCGTGTGTGACCAAACTCATTTTTGAAACGTAAAAACGGATAACCGTGCTAGGCACGCAAAACGGGAAAAACAAACTAATAGTAATCTTGACTATTGAACTCTAAACGATATCACAATCTGAGTCCGGAGAAGTGTTTCTGGGTTAACATTGCCCCCGGAATGGGTACAGTACTGGGTTAACAGTGTCCCCAGATGTCCCTAGAAGTGTTTCTGGGTTAACATTGCCCCCGGAACGGGTACGGTAATGGGTTAACAGTGTCCCCAGATGTACCGGTTAACACGGTTAAAGATTATATAAACTATAATTGTATAATAACGATCGTAGGGATCATATTACAGATTGGACGTGTTAACTAATAATGACTGTTGTTACCTTCTTGCATGTGCTAAGGTGAGTTTCACGAGCCCTTTTTTCTGAATTGTTTTTAAATATTTTCTCGGGGCGGAAGCATGTTACTACCGAAATGTTTAAGTACATACTGAACGCATGGATTTGCGTGTATTTATATATATTTTATTGTACGGGAATCGTACGGAAATGTACTAAGATGGTAATTGTCTGAGTTGCTAACATTGTAAGGCCCCGCAACACGAGTGATTAACTGAAAGCCGGTAGAGTGTGAATAGTACTATTGGTCTGACAAACCCAACTGGTCCGGCATAGATTTGCTGATGTTTCCCAGCAAGTTGCACATGTCTATTTTGTTGTTATATATATTTTGCTATGTAATGTTAGACATAGCGGTTTGGGGTAGGTCCGTGGGCGGAGTATGCCACGGGGTTGTGTGTGGATAGTCAGAGGTTTCACTTGTGGGCTCAGCATAATTACATCGATAATATTATATTTTGATATTGATTTATCATGGTTTACTCGAATTGTGAAACTCACCAACTATTCGTAGTTGACCCGTTTTCTCACATGCTTTTCAGGTACAATTAAGATGAAGTGATTGCTTACGTGCTAAGTGCTTGATGTGTGTAAGATTTGCGTGTGGGATGTTATGATACATTATATTAAATAGAATTATGTATCGTATTGTATGATGTGTGTATCACCTAGACGGTAATGAGATATGAGATAATGTAATTTGAAGTATATTAATGTATTCAGTTTTCTTTATAAACAATGTGGTTGATATCAGAGGTGTCTGTGGCGCCCCGGTTACGTTTCCGCTGCGGTTACGGGGTGTTACAGAAGTTGGTATCAGAGCCATTGGTTATAAAGAATTAGGATGTCTTTAAAAGATACCTAAAATATAACCGGTAGCTCAAGTATTATAGGATCTGAATATCAACTAATAATTTATAGTTACGAGATCTGGATGAACTTGGATGGACAAGTGAGTTATTATGGTCCGGAACATAATAACAGACTTGTCCGCACGAGGGAATTCAGGGGAAGTCACGGGGAACATTAATAGGTAAAAATGGCAACATATGTGTAAAGTATATAATATTATTTATGCGTGCTAATGTGTATATATATGTATGTACATATCTTGTGGGTACATGTATTGAGAAATAGGACCCGTATAAGGAACCGGGGGATGAAATAATAAAAGTACCGAGGATGCTGAAATTCCTAGAGCATCGGTTGATGATAAGTCTGACTTATCGAGCCATAGTTATGATAGTACCAAGTTAGATCTCCCGTTTGACATTAACCAGAAATATCTAGTAACCGTCACTCCCAACCAAAATTGATAAATCCCTTACCCTACCAACACCGGTACCGTATATCCTAATAACCCCCTATGTTCACCCGAACCGCCGACCCTCACGTACGGACGGACCTGTACCTGAACCCATTCTTATTCCATTAAGGTAAAAAAAAATAATAATAATAAATTTGATAATAAATGAGTAGATAAAAATAATATATAGAAATATATATGTGTATTTCTCACTCTCAAACATATGAGATATACCACCTCCAGATCGAGAATTACCGATTTTAGCAAACCTAGAACGCCTGAGGACATTGACTGAGCAAGTGATAGAGTTTCCATAATAGTAATTGATAATATTTGAAGGCAACATGGGTTGCGCGATTACCTTGAACCTTGCAACTCCCTATGTTAACCTTACATCCGTTAGATGCCTATACCCATGTACACTCGAATAGAATGATTACCCATACACAAAGAGGCGTTGGAATCATTATAGCATAGTTGGTTGTTCGCTCGTAGGTGGTATACCGTGTATGCCGGATATACAAATGGACACGGATATTATAACTCCGTGGTACGTAATCGTTTGGTGCTCACGGTAAGCATGTATCGGTTATGCTGACTTGCAGAAGGATATTGAAATCAAGCATATTAAACATTAATCTTTGTTGAGAAAGATCTATATGTCGGTTGGTGACAAGGGTTATGAAACATATTTAAACGTTAACCGACGTCAGGTTAAGTCCATATGTTATTATATTTGTGAGACATATATACTAGATACTGGTATGTGTAATATGTATGATAATATATGGTGTGTATGTGTACCTGCTGTTATGATTGAGCTGGTAACGAGTTATACGGTGAGATTAGTATTGATTACTGCGTACGGGATGGGTACGGCAGAATGACATAAAAAGAGTAACTCCAATGATGGAGATTGATATGATTCAGTTGATTGCTCAAAGATAGCAGATGATGATACCGAATGTCGTATCACAGACCACTGCTAGTGTTGATGCAAATATGATCGCAGAATTATAGATCGAACAATCACATGAATATGAATATTTCAATTCTTAGTGGTATTACTAAGAGTGATAATGTCCCACCGAATACTATTATGACTACAAGTATTAGTTATAAACTAAACATGAATAGTAGTAGTAATGAATTAGATCCGGTATGAAGGATATGTTTGTTGGTTGTGTTAAGGAAATTATTAATAGTTTACTGATGGTACAGGGAGGAATAGATTAGCGAATGGATAGAAAAGATCGAAATGGTTAAGGATATTGGTAAGAGTCTAGAACATTGTGTAGTGAAATATGCTACGGATATGTTGGTAGATTATGTTGTATCGTGATGGTACAAAATTATAGTTAGAAAATTATTACTCAGATGATATGGTCAGAATTTAAAATTCTTGTGCTAGAGCACTTTTATTCGAGTAATTAAGTTCAGAGATTGGAAACTGAGCTATGAAAGATAGAAATGTTGTGTGCTGATCAATTAGAACACGCTAATCGTTTGAAGGAATTGTCATGTCTGGTAACATGGCTAATTACTCTTGAAACTAAGAGAAGTGAGCGCTATATTGGGGACTAACTCCATCGATAAGGAGTATAGTCAATCCTGTAAAATATACAACCTTTGGAAGGGTTGTGTCACAAGCCAGCATTGATATATTTGATTGTACGGGAAGCGGACTGGAAGGACGTTAGGTGAGACGTCGAGTGCTAAAGAAGAGAAATGATAAAGGTATAGTGCAAGATAGGCTTTCGAATAAGTAAGTATGTCCTACAACCCAGAATTATACTAAGACTAATTCTGGTGTGAAAACATGAACCGCATGAAGGGTCCTTCCCTAAATGTGGAAGATATGGTTATCGGCAGGAAGAAGAATGTCGAGTGATAGTAGGCCACATGTGTGGTAAAGATGGACGTAATGCCCAATTGTAGAACCAATTGAAGCCATGTGAACCGGCAACCCCAACCCATTTGTGTACAACCACTCCGAACCCAACAGCTTCAATAACAATCCATCCAAAGAAACCAATTTATGCCAAACAGTTGTACTTGCTATGAAGGTGGCAGTACAGAACGTTTCAAGAGAAATTGCCCAAAGTTGAACCAAGGTGTCGTTGGAAGACGAACCTCATGACAAGCATCAACCTCTGATCAAGCAAGGAGCCGTGCTTTTGTGAGTAATTCGAATAAAGCACGTCATGATCCAAAGATGGTATTAAGTATGTTGTAGTTTTAAATCAATAGGCTTCAGTGATATTTTTACGGTCGCCGATAGAAGTTAGTTCCTGTTAACCTCCTACCAGTTGGAAAGGTACCGATTAGTGAAACTATAGAACCCTATACTGTAGAATCGCTAACGGTAAATCACTGATGGTTAACTAAATTGTTCGGAATTGTCCTATTATTCTGAACGATTAACCTTTCCTTATTGGCCTACGACCAGCAAAGTTAAGAAGTTTTGACGTAATAGTTAACATGGATTGGCTAATTCAACATGAAGCTGAAATCAAATATGAAAAGAAGATGATTAGAAGCTCTATTTCGGACGATGAAGCGATTAGATACAGAGAAAAGTATTTAAAAGAAAACATGTAGAAGATATCCCGGTGGTACGCGAATTTCCACAAGTTTTCCCAGAAAAACTTCCTGGATTACCGCCAACCCGACAGGTCGAATTCAGAATCGATTTGATGCCTCAAGCTGGCCCTGTTGCTAAAGCACCCTACCGACTTGCACCGTCCGAGATGCAAGAATTATCCAATCAGTTGCAAGAATTATTGGATAAGGTTTTAAACGACCTAGTTAGTCACCATGGGGTGCACCAGTGTTATTGGGGAAATGAAGGACGGAAGTGTTAGGATATGTATTGATTAGGGAAGAATTGAATAAAGTGACGATCAAGAATAGGTATTCACTTCTTCGAAGTAAATGATCTATTTAACCAACGGCAAGGGGCGATTTATTTTTTAGAAAATTGATCTTAGATATAGTTATCACCAAATGAAAAAATCCAAGAGGAGGACGTTGCAACAACAGCGTTTCGGACTCGTTACGGCCATTATGAATTCTTATTTATGCCGTTCAGGCTAACAAATACGCCGGCAGTGTTATTGGACCTCATGAATCGAGTCTGTAAACCCTATCTCGACAAATTCGTCATCGTGTTTATTGACGATATTTTGATCTACTCGAAACGTAAAGAAGAGCACGAACGACGTTTAAGGAAAATTGTGGAAGTGTTAAAGCAAGAGGAGTTGTGCGCAGAGTTTTCGAAATGTGATTTTGAATACAGAAAGCATAATCCCTTGGTCATGTTGTAAAGCAACAAGGATTTCACATAGATCCAAATAAGATAGAAACCATTAAAATTGGCAGTCACCCAAGGCACCAATGGAAATGCGCCAATTTTTAGGACTAGCCGGAGACTATCAGCGGTTTATTGAAGAATTTTTAGCATTACCCAACTCATAATCCTTTGTACGACGCAAATGTACAAATTTTATAGATGATAAGAGACCGCAGTCTCATATTCAACGAAGATGGGTCGAGTTGTTAAGCGATTATGACTGTGACATCCGTTATCACCCCGGCAAGGCTAACGTCGTAGCCGATGCCTTGAGTAGGAAAGATCGGGTTAAGCCATTGCGAGTGCGAGCGCTGGGGATGATAGTCCAGTCGAACCTTTCGGACCTGATTCGAGTCGCTCAACGTGAGGCGTTGGAAGAGGAACAATTGGAAAAGAAGGGACTTTACGGCAATGAGAAGAATTTCGAACAGCGCGTGGACGAAATTCTCTACTTAAAAAAAATCGGGTTTGGATCCCGACCCTCCATGACCTTCGTGAATTAATCATGGACGAAGCGCATAGATCAGAATATCCCATACATCCGGGATCGGATTAGACTATTGATGATACGAATATCTGAAAGGATTTTATTAATGGCCGAGTTTGAAGAAAGATATGGTTACGTATGTTGGTGAATATTTAAGTTATGCAAGGGATAAGGCTGCACACCGAAAACCCTAGGGAACGCCACAACGACAGAAAATTCGCCAATGATAGTGGGAATAAATTACAATGGACTTCGGGACGCAAATTCCCAAGATATATCAAAGGCATGATGTAAATTGGGTAATCGCGAATCGATTAACCAATCCTCTCATTTCATCCCAATCCATGACGATTACCACAATGAATTCTCGCCCGAATTCATGATGGTGAAATGGTATTTCGTCGTGGAGTACCATTTTCAATTATCTCAGATCGAAATAGTCATCCTACTTCCATTGTTGGAAGGCGGAGAAGGAAGCATCGAGAGCTTGAAGCTTTCTATGGGTGAAGTAATTATCACCAATTTGTTAAATTGAAAATGGGCGTCAATCAAGCCATAAGATTTGAATTGATTCGAGAAACAACCAAGCGGATTTATAATATTTAAGATAAGTTGAAAGCAGCGCGAGATTGGCAAAGGATTTATGCCAACACTCAAAGGAAACCATTGTCACTGGAAATAGGTGACAAGGCATTTCTAAGGCATCACCTTAGAGAGGTGATATGAGGTTTGGCAAAACCGAAAATAGCTCCTTAATATATTGGACCTCATGAGACTATCTCCATGATTGGTCATTTAGTTTATCGATTAAAGTACTCCAGGGGCTAAGTACTATACATGATGTTTTGCCATGGATACGGATTGAAAAGTACCTAAGCGATGAGGCAACGAAAGTACTAGTAATGGAGGTACTCATAGAAGACATG
This sequence comes from Bidens hawaiensis, assembly GCF_021521415.1. Classification (NCBI taxonomy): domain Eukaryota; kingdom Viridiplantae; phylum Streptophyta; class Magnoliopsida; order Asterales; family Asteraceae; genus Bidens; species Bidens hawaiensis. The sequence continues at coordinate 242,960 of NW_027493404.1, read as the reverse complement.
CTTGATATCATAAATAATTCCGTAGAGACAGTTGACGGGAAAACTAAACAGTTTGGACACACCAAGCTTTGTTGATTAAGATTAAGAGGAATTCACAGCGAGGACCAGATTATACCTGGTAACGCGAGGGTGAATTCTGAAGGAAAAACCCCCACCTTTCTCTCGGAAGGGGATAGTGGGCGTGTAAAATTTCGAGGACGAAATTTCTTAACGGGGGAGAATGTAACGATTCCGACGAAACCAGGTATACCCTAACCGGTAGACCATAGTTACGTTATATTTAATGTCGGGTACATGAATTACCATAGTAATTATACGAGAATACATGGTTCACTGTATTGATTGAACGTGAATATATAATTCATCATATTGAATATGCGATTAATCGATCGATAGTTATTGAAACCCGAACGAATCGAGGGTTCAATCATAGACGATATCTATAATATTTAGTGATTTTACGAAGCATTAATGCTTCGGGATAAGTAATGTACGGCACAGAAAAAGAATTTCGATTTAATGGTACGTCGGTGCGTTAAACGAAACCTTCAATACCAAACCGAGCAAGAGACGATCGATCAAGCCGAAAAAGATGCGCAATTATTAATAATATGATGTTTTAAGTTAATAAATGTCATGGTTTAAGTTTTTAAAGTTTTTAAATCGGTTTTATATAAATTTCATTTTTTAAGCCGAAAACGACCGTTTTAGCCTCGTTTTAAGCCGAATTAAACATTTAACCGAAAAACGAAATGAACCAGATTATCCAAAACATTATCCGGATTGCGAATATCAAAACATGTGGCTAGAAATGGAGAAGTGGGTCCCACCCCACCTCCCCCCTTTAACCGATCGGACCAAGGGGGTGTTACCCCATTGTGTTGTTATTTTTTTTAAAACAAGCTTGGCCATGTTCTTCCTTCCTCTCCACAATATCGTCTAAAAACCCGAGTTTGTAGCAAGAAAAGTAAGGTAAAAATCGAGTTATTTACGTTTCCATCTTCGTTTCTTGAGTTTATTTGCAAGAAAATGAGGTTTCAATGATGAAAACCGATTATTGCATGATCAAGTGATGTATACAGGTTATACAAGGGATCTTGGTCCAAGAAAGGAGTTAAACGAACCAAAAACGAATTTTTACGGTTTAAACTTTAGTTTTGAAACAATAACCGAAACTATAGTGTAAGAGGCTTGATTGTGAGTGTAACTTGCTTGGTATTGTGGTATGTTGGTTGTAGGTTCTGTATTTAGTGGTAGATAAGGCGGAAAGACGAGTTTGTAGCTTGTAGTGGCGGAAAACAAAAGGTATATTCGGTTATAGATTTTAAGACAGATTGTGAAAGGTTTAGAGTTAGGTCATGAAATTTTACAGAGGTGTTAATTACATGAAAATATGAGTTCTGTGAAAATTTGGTAATTTTTGGACAAAGGATGAATATTTGGTGAATTTAATGCTCGGTTTTGGCTAAAAATGGTGAAAAATAGTTAAATATCATGAAAAATTCTGGAAAATTTCAGATAATCTTTTTATAACATGTAAAAGTCACACAAAAAATTTTAGGTCAGTTGGAGAAGTCTAAGTAGGCTTTTCGGTTAAACGAGTTCTAGGGTTTTCTAGCTCGGTTTTAGTGAAAATGGCATGTAAAAAAAGATTTTGGTTCTGGAAAAATTACAGGGGACTATGTGGATGTCAGGGGTCATCCAGGAAAAATTTGGGATTTTTCTAAGGTCGTTTGGTATGTACGACATATTTAGTGTTTAAATGGTGTTTAAAAATAGATAAATAACTTTTAATTATAAAAATTAATTCTGGAAATATTTTTATAAAATTCCCCACTGTCAAAAAGTGATTTGTGCAAAATTTCAAGATCCGAGATTAAACGGATAATTATTTGTGTAAAAACAAACTTTTAAAGCTTAAAACGCGTAAACCGGTAAAGTTCGCTTAAACGAACTGACTGGTGTATTAAAACCCTAAAAATGAACTATTTTCATATAAATGAGTTAAACAAGTAAAAATAAATCATCCGAAAATAATTCGGATGATTTAGGTAATTTTATCCGATTTAACAAGTTTCCGGTGCACTAAAGACGGAAACGGGTCCCGCGGCCAATCGGGGCGTCTAAACCGAGCTCTAATTTCACAACTTTAATTAAATTATCAGTCAACCACTATTTTCGGGTCGTGTGTGACCAAACTCATTTTTGAAACGTAAAAACGGATAACCGTGCTAGGCACGCAAAACGGGAAAAACAAACTAATAGTAATCTTGACTATTGAACTCTAAACGATATCACAATCTGAGTCCGGAGAAGTGTTTCTGGGTTAACATTGCCCCCGGAATGGGTACAGTACTGGGTTAACAGTGTCCCCAGATGTCCCTAGAAGTGTTTCTGGGTTAACATTGCCCCCGGAACGGGTACGGTACTGGGTTAACAGTGTCCCCAGATGTACCGGTTAACACGGTTAAAGATTATATAAACTATAATTGTATAATAACGATCGTAGGGATCATATTACAGATTGGACGTGTTAACTAATAATGACTGTTGTTACCTGCTTGCATGTGCTAAGGTGAGTTTCACGAGCCCTTTTTTCTAAATTGTTTTTAAATATTTTCTCGGGGCGGAAGCATGTTACTACCGAAATGTTTAAGTACATACTGAACGCATGGATTTGCGTGTATTTATATATATTTTATTGTACGGGAATCGTACGGAAATGTACTAAGATGGTAATTGTCTGAGTTGCTAACATTGTAAGGCCCCGCAACACGAGTGATTAACTGAAAGCCGGTAGAGTGTGAATAGTACTATTGGTCTGACAAACCCAACTGGTCCGGCATGGATTTGCTGATGTTTCCCAGCAAGTTGCACATGTCTATTTTGATGTTATATATATTTTGCTATGTAATGTTAGACATAGCGGTTTGGGGCAGGTCCGTGGGCGGAGTATGCCACGGGGTTGTGTGTGGATAGTCAGAGGTTTCACTTTTGGGCTCAGCATAATTACATCGATAATATTATATTTTGATATTGATTTATCATGGTTTACTCGAATTGTGAAACTCACCAACTATTCGTAGTTGACCCGTTTTCTCACATGCTTTTCAGGTACAATTAAGATGAAGTGATTGCTTACGTGCTAAGTGCTTGATGTGTGTAAGATTTGCGTGTGGGATGTTATGATACATTATATTAAATATAATTATGTATCGTATTGTATGATGTGTGTATCACCTAGACGGTAATGAGATATGAGATAATGTAATTTGAAGTATATTAATGTATTCAGTTTTCTTTATAAACAATGTGGTTGATATCAGAGGTGTCTGTGGCGCCCCGGTTACGTTTCCGCTGCGGTTACGGGGTGTTACACTATTCGTTGTTTTCCTATTTCGTATTGTTCATAAACTAAACTCCAATTTATAACACGCATACTTAAACGAGTCTCGAACTATCCGGGTATAATAGGAAAAATATCTAACTTCATAAAATTTTATATCATTTTTATAACATTCAAAAGTTCAAGGTTTATTATGTAAATATTTTTAAAATTCTGTTTTAATAATATATGAAACATGTGGGACCATTTGTGTAAATTATTCAAATTATAATAATATAATAATAAAATAAAACCCACCCAGCCGTCCCCCATTTTCTTACCGGCGGAATTTCCGGCCATAGAAAACGACATTCGGGGAGGCCTGTTACACCATTTTTAACGCGTTTTGATCTATTTAAATTGTTTGTTGACCTTAGACCTTGGCCAAAGATCCCTGTTGGCCTGCCAATTTGTTATTATAGCTCGTTGATTAATGGATAATTGGACCGAAACCGCCATAATGGCCGTATTTAAATATAAAACTTATTTAACGATAATTAAATGCTAATCGACTCAATTGACACTATAAATACAACCTACTCGTTCATCTAAACTCGCTCACACCCTTATCTCCATCTAACACACCCTCTAAAACTTTTATTCCTTCTGGCGAAACCCGTTTTCTGACCAGTCTCGTTCACCATCATTCCGAAAACATTTGAGGTAATTGTTATATGGTTTGTCATTGTTTTTGGCCGCCTAATAAAACCCCTAACTCTTTTTTGACAAACATGGAACGAATAAAGAGAATTAAACCTCGGGTTTGAATGAGGAAGATGATGTTTTTGGGTATTACTATATAATTAATTCTTTTCATATTATGACCAAATAACAAGCTAGTCCAGTGGTTAAGTTATCTTTGTATGGTCCAGAGGACCCGGGTTCAAATCCGGGTCATGGCAGTTTTGATATTTTATTTTTTTAACACACTTTTCTTTTATTTAAAAACCAAAATAAATTATTAAAAGTTATAATAAATCAAATAAAAACTATTTTAAGTTAAATAACATTAGTTATAATTTATATTTATTACTTTTCACCCAAAAACCCGACTTTCGTTTCCGTTAAGTTTTCGTTAGAAACCCGACTAATATTATGCTAAACCTATTATTTCGTTAAACTTTATAATACGCAAACATAATTAATTTCAAGCTAAAACTCCGTTAAAGATCCATAATTCATAATCGTTATTAATTTCAAACTCGTCAAGTCTTGTTTAAACTCGTATAAAATATTTTATTTACACACACACACACACACTTTCGTTCGTAAACTTTAAACTTTGTTAACATATTCATTGTTCAAAATAAATATACAGTTAACATCAAAATCCCATAAACATTATAATATTCAAACTCAATATTAACCTCGTAAATTATTTTCAAATTATAAATTCGTTAAAATCTCGTTAATGTATAAAATAATATTATGATATCCAACTCCATGATAATTTATTCATTCAACACTTCTAATTCCTGAAAACCCGATCTATTTACTTTTTAAAGTCGTTAGTAATAATTAATTTTGTACTTTTAATTCTAGTTCGTGTCGTTCAATTGCTTCGGTTTCATTTACGCACTTTCGGTTTTATTTCAAGTTTGTCTTCAACTTCAAGGTGAGTTTCTCACACCCCCTTTTTAACGCTTTTACATATTCTGGGGGTAGCATATATATCCTATCAACATTACAATTTCGTTTATTTATTATTTACAAACTACATTTCGTTACATGGACTTGTGTGTTTATTTGCTTACTTGCTCATGGTTTCCTCAATAAGTATGATCATACGCCCCTTATTCACTAAGGACCTCGATGTTATGAGTGGAATAGGGACCCCCGATCTGAGTACCTTGGTTGTTACCAACGGAAAAGACACTTACTTGCGCTATTATCCGAGTACGTTGGTGCACAATCCCAACTGGAAAGGACTTTACTTGCTCATTTACACTTGTTCATGGAATTGTAGATATTTATGTACTTATATCAAAACTTGTGTGAACTCACAAACTATTCATTTAGTTGACATTATTTTATATATATATGCTACATGTACCTTATTTAGAGAATGTTGTCGTGACGAGGACACTAGAACTTAGGTTATATTAATAAATGGACAAGTTGTTAATTGTTCTTCTATTTTTTCTTGTATTTCTTGTTACAAACTTGTGTACATGATGTTTAGATTAATTAATGATATTATTGTCACTTAATAGTGTCACATGTGTTTTGAGCAATCTGTACGTCACACTCGAGCGTATTCCGCTTTAGCCGGGGTGTTACATCTCCCCCAACCACAAATTAACCACGTCCGTTATAGCCTTAATTAACCCCACAGCTGTCGTTGATCTATTCCCACATAGGGAATCGATGATATTCTAGGCCCGCAACCCATCTCTCCCACAAGAAGTCCCTTTGGGGAAAGATTTAATACACCCCAAAACATTTTCGATGTCCACAACCAAAGGGGGCTTCGAGAGTAAGGCCTGTGCTAGGTAGGCAGGGGCATGATGAGATGCTTATCCAACAATGCTTTCATAGTAGCATCACTAAGATGAGCAACACCCGAAGAGCATAAAACTTTAACCGCGGTCGTGAAGTACCCATTATGAACTTTTCGAATACACTGCTTAATATCGAGGCCCTCCTTAGAATAGTCACCCTCAAAGGAGGCCTCATCGGGTCACGGGCTTATATATGTTGGTTGGTTAAAAAGCGACGATATTTGTTCAAGGCATGTTGAATATACATGCATTGCATGAACTTCCTATTCCTAGACCTACGTTCCTGTTGGCCAGAAGGCCTGAAAACCTGTAATGTGCAACGCGGTAATATCAAAAGTCTAACCCATGCCTCAACAGACCCCGACATTGACGCCACCTTACATAAAGCAAGAGTTAAGGCCCTGGCAAATGCCATGCGAAAACTATGAAGGATGCTTTTAACCGTCTTTAACGAAAGGGCAAAAATAAGATCTAGGAGGGCCACACCCATAATAATCTCACCTGTAGCAACTACATTAACTGCAAGTTGCGTTTAGGGATTCCAACAAGGAAGTCTTCCACTCCTCCCGTATCCTCATTGAACTTTCTTACTTTGTCAACATGGTGGCAGAACCGACTGATCGCACGTAAAGACATGCACTCCCTGCACAACCATTGAGTTGCCACCTTCAAGGCGTCAACCACCGCAACAAAAAGCTCCCCATCCACGGATATAGTATCCCGCATAGCCCATTTTCATTCATCCGTACCTAGATGAAGCTTGTTAATATGTCCCATCAACATTGAGATTTCCTTGGACCTTGTCAACCCATCTGGTCAATAATGGAAACCCCTAAAAGGGCACGACCAAAACCGGGCCTCGGTCATACCCCCACAAAAGAAAATGCCAATAAACAAAACTCGAGTTGAGTTTGATAAATGAACACCCGAACGTAAGAAGAAAGAGGAGTGCGACCACCCGTTGCCCTCCCCTCTTCAAACACAAAAATTATAATTATTTCATTGAGGCATTTTGTCGAACACTTGGTGGGCAACCATTTTTTTTAAAAATTTTAGTTGATGATGATTCCTTTTGAATGTATCAAGTGAAAATGGGATTTGGGTTGTTATTATTCATATTAGTTAATGTGCTTTTCTGGGTTTTGCATTTGGATAAGGGGTTTATAAGATTTGTTGGGTTAGGTATCTATCCAAAATTACACAGTATAGTAAGTGTGATATGTCTTTTAATAAAGTTAATATAAGTTATCTATGGTTAATAGTTGATCATGAGAAAGTTGTAATTATATGATAGTTTTACACGTTGATAAATTTCATTTGAGAAAAAGTTACAATAATGCATTGAAAAATTTAATCATGTTTGTTATGAACGTACATAATGAAAGATCATTTCTAAATCAACATTGAGGATGGAGAAACTACAAGATTAATTCACTGAAAATTAGACAACTTAATAAAACTAAGTTGTTACATTCTATAAACTCAGGGAAAGTTCATTCAAATATTGCATTGGTAACTTAACCATCATCAAAAAGGCTAAGAGACTGTTTAGCAATCATGTGCTAAGATGTCTGACTGATTATGACGTAGCCTCTAAATCATTCAGCTTGTCTATGAAAATTAACTATTAGGAGGTTTATTTTTAGTGAACCAAACATACTCTACCACTGATTGGTTCAAAGGTAGTTTGTTTTAATGAAATCATTAAGAGGCTACCAAACTACTCATAAGTCAAACTCATAAAAGGAAATGTTTGAAGCTTTGGATGAACAAACCGCAATGTGCTTAACCCATTAAATGAAATATTTTAGTTTAGCTACGATGAAAGTGGGAAGTGATAGGGACACTTTCCCATATGGGAAGAACCTACAAGAAGGCAAAAACAGGAAAAAGATTTCACATAACATTCACGCTGTCAAAACCAATGTGAAGTGGATTGGACATCCACGGTCACTTGAAACGATCATGGGGATTGGACCGTCGGGTGACCAGTCAATATACCTTGCATCTCACATGATTGGTTATAAATAAAATGCTTATTTAAAATAAGTCATCACCCATTTGGTCTACAACTTTCATATATACTTTTAAAGATAATCTCTTTTGTAATTCAAGAAGAATCAAGCTTCGAAGATAAAAAGGAAGAGATTATAAGTTAGAGCAAAAAAGAAGAGTTTTTTCAAGCTACCAACCTTCAACTTGCTTGTATTTTGAGGAATTCTTACTAGACTTTGTTATAGTATTTTGACAAGTGAGGTTTCATCATTTTGTTGTTGATTTGAATGGGGAACACACTATCTATACATAGTTTTATTTATTGTATTAGGTTTGGAACTCTATCTTGATATGGAGTTTAATATAGTTTAAGTGAAGACTCACTATCTTCACATGGTGAGTTTTAGAAGAATTGTAAGGCTAAGCACTTTATGTGTTTAATGAAACAGGTGATCACTTCTTTTGAAGAGTGAGGCGATTGTATCGGTGATCCATTCCATTTAGGGATAACCAGTGGACCGGGGAGAGGACGTATAGTGAATTAGTTAATATTCAGTTGAACCACTACAAATTCATTATATCATATTTATCCCTAAACTCTTTACTTTGTTTCATTTGTTTTTATAAGTTGTGAAAAGAGTTTAACAAAGTCATTGGCTCATTTAAACCGAAGTAAAATCTATGATATTTAACCCCAATTTAGTTTTCTACAATTGGTATCAGACCAAGTTGCTTTAAAGTTTTTCAAATTGAAGGTTTTTTATTGGAAACAAAGATTTGAAAATTGAGTTTTTTCATTGGAAAAAAAGTTTTTTTTTAAAACAAGTTGCTCCATGTAGAGGAGAATTATATATGTAGACCACCTTTGTTTGAAAATGAAGGTTTTTTTTTATCGGAAAAAATGATTTGAAACATATGTGAAGTTGATGAATCAATTGGAAATGGAGATCTTGTCTCATTTAAGGTTGATGAAACTTTCAAAGTAAAAGTTACTTAAACCAAGGAAAGTTGGACAAGTGAGATAAGAAAATGGTTTCAAAAATTTTGAAGCTAAATCAATTATTTATTATGCTTTGCCACGAAATGAGTGTGAAGGAGTTTTTATGAGTCAAACATTTAATGAAATTTGGAAAACTATTGTCATAAGTCATAACTCACCAAGGTAACCCTGAAGTAATGGACAAAAATAGTTAATTACTTATACAACAATATAAGCAATTCAATGTTAGTGAACATGAAAAGATTGATGAGGGTTGTGTTGGATTTAATATTGTCTTTGCAAGTCTTAAATCTCTTGGCACCATTTACACTAACATGAATCATATTAGGAAATTCTTGGGGGCATTGCAACCAAAATGGGGAGCTAATGTGGCGACGTTTATGAATCAAAGGATGTTAATGGTTTTCATATGGATGAACTAACTGCCGGTCTATGAAGTAATCATGGAGAAAGATGATGAATTCTCTAACCTCAGAAGGAGAAACCAAAGTCCATTGCAATTAAAGCTAAGCACTATAAGGCATTAAGTGAAGATAATGAAGATTCATCCGAAAGTTGTAATGAAGGTGAATATGCTATGACGGTAAGATTTTGAAAATCTGAGGTCTGTTGACTATTTGCTGTTCTTGACGATTTTGACCTTGACCCCATGAGTCAAAGTCTGGATAAGATTTATGCAATTCGTTAAGATATGGTAGCGAATTGATTATCCTAGTTCGTTATGAAAAGATAACGAATTAGCTCACCAATTCATTATGTCCAAATAACGAATCAGTTTCCCCAGTTTGTTATGATCAGATAATGAATCAAGTGATTCGTTACCTGCCCAATTCGTTAGGATAACGAAGTAGGCTAGCGAACTTGGATAACGAACTAGGTAACGAATCAGGTGATTCGTCACGCTCCAATTCGCTATTTTGAGGCAACGAACCAGACTAACGGATCAGATCATAATAAGATAACGAGTTAGTTAACGAATTAGGCTTAATTCGTTGTGGCGAAGGAGTTAGCGAATTAAATAATAAATTAAAATCATAATGGAAAATGTGTTAAGACAGTTAATGAAAATACAATTTTTCCAAGCTGACCTGCCAGCTTAACCCCAGCCAGAGGCTCTGCCCCTTGGACCCTGCTAGGGGCTGCCGCCCCTAGCACCCTGCTGCCAGGGGCGCTGCCCCGGACCCCGTTAGTTGTGGGTTATATAAAGATAGAAATACGATATGAGTAGTAATAGTTAATTGATACATGTAATTATTATACAGTTAGCCGTGCACAGATCAAGAAAGGAATAACAATTAACGGTGAACGTAACCGCATTGAGGTGAGTTTCTAGCCCCACTTCCTTGTTATGTTTTCGGGGTTGTGTGCATACTCGATGTGATTAGTTAATACACTTACCATAAAAGGTAAGTGTATGTTTTATATGATTTATGTATGAATGAATGCTTGATGATGCATGAACGATCTTCAGATATTGCATGTACCGTCAAGGGATAGTTTAAAGATATGATATATATATGTATATATATATGTATGATATACAAATGATGTATGTGCTATGGAAGTTATAAATAAGAATGTATAGAAAGGGAACATACACTAATAATATCCGCGAATGAAGAGAACTGATCCGAATAATATCCGCGAATGAAGGGAACAGACCCTAATAATATCCGCGAACGCAGGGAACGGACCCTAATAATATCCGCGAATGCAGGGAACAGACCCTAATAATATATGCGAATGTTTTAGGATGAGGTATATGTATATGTGTATGTATGAAAGTAAAGAAGGAAGGTATGATAGTATGAACGTACGAAGGAATGTAAAGAACTATGTAAGTATATGTACCTTCGGGTGCATATATGAATGTGTATGGACGTATTGTATGGTACTTGATTAACTAGAACTCACTCAGCGTAGCTGACTTTTAGTATGCATGCAGGTGAGTAGAATGAGACAGCTCGCTTGATGAGGACATGTGGCATGTAATTGAAGATACTGGCATCTCAAGGAAATGTTATGATGTTTTAAAGATTATGTTTTATGTTTAAATAACGATGAGTGTTTGTTAAGACAAGATTTGAAGATTGTGTAATAGATATTATGGTTGAAGTTTTATATTCCGCGAATGTTTTTAATTAACTCTGATATTTAGAACTGTGTTTATGAGTAAATCCAACGTCCAATGTAGGGCACCGGTAATGGGGCCTTACAAGATCCACGCACCGGTTGGATGAAGTTGGTTCTTAATGTAAAGCCGCTGCGTACGTTAAATAAAGTTCCTATAAAGACTTTTCCACTAAGTCTTTATAAGAAGTTTAATCGGTGTATTATGACAACAAGACCAGTGAGGCAGAAATTGTATTGGGTACAGTGTCGAAGACGGAGTTTATTTGGATTATCGATCCGATGTGGCTAGTAAACCAATCTGAGTCTGATAACAAAGTTTTATATAAGAATTAGATCGGATGGGCGGACGTTAAAGACAACGAGCAGGCTATGTAATTCCAACGTGTTATTCGAGTATGTTATGCTTTTGGAACTCATAGCTGTGCTGATTGGAAGAATAGCCGGTTCAAGAAATGAAAGACAAAGAGCTCGAGGCGAGGGGGATCATCTCCTATGTGTACCCTGTAATAATATTCTAAAGAACAAGTTCTTATTTTATCAATCTTAGCATTGTTACTCTGCAAATATTCTCTCAACACACACAGTTACAAACACTAAAGTAATCAAGCCTAATGGTATTCATATCAACGACTAGATCCGTTAAGTAATCGATCGCATCGATCAGATAATGGTCTCTCATAAGTGATTTCCCAAGCCTCTAACCAAAGAAAACAAAACCAAGACCTTTGTTAGTGGTTCTTGGAGTGATAGTGACAATCAGGAGCACAAAGTCAACAATGAAATGTGCAATGTCTTTAGAACATAATGAGGTAATTTTTGACTAAACTTATTATAGTGAAAATGATGTACATGATTATTATGTTAATTTAAAGGTTCAATATTATGGCTTAAAACAAGTGTATGTTACATTTTTTTGTGTAGGATTGTAGGTTTAATATTTTATGTTATATTATAATACAAGCGTGTGTAAGATATTCATTTTGTATTATTTATCACATTGTAAGTATGCGTTAGTTTATGTAGATATATTAATTGAGAAAAAATAATTGATGGCTATGAATAAAACCACATGTTAATGGATATTGATATATAAGGTTAAAAGAAATTATATTGTATAAAAAAGTAGTATTTGTGTAGCACATAAAACTAAGATAGAAGAGAATTATTTTACAAAAATAGATGAATTATTTATATATAATGTTTAAATATTTTAATTGCCTACAATTGGAGGCCTCACGTTGCTCCTCCCCCCCCCCCTCGTGCCACCAGATTGCTCCATTCATAAATTCTGACTTCTCATTCAATCTCTCCTTTTAATTTCGCGGGTCATGGGCACTATCTATGGGTCTAGGTACTGTTTTAAGCAATTTTTTTAACTCGTATCGGACCGGCCGGTCTGACCGGTTCAACCGGGATTCGGGACTAGCAACGGTCCGATTGTGTACCTGTGAATCGCTTACCTGAAAATCGCCCGGTTATGTGTGGTATGCGGTTGAACCGGCGAACTGGTTCACCGATCAAATCGGACTATTGTATTAAATATTTTTTTTAGTTAATATTGGAGCAAGCACCATGACTCCTAAGTCCTCACATTTTATAAGCATGAAGGAATGCTCTAATCTTTCCTTGGGGTGATGTGGGATGTGTTTCAACATTTTATAAAGAGTGAATAAGGTTGGAAACTTGTTGTTTGGGCGATGTGGGATGAATACTTATCAACAAAGTGAAAAAGTTTTGAAGGTTACAAGGATAGAACTTGAAACCTAAGCCAAAATAATTAAATCATCTACCAAATGGTCTTATAAATTTTTGTGTGATATATTGGATTTTTGATTCTAATATCTTTCTATTAATTGTTGCCCAATATTTGTATCTTTTAAACAATGCATCTTATGTTTATATATACATATATATATATATATATATATATATATATAGCTTTGCTATTGGTGGGACTCAACTGGGTGGGTCTGGGAAGGGTGGGATGTAGGCACACCGTACCTCTATCCAATGGGATAGAGAGGTGGCTTTCAGAGAGACCCTTAGCTCTTGACTACATATGTATGCGGCAATATAAAAGGAAATCAAAGTTCAACTATAGTATAATTAATAGTAGCACGTAGTAAAAATGATAATACTATATATATATATATATATATATATATATATATATATATATATATATATATATATGAAAAAAATAAGGTAAATAGAGGCCCCTAAGGTATTCATTTCTCCCTAAAAATCCTTAACTTTAATTCTACTTCTCCAAGAATTCCCATCCCTAACCATGTCCTCTAAGAGATTTAGGTATATCAAATCATGCCTAATCCTCTCATTCCACGTAAATTTAGGACGTCCTCTACCCCTCCTCTCCTCTATAGTAATGTTTTCTACGGATCTAACCGGGTTCGTCGTCTGTCTTCTCTTCACATGTCCAAACCATCTCAATCTCCACTCTCTTATCTTGTCTGATATGTTAGCTACCCCTAATCTCTCTCGAAACACAACATTTCTTATTCGGTCTAACCTTGTGTGCCCACACATCCAGTGTAGCATTCTCATCTCTGCTACCTCCATCTTCCGCACTTGTGCCTTCTTGATGGCCCAACATTCTGTTCCATATAGCATTGCAGGTATAACTGCTACCCTATAAAATTTTCCCTTTAGTTTAGTTGGGAAACTCTTGTCGCATAATATACTTGTGTCTTCTTTCCATCTACACCATCCTACCTGAACTCGATGGGTCACGTCACTGTCTAATTCCCCATCGCTCTGAAAAAATTATCCTAGATACTTAAACTCCGTTACTTGCGGAACCACTTGCCCTTCAATGGTGATCTGGGCGTCCTCATTGTCATTTACTCCACCAAAATCACAGTGGAGGTACTCCTTCTTAGAGCGACTAATCCGTAGACCTTTTGTCTCTAAGGATGTTCGCCACTCCTCTAGCCTCCTGTTTAGGTCTTGTTTTCTCTCAGCAAGTAACACAATATCGTCTGCGAACATCATGCACCACAGGAGTGTCCCCTGAATCGACTTTGACAACTCATCCAAGACTACTGTAAAAAGAAACGGACTCAACGCTGACCCCTGGTGAAGGCCTTGTTGGAACCCGGGTGTATCAATCCAATAACAATTAACAGATCTCAGATCCGTGTCTAATCGATTAATACTTTACTAATAGATCTAGCTCATAATTACGTATGATTAAGTGTTATATATGTTTATGTATTATCAGTATGTATGTATTAGTGATTGTATAATATTAGGATGAAGATCAAGAGAGGATTTGGACAGGGTTTCGTTAATTTAACTCTTAAAACTTAACATTAAATGTGAACAGTGTTCACGTATAAATAGAAGACGAACCTAGTTCGTTAACATCCTCTAACGAACTAGAGTTCTCTTAGTTACATACATTTAAACGAAATAAACTAAACGAAATACCCCCTGATTCGTTAACATTCCCTAACGAATCAGGAGGGAATAAGCTTAAGTCTTAGTTCGCTAAACAACATTAGCGAACTAGAAATTACATATAACGAACTAGATAATAACTTAATTATTTATTACATAAAACATAACACAAAACGTTAACGATAATTACAAAGACTCAAGACACAAAACCATGCACTAACAGACACCCCCTCATCTTGAGCTCTTTGTCTTTAAGTTACTTGAAGCGCTTGAACTGCCAGTCTCTGCAACTATGAATTCCATTTTCTTGACATACATGCACAACGCGCTGGAATTGCATAGCCAGGTCGTAGTCTTCATTGCGCTCGATCAGAATCTGCTTCCTGTGTAGCACGTCATTGTCTGTCTCTGATAAATTAATCAACCACATCGGGTCGATTATCTTGATAAGCTCAGTCTTCAGACCTTTACCAAGTACAATGACGGCCTCGCCAGTACGATTGTCATAGTACCAGCGGTTGAATAAGAGATGCATGTGTTGGGGCATCGTCTTCACAGGAACCCGTTTCATCGTCTTTGGCGGCTTTACCGTAAGGACAAGTTTCCTCCAGCCAGTCCTTGGATCAATCACGTCAATACTCTTATGTCTCAGGACCTGGGGCTTGAAGAATTTAAAGCCATGATTGACCTCGAACAGTAAGTGTTGATGAAACCACTCAGCTGTCCGGTAACCCCCACGATTGATAAATGGACGTCTCGAGAGGGTACGAACATCCCAACGCGGTAAAGTAAGAACATCCATTATCGTCTCGTAGTACTGGATCCCCTTCTCCCATTAAATTATACATACTTTAAGCTCGGAATCATAAAGCCATGAAACGATATCACCATGTACCTTGGATACCGTCTTGAAGGAAGTCACTTGGTTTTCTTTGACCCAAGTTGCAGCTATGTCTTTTCGTTCTTGATCAACAAACCGATATGCCTTGATAATCTTACCCGCTGCTTTGTAGTTGAACCACTTAGCAATATCAGCATCCGTAGGGTTCTCAATTGATCTGAACCGAGTGTCTACAACCTTCTTTCCCTTAGACGTCTTTTCCAAATCTTCTTCAGCCGCTTTAACCGTCTGTTCATCAAATACCGGAGCACCTTGATCAACGTTTGTGTGTTGAAACAAGTCCGGATACTCCTCAGCAGTTACATCTTCCATCTCAACATCCTCGTCTTCATAAATAAAATCCGTATTCATCTGAATAGACGGATCATCCAATATACCTTCCTCATTCACCACCTCGACATCAGGCTCAGTCTCTAACACAGTCAACTGATCGTCATTCAACCCAAGCAGTATGGAAATCTGCTCCCGTGTCAGAGACCTATCAACAAACTCACCAACCTCTATCTCTTCTCTGTTCACCACACTTCTAACCACCCCCGTACCATCTAAAAATATCACAGTGTGGCTGCAATCATCTCAATTGGTTTAGCGGCAGTTCGATCCTAATACACAACAACTTGTTTATCTGAGTCCTCACCGCCACTTGTGCCACCACCGGAAGATGAGCCGTGCGATTGTTTAGGCTCACCTCCTACACCAGACTCATCAGGATCTTGATCATCATTTTTGAGTTTCTTTAGGGCATATTCTTTGCAAGCCAACTGCAAGATTAACTCTTCTTGTTCCTTCATTTCACCCCCTGAGACTCAACAATCGCCCGCAGCGCTTTAGTCTCTTTTTGACAAAATGAGATATAACTCATCATATGTCTTTGATTCCCCATAAGACGTTCTTGATTCTGATGGTCAGCTGCCATTTGGTTTTCATAAAGGTGGAGAAGATTCAACAGCATCTCAGTCTGACGGTTTGGTGGCAAGTTGTATAGTGATGGATGAATAGGTTGGATCGGTCCTTAAGGCCGAGTGATTCTTATAAAAGAGACATCACTGGGAGGAGGAGGAGTAGGAGGACGAGGAGGAGGAGGCCTCATAGATGGTGTTGAAGGGACAGTAGATAATGTAGTAGGAGGCCTTGGTATTTCAGATAACGCCATTTGAGGGATTAAACCAAGCCTTTCATGGGACACCAACGTCGTTGTCAATGTAAGCATCGGAGTGTTAGTAGTAGGCGGCACTACCGAGCGTTGAGGCATTGATTGACGAGGTGGTGGTACACCAATAATTACCCCAGCCCCAGCTGAAACACGTCATTTCTTCGATGGGTCTCCAGTTGCCACCGCTTTCCTTTTCCTCTTTCGTTCTTGTTGAGCTGCAATGGTGGCAGCTAATGCAACATTTACTGCTTCTTGTTGTTCTTGAAAAGCAGCATCACCAGCTCCACCATCACCATCATTTCCATCATCATCGTTCCCACCTTCCCCCCCTTCACGCTCAGAATCCGAGTCGTCGTGGATCTAGTGTTCATTAGGAGGACATACATAATTCGGATTAATTATATGACCAATCATTCGTTTATCCTTTGGCTTCTCCTTCCTATACACCAACATCCTATGTACGGTATCAGCTTTCATGTGTTCCATAGGAAACATATCATTCACCTGAGTTGGATCAATGACTAAATTGGGAATTAAGTCTTGAATGATCAGCTGTAGAAACCGAGGATACATTAAAAGTTTCTTCTTTTGAAGTGTTTGCTTAACTTGTTCTTTCAGATGTTCAAATACAAGCTCGGAGTTGTTGAATGGCTTGTTGAGGATAAGAGCAACAAAAGCTGATTGTATACTACTTCTACATTCGTCAAATCCACCACGACGACCACTCATATAGTGAATTAAAACATGAAGAATATACTTGTATCGTGGGCATTAACCATTCTTGTTCAACATAGACTTATCAATATCACCACCATAACATAGACGAGTAAACTAACCCTTGATCAACAGCTTGTCAAATTCACTCGGGTTGTCATCATTGTCACCAAATTGAAGCACACAGCGAACCACTCCCACATCAATTGTAAAAGCAGTTTGATTAATCGTGGCTCTAATATGATTTTCCGCCTCGACAACCTCAGCAGTATCCCAAAACTGCCTAATAATACTCAAAGACACTCTGGGTCGAGCAGTGATTGCATAACGTATCACTGAACGTCTTAAGAATGCTAACATGTCTCCGAATACGTCAACGTCAGCAATATCTTGATCAATATACGCACAGATGTTGTGTTTCGTGTCATATGGTAACATAATAACATCCTCCTGCTGTACTTGAGGTGGTTGCTCTTGCGGTGGTTGTTCTTGTTGCCCTTGATCAGCAACCGGTGGATCTTGATTTACTTGATCAGCCATTTTAACTGTATAAGTATAAACGAATATAAGAAATGTGAAGATGTAGTATACATTTAGCACACACACAGACATATATATATATATATATATATATATATATCTATTTATTTTAAATGGTGTATTTAATTTCATATGTTAAGTGTAATTAATATATTTACGCGTTTAGACGGTTGGAATAAGTTAGTTAATTTAAATATAAACAAATTTAATTAAATAAATAAAACTAAATGTCATTCGTGTACTTGTCACTATGATTCGTTACCATCCAGTAACGAATCAAGCGATTCGCTATCAGGTAAATAAGTTAACGAAAGAGACACAACGAATCAACTATACAAGTTTAACGAACTGAAGTCTAGTTCGTTACAGATTTGGTGAATCCATATTTGATTCGTTAAGAAACCGATTCGTTGAGCTAGTTCATGTATTTCCTTAACGAATTGGACACGAAGCAGTTCCAATTCTCTAAAGACAACGAATGGTCAATAATTTAGACTTAATCTTTGACCCGCATAGTCAAAGTCAAAATTAAGATGAACACCGATCGTCAACAACACGAATCAAGCTTCAATTAATCCATAACTATCGTCGGATAATCAAAACATTATGTGTATTGAACTCGGAAACATAGTATTAAGCTCATGGTGTTGAGATTGAGACTCAAAACCCAGAAATACTTAGGTTAA
This sequence comes from Bidens hawaiensis, assembly GCF_021521415.1. Lineage (NCBI taxonomy): Eukaryota > Viridiplantae > Streptophyta > Magnoliopsida > Asterales > Asteraceae > Bidens > Bidens hawaiensis. The sequence continues at coordinate 224,532 of NW_027493404.1, read as the reverse complement.
CCAGAGTAAACAAGAACCCCGAAACCATTAACACACAATCGACCCGGCAAACTAGAATCATGCTTCGATTAGAGTCTACCAAGGGTATCGGAATCGCATTCCGATCACAAATGATTATATATCAACTACAAAAACACAGTATATCATAAATAAATTAGGGTTTTTGAACTCGGAAAACCCTTAGAACACAAAAGTCCATAATTAGTCTATTAATACACCGTCATTTTTGACGAAAATCACATCGCTGTGATCGTCTATACCTTAGTAACACAATGATATTCTTGAAATGTCGAAATGTGAAGGTCCAAATTCAGAGAAAAAATTTGAAAAATGTGACTTTAGGTTGAAGAAAGATGATGAACAGTGAAGGACTATTCGTGTTTCTGTCTTATATAGCCTAGCACGCCTCCCAAGGTACTCACTGTACGAATCAAGCGATTCGTTTGAATTTTAAACAATGAATTAGACAATTCGTTATTCCAATTCGTTACCTCAGAGTAGCGAACAAGACATGACTCGTGTCTTGATTCGTTAAATATGCATAACGAAGTAGAAGTGATTCGTTACAGAGTGCGGAAGCGAATAAGGTGAGCGAATTAGAAATTAGTTCGCTAAAGAATCACCTAGTTCGTTATCCATACTTAACGAATTAGCTTTTAACGAATTAACAGTTTATTTAATTTTAACTTAAATAATTAAATGAAATAATTAAAGAATTAATTAAATAATCATCAATAAATAATTAAAATTTTAACTTAAACAAATTACCGAGAACCTTTTTATCCCGATAATTGAATACTTTAAAAACGTTTCACTTTTACGAAACATCAATTAAAATCATTAAATAATATGTAAAGTAAAAAGAATAAAATATTTTTGGTATTTTGTAAAAAAAATTAAAGAATGTATTTACAAAGAAGCATCCGAACATTAAAAATGGACAATCTTTTTGTGTTTTTCTATGATTTATCAAAAGCAGTACATATTTTTGTGTTTTTATTGAGTTTGAGCAGAGAATCATATTGACCAAAATGCCCTTCCATCATAGTTTTATATTTCAGCGATATTACGACTGGCGTTAAGTCGGTCATTGATATTGTTGTCCACTTAAATCTTATAACAAACCTTCGAGCATTTTTGTGATATGATATATGGTTCAATTAGCGTACAGAATATCAGAAACTATCAGCCCCTAATCTCGGTTCAAGCTTAATTTGATTTTTGCAAAATCACCCCAACTTGACTTAAACCATTATAGTGTTGATCAAAAATTTTGATACCAATTGTGAAATTTTGAGCAATGCATCAAGTTTCCTTTACCGTGAGTGAATATGCACGAGTCCATCTGTCGGCTTACATACACTATATCCCCTGGGGTCCGTTTCTTATTGGTATTGAGACGCACGCAAGGGAGGAACAATTGTATGACTAACAACGGATTTTGATCAAGTCAGTAATTTGGATTGTACGGAGTACAGCAGTGATAAAGTTTAATGACTTTGGGTTTGCTCTAGAAAGCGAGTGAAATATTCATGCTTATGAATACCCAGATGATTAAGCCGCATAAAGACTCACAGTGTCCAGAATCCTAACGCTTGTTATTAGCTTTATTATATTTTTGGGTGATCAACAACTATAAGGCTTGAGTATGACCGGTTATTACATTTCTGCCATCTTCACCAAGATTTTTGCTAGACACTAACACCTCTTTCAATTTGGCTTTTCTTTAAGTTTATATCACTTACTTTACTCTAACAGCTTGTTTAAGACCTATCAATGCACCAATGATTAAGCACACAATCTTTTAAGCTTGTTTCTTACCGGATTTGGGGTCAAATAATCAATGTACTATCATTTTCTCTTTTTGCTTCAAAAACTCAAAATTTTGAGGAGCATAAAACAAAATGATTTTAAGTGCCCCAGTTAATTTAAGTTTATAAATTAATGGCTATCCTATCCATCTACAAGTAGAGAACAGGAGCAAAATATGCAAGCACGCTTCACAAACTTAAATAACTGACTAAATTTTCAGCTAAAAATAAAGTAGAAAACTTAACGAATGCCCCAAGTACTATCCATTTGTCAGGCTAATGGCTAACCCGAAGAAAATATCAGGACCAAACATATACAAGTATATGTCCTTCAAAATAGAAGCAAATGACATAATTTTCAGCGAACATAAGCAAAAATCTTTTTGGGTTTTCTCTTTACAAACTAAAAACATAATCTTTTTGTCTTTTTCGGATTTTTCTTTACAAAACAAGATAATTCACATTCTTTTTGACTTTTTCAGAATTTATCTGTACAAACAGAAATCACAATCTTTTTAGTATTTTCTAATTTTAAAATGTTTTTGGGTTTTCAAATATTAGGATAAAACGAGAAATAAAAACAAGAAAGAACACAATATTTTTGAATTTTCAAAGTTTTCTAATGTTTTTGGGTTTTATCTATACAAACAAAAGGCACAATATTTTTGTATTTTCTAGGATTCACCCCCTAAAACCTAAAAACAAAAATTTAAACTAGAACAAAACTTAAATAAAGATAATCATCCTAACTTTAGGATCTCAGCAAGGGTCTTCAATCCATTTAAACCAAGCAAAAAGTTAAAACGTGTTTTATCAAACGCTTTGGTAAATAGATCGGCTTTTTGAAAATCAGTGTGCACTTTCTCAAGATCAATTAATTTCTTTTCATAACAATCCCGTATAAGATGATATCGAATTTCGATATGATTTGTTTTAGAATGTTTTACGGGATTCTTGGTGATACTAATAGCAGTAGAATTATTAATCAAGATTGGAGTAGTAAGAAACTTCAAACCGTAGTCGCGAAGATGTTGTTTTATCCACAAAACCTGGGAACAGCAACTCGAGGCTGCAACATACTCAGCTTCGGCGGTTGAAGTGGAGACCGTTGTCTGCTTCTTACACTGCCAGGAAACAAGCCGGCTTCATAAGAATTGACATCCCGCTGTAGTAGACTTGAAATTGATCTTGCATCCTCCATAATCTGAATCTGAGTAGGGGGTAAGATTGAACGTATCATCTTTGGGGTACCATAACCCGATGTCAGGATTTCCCCTTAGATATTGCAGAATACGCTTGACCGCTGCCAGGTGAGTCACTCGGGACTAGCTTGGTACCTAGCACATAAACAAACAACAAACATTATGTCGGGTCGGATTAACGGTATCCTCCAATTCATCCGGTGATAAATTGTGACCCACGGGAAGAGGAGTAGAAGGGATTTTTCCGTCAGTAATCTTGAATCGGCTCAAGACGTCGTTCACATATTTTGTCTGATGAATGAAGATTCCTTTGCCAGACTGGTGAACCTGCAACCCTAAAAAGAAATTCATCTCTCCCATCGAACTCATCTCGAACTTGGTTTGCATAGACTTCTCGAACTCCTTACACAACGTGTTGTTTGTAGATCCAAAGATTATGTCATCAACATAAATCTGAACGAGCAGAAGATCATCACCAATATTCTTATAAAACAAAGTGCAATCGACAGTTCCACGTTTGAAACCATTATCCGTCAGATGGTCGGCGAGCGTGCCATACCAAGCTCTCGGGGCTTGATGTAGACCATATAATGCCTTGTTTAATCGGTAAACACGGTCAGGATAATCAGGATCTTCAAAACTTGGAGGTTGTAAGACAAAAACTTCCTCATGAAGTTCACCATTGAGAAAAGCACTTTTAACATCCATATGATAAACTTTAATATTCTTGTAAGCAGCATATGCCAGAAAGATTCGAATCGACTCTAATCTTGCAATTGGAGCATATACTTCAGTGTAATCAATACCCTCTTGCTGATGAAAACCTTGTACCACTAAACGTGCCTTGTTTCTTACAATTACCCCACGATCGTCTTTCTTACACTTATATACCCACTTAGTCGGAATTGCCTTCTTGACTCTAGTAGGTTTGTTAATAAGATCCTAAACACCTAAACATGCAAATTGCTGTAATTCTTCTTGCATGGCTTCTACCCAAGAAGGATCTTGAAGTGCCACACGAGGAGTCATTGGCTCAACTTGAGATAGACAACAAGTGAATTTAGCAACAGTTGCAATTTCAGATGAGTGTAAGTCAGCATAAGCATATAGAGCATTATTTTCACTTGAAGAAGCAACTTGATGTCGTGTCTGAACTCCCACATCAAGATCTCCAATAATGTTTTCTTGTGGATGGTAATTATGAATCCTGAGAGTAGGATTTTCAGAAACAGCAACACTTTCAAATAAATTAGTGTAATGTTCACCCAATTCAGGAGATGAAACATAACTGTCAAGTTCAATAACTTGATCCACAATTGTATTATCATCAGATGAAGTAGAAGCATTATCATAATGAACAGGAGACTCATTATCAGGTTCTTCAGTAGTTGGAGCTACAATCGGAGCTTCAACATCATTTGAACTGGCAAACCTTGAAATTTCCAAATGTTCTTCAAAATAAGCCCGAACTAAATCTTCATCTGGATGATCAGTTGTTGGAGTAAATGAATTGAGTAAGCCATCATAGTCAAACATCCAGTCGGGACCTTTTCTTTGGGAAGGAGTAGTGTACTTTTGACTGTCCACATGGTACCATTCTTCAACACAACCGGACGTAAAGTTAAACACTCTTTTCTTAGGTGATGCATACCCCAAGAATTAACCCTCAATGGCTTTTTCATCAAACTTTCTCACATCCTTTTTCAGCATAGTACAAGGACACCCAAATGGTTCCAAATACTTTAAATTAGGTTTACGATTATTCAACAATTCATAACTGGTCTTCTTGAGTCTTTTAACAGTTAGAACTCGATTGAGTGTATAAGACGCAGTGTTCACCGCCTCATTCCAAAACTGAACAGGAAGCTTTGAATCAGCAAGCATCGTTCTAGCAGCTTCAATCAACGTTCTATTCTTTCTTTCAGCTACACCGTTCTGCTGTGGTACATATGGAGCACTGTATTCTCGATGAATTCCTTTTTATACACAAAAGAAATCCAATACAGTATTTTTAAATTCAGTACCATTGTCACTTCGAATTCTCCTCACTTTCAGCTTGTAAAGTGATTCGATCTTAGTGATTAGATTTTGAACAAGACCAGGTGTTTGATCTTTTGAACTCATAAATAAAACCCATGAACAAGACCTCGTAATCACATCGCTGTGTTCATCAAGATTTCATTTTTACATTCACTGTTATCTTGTTAGCACTATACCTCACTTTTACGAATTTGGATACATTATCCTTAGGAGATTTTTATCCAAAACAACAAGCACTGTGAACTTTGTGGCTGATTTTAGTAGCGACATGTAGAAAGAAGCTGACTTGGAGGTTCAACAACTAGAAGAAACCAAGGATCTTTGGATCTTCTTTACTGATGGAGCTTCCAACATAAGATGAACAAGATTAGGTATCCTACTGAAATCGACACAGGGGGACATATTACCCCAGTCCATAGCCTGTGAGTTCCAAGCAACGAACAATGAGGATGAGTATGAAGCTCTGATAGCAGGTTTGCAATTAGCTAAATGCATTAGGATCAGGTATCTTCAAGTATATATAGATTCATTGTTGATTGCTAACCACTTTAATGGCTCATATGCTGTTAAAGGTGAAAAACTAATCAAATATTTAGATGTTGTGAAGGAATTAGCAAAAGCCTTCGAATTATTTATCATTGTACAGGTACCAAGGGAAGAGAATGCTGGGGCAGATGCCTTGGCAAATTTAGCCTCATCTTTAAAGATTCCAGAAGACATGAACATCCCAATCATTCATATACTCTCGCCAGCCATAGGAGAACAAGAAGTTGGGGAGATAACAACTGACAAACAAATCGTACTTTGGGATCCACCATCCTCAAACAACCAAGGATCCTGGATCCTCCCAATCAAAAAATACATTCAAACTGGAGAGATTCCAGCCACGGAGAATTCCAAATCTTTCAAACTAAAGGTATCACAATATATTCTATTATATGATATGCTATATAGGAAATCTCTTGCAGGTCCATACTTGAGGTGCATCGAGGAACCTGAAATCCAAGAGGTGCTCAAAGACTTTCACGTGGTGATTGTGGTAATCACACTAGAGGTAGAGCCCTGTTTTCCAGGATTCTAAGAACAGGATACTTCTGGACAACAATGAAGAGAGATGCCATGGAATACTCGAAGAAATGTGATGCTTGTCAAAGGCATGCAAATATCCTACATCAACCAGCAGAACCTATCTATCCTATATCCTCATCATGGCCTTTCATGAAGTGGGGCATGGATATTGTGGGTAAACTACCTAAGGCACCAGGAGGAAAAGTATTCATGCTTGCAATGACTGATTACTTTTCAAAGTGGATAGAAGCATAAGCTTTTGTTCAAGTACGCGAAAAAGTGGTGATATCTTTCATTATAAGAAATATTATTACTAGATTTGGTATCCATTCAGAAATTATTTGTGACAATGGTTCCCAGTTTATCGGGAAAAGAACCACTAACTTTTGTGACAGTTGGGGCATCAAGATGATTACCTCTACTCCAGTACATCCTCAAGCTAATGGTCAAGTGGAGTCTAGCAACAAGATAATCATCAACTTAAAGAAGAAGCTAGGATCCAAGAAAGGAAAGTGGGCTGAAGAGCTACCTTATGTTCTTTGGGCCGACAGGACAACACCCAAGAATGCAACGGGCCAAACACCCTTCTCATTGGTGTTTGAAACAGAAACAGTAATCCCTACAAAGATGGTGGTTCCTACGGCCAGAACGAGCATCCGTGATCCTGAGGTCAATAAAGAAATCCTTCTTGAAGACTTAGATACTGTTGAAGAACTCAGAGACCTAGCCAAGATCAGATTGGCGGCATATCAACAAAGGGTAGCTGTGGCATATAACAAAAGTATAAGGATCAGAACATTTCAAGAAGGAGATCTGGTCTTGAGGAAAGCCTTCCAAAATACAACCAACCCAGCCGATGGAAAGTTAGCTCCTAAGTGGGAAGGTCCCTATTTGGGTGAGTCAGAAGCTGGGAAAGGGGCATATCATTTTCTCTCTATGGAAGGCAACAGGTTACCTAGAGCATGGAGTGCTATCCATCTCAAGAAGTACTTTTTTCTGATGAGGATCCAGTATCATCCGAGGATGGAGTATCCTTATAGCATCAAGGATCCTGAAATTGGTAATATCTATCTGATCACTTATTATTTTAGATTTTAATTAATTTAAGGGTAACATATTCTTAACGTTTAATTTTCCAAGTATTAAATAACAATGCAAGTATCTAGTAATATGTTTGATGATCAAGAGGTTGGCCACGTCTCCTTTACATTTAAGGTACTAAACTATTTCCCTTGGCCTAGCCCACGATTGGGTATGACCCCCGATGGTCATATCCTCCAAGGTTTAAAGGTTTTCACCTTTCTTATAAATTAGAGTTTCTACACTCTCGCCTGGAGCGCACGCTATCCAACGTATTGTCCGGGGCAGCGGAACCAGTACACGTTTAATGGCTGACAGTTTTGTTGTTTTCAGATATATGGAGGATCCTACGATTTATGGTAGACGTACCATACCACCGGTTTACAACATTTTCATGTTGTCTCACGTTTGGGCTAAATCCCGGTTTGGGCGAGTCCCCAGTTGACATCCGTATCTTTGGGCCAGTCCCCAGTTTGGGCTTGTCCCCAATTCACGGGCTTGTCCCCGGATTACACGGGCTTGTCCCCAGTTGCATGGGCTAGTCCCCAGTTTATTTATGGGCTTGTCCCCAGTTTGATGGGTTTAACCCCAATTAATCTTAAGAGGACAGATGTTCTAAGTTCAATTACGAGAATCAAGACTTATGGATTCAAAATCCTTAAACTTACTTCTACAAGGATCACTGAAGCGTCACTACTTATGGTAACCTAGGTCTAATTAGAACTTATGGTATGATTTCTATATGTTAGTTTACATTTATCTGTATAAGATCTTTGTAATCCCTTTTATTTAAGGATTTAAGATCTTTAAACTATTTTTACAAGGGTATTCTATCCTAAAATGTTATACTCAAGATTATTTCTTAAAACTTTCAATAAAGCTAAAGTTACATATTAAACAAACTTTCAGAATAATAGACAATCCACAGATAGTCAAAAGATATTGTTTATTAAACTTACTTAGTGTTATCAAAAACCAACCCGGACTTCACCATTCAAAAGATGGACCATCCATCCGGGTTGAAGCAAGTTGTTACTAACGATTCAAACTAGTTCCGGAAATTAAAGACATGGGCATCAAAGGCTTCATCCCCACAAACAGATGATCCCTCCACCTTTGCTACCCCTATTAATTGTCTTAAGGATCCTAGATCCTTTATCCTAAGTTACTATTGTCTTAAAGTACACAACCAAATTGTTCATAAAAACATCAACAAAAGAAAAACAGAACGGGCTCGGGCCTTGTCTTTATCATCCTTCATTGCTCGTCTCCACAGCATCCCCTTCATTGGCTGCTTCCTTTCCTTTACCATCATCACCCGCGTCCTTCGCACCGCTGATACTAGCCTCGCCATCTTCTGCAACCTTTTCCCCCTCACCAACATCCTCACTCTCCTCTGCTCCGCCCAGCCTTGCCAAAGATTTCTTCCATTCATCCACCTCCCAATTGGTCCTGTCGAAGGAAGGGTCATTCGCCTCAGCCACAAACTGGATCCTTGCCTGCAGTATAAGCTTAGCTGCTGACATCTTTGCCTCATAATTTGCCACCTTGATCCCCTCTTTCATCCTCATCTCCATGGCATGAACTTGGGAATCGGCTTGCTTATTCTCCTTTGTCAGCTTGGCAACATGCTTATCCTTGGCAGCAGCAAGAGTCCTCATTCCCGTCAAATTCTCCTAGAGATCTTTGATAATAGACCCGTAATAGGAGTGAAAACCTTGGGCACCCTACAAGTCAGAAGCTCGGATTAACAACAAATATTTGGCAAAGATGACAAACGGAATTGAGGATCCTTACCTCAGTAAGTGATTGAGTGACCGCCTCTTGAAGATGCTTCTCAAAATTTTGGACTTCAGCGTGAGATTCCGGTTGCTTCCTTTTCTTTCCGGACTGAGCTTTAGCCCTAGTGGTCACAATGTGAGGGCTGGGAGCAGGAACAACAGACTTGAATGGTTCCTCTTTAACCATCTTTGGAGAGATCAAATGGTCAATGTCGTCCAGAGAAAACTTAGTAGCAGACTTATTGGCAGACTTCGACATGCCTTCAAACGCAATAAAACAGATAAGTTTTTCTTTTTTGTTGATAAAATTAAATACTTATCTTTACAATTTATACTTACTTGACATATTGCTTTGAGGAGAAGTATCTGACCGTTCGACTTCTGAATCTGAATCAGAGATTCCGATCTTAAAGGATCAGATGGTTGGGCTCAACTTGAGGAATGCAGCTACCCTTTCCTTGATTCCCGGAAGCTTAGCAAGAGTGCAAAATTCTCCACTGTACCAAAGAAAGAAGCAAATCGGTATTCCAACCTAAATCAATGACCAACATTAGAAAGCAGAAATCCTACCCCGCCTAATCCATTTTGTTGGAAGGGTATTTTCGTTTAGGATAGAGTCACGTCTAACAAAGAAAAACTGATTCTTCCAGTGAGAATCATTTTGTGTGACTTTATCGAGCGGAATCAGTTGGTGGGGTTTGGATTTAAGCAGATAGCGGGTGGAACCATGGGTATACAAGGAGTAAATAAAGGAAAGTTCAGGAAGTCCAAACTCAAGATCGTGTTCGGCTATTATCTCTTCAAGGGTCCACAAAGCTCGCCATATCATCGGCATAGCCTGGATATTGCTAATACCGGTAAGAGTGAAGAACCTCTGGGTAAATTCCGGGAATGGATACGAATAGCCGAGTAAGAAAGGACAAGCCGGAAAGTAAACCCACACCTTTGAGGATACATCGCTTAGGGTTGAAGAATCATAAGGTCTAAACACGGTGTTAGGTGGAAAAGAGGGTGCTATTTGGTCGATCTCAGGGTCCGTAAATTTGCAAATTTCTGACGAAGGGTTTTGGATTAAACCTTGGCTTTTCATATCTTCGGCCAATTGGTTAGATGAATGTGAAAAGTGACTATCGATAGACATTAGAATACGAAAGAGAGAAAGGAAGATAAAGGATTATCTGGATTAGGATGAAGGAAGTGTGAGAAACTTCTGGAATGAAGCGAATATGAAGGGAGTAAATTTTTATATTTGGTCCTTACATTGTTTAATTATTTTTTATCTAATCCCTAGTTATGTCTTTTCGTATTAACAGTTTGACAGCTGTGTTTGAACTTTGAATGTCACTTAACAGCAGTAAAAATTATCAACAACCGCCAAATTGGGGGTAATTGTTGAGTCACAAATAATTAACCACTGAGGATACGTTATTCTTGATGATGAGCTTGGATCAATTATCCTTCTGAAGAAATCTCTAGCTGAGTCTGGATCCAGGATCCTGAGTCGACATTACTATTGATGGACGATTGTCGTATGAAGACTAATGTTTAATAACTGCAACGGCTCCTAGACTTAGTCTACCACCTATTTCGCTTCTGAACTTCCATAAGCACGTGGTCAAAGAGCACGATGGAGGAGAGTGGAAGACTAGCGGATTAATAGGACCTAGTTGTTAGTTTGTTAATTACTTTTTCTTTATATATTGAGTTGTGATCAACATTTGGCAGACACTCACGTACGCACTCCTTAGTTAACAACTGCAAAGTTTAGCTCATAAGTTCTCTGTAATCTCACACACTTAGCTTTATTGTAATCGTTGAGCAACAACTCCACCCATTGTAACCCCTTTTTTTATATTAATAAAGTGGTGATAGACGAGTTGTCATCACCCGGGGTTTTTTTACTTTGATCTAAACAAGATCAACGGGTTTTTCCTCGCAACAAATCATGGTGTTCCTCCTTACTCCGTTCGTATAATCATTGTTATTACCGTAGCACTAAACCTCACATTTACAGACTTGGATACATTATCCTTAGCAGATTTTTGTCCAAAACACACACACACACACACACACACACACATATATATACATTTATGAGATTAGTTTTGAAAAAGTTGAATAGTAATTTATTAACTTATATTTATTTGTTTTAGGCAAAAAAGTTGGTCATGTATGGAAACCTAATGCCATCAGCTAACTACAAGAGTTGGTATTATATTGGATGTAAAATATGTACTCTTCAGCTTAAGTTAGATAACAAGTATAGTCATGATGGAGAAATTGAGAGGGGAACTTGTGATGAATCAGTTTAGAGGAAAATATACAAGTGAAAGCAAAAAAAATGCAATGACGCTATTTTTGAGGCAGTTATTATGTTTGTAAAAAGATTTTTGTAAAAATGTTAATTATTATTGTTAACAATAAATTTTAACATCAATAATATTCAGGTATCGAGTTCCTTCATAATAAATGTTTTCTTCAATAATATTCATGTATCGAGTTCCTTACGATGTACAAGACTCAACCGGAACTGTGCCATTAACTTTATGGGAAGCACATGCTGTTCCAATCTTTAAAACTACTGCTATGGATCTTTTGAAGAAGTTGGTTAGGTAAACATTATATATATATATATATATATATATTTCGTTTAAAAATTGTTTTTAGAATGATGAAGGTGATGCAATTCCAAAAGAATTAGAGGATATTGTAGGTCAGAATTTTGCTTTGAAGATCAATGTTCCAGAATACAATTTAAGTAATCCAGATGCTTCATATAATATCTTTATAATTACAAAGAAGCCACAGATTAAAAGTGGATTACAAGATATATTAGATAGATATGGTAAAAATTAAGTTGTCAGTGTAAATATATATAATATACATTTATAGTTTATATATTTAAATTTATTTTTCCTTTGTTTATGTGTTAGGAACAACCTTCTAATTCAAATGACAACTATATTAAAGCTCCAGTTGAAGATGTTTCTGAAATGGTATATATCATAAATAAAAACAATAAGAAAATTATTATTATATTGTAATGCCTATTTATTTATTTAATTTTTAACCATTTTCAGGATTCTGATTATGTTGAGGATAAAGATTTTACACCTCCCAAGCAAAATGCTGCAAAAACTTCAGCTACGAACAAGAAAAACAAAATGAAGGAAGCTTCAAAACGAAATAATCCAAGATGTTTATGATGTTGACAACCCACTGCAACTTTCATAAGGAAAAAGAGTTGCAAAAACTACTGCTCAACATTGTTAGGGCATGAATTTTATACTGAGGATCCTTTATCATTAACTATCTTATGGATAGTATATCCTTGAAATATATATCAGGATATAAAGGATTGACGATCCTCGGTATTACCTGTATACTAATGATTGCGTTTAGTATGGTGATGTGTTAGACAGGTGTGGCAACTTTAAGAAGTACCTGCATCAATTATCCTCACAGAGTATTCTCTAGCTGGAGCATGGATTTAGGATCCTAATTCAATGCAGCTGTTAATGGACGAATTCGTGTGAATATTGATGTTTAAATATCAATAACGGCTTTGAGACTTGTTCTTCCACTTATCTCGCTACTGGACTTATGGAGCACGTGGTCAAAGGTCATGGAGCAGCTAGTGGAAGACTTCCGGATTAGTAGGGAATATTGTTATTCGTATTTTCTTATTTAATTGAGCTACGATCGAGTAGAAAAAACACATGTACAATCACACACACACTAGAGCAGAAGAAAACATTCTCTCTACTCACTAGTTTACTTTGTATTCTCGATCATCAACTCCACAAACGCTTGTAACTACCTTTTATTATCAATATACTTGACGGTGATAGGTTTCACCGTCCGGGGGTTTTTTGTGCCGGAGATTACGATAATCACGTACTAACCGACCAAAGGTTACCTTGTTGATCCTTGACCGAAGAGATTCGACCAACGATTACCTCGTTAATCCTTGACCGAAGCAATTCGTCCAAAGATTACCTTGTTAAGTTTTGACCGTAGTAAGATTATCGTGATTAAGGGTTTTTTCCCTCGTGATCAAACCTTTGTGTTCACCAATATTACGATTACACACTTGTCATTATCGTGTTAGCACTATACCTCACTTTTACGAATTTGGATACTTGATCCTTAGTAGATTTTTGTCCAAAACAATTTAGCACCCACCGTGGGGCAATTAGTGCTATAATCCGTATTACTCCTATCAATTCTCATTTTTTCATACTCATATCATTTTCAGTGGCTTCTTAATCAACCTCTGCTTCATCAACCATGCCCTCATCAATTTCTCTCTCATCAAGGGCCTTGCCGCCGATGCCTCCGCCAATCACGGGAGCACCAAAGGCTGCCGCTTCTGGAAGCAAGACGCAACTACCAGTCTTCCAGAGCTCAAAACCGCTGCTACTACGCCTGTGGTTAACACTAACAATGATGTTTCATCTATGTTTTCACAGGTTAAGGCATATATGGAGCAACAGAACAAGACCAACCAGAGGATCCTTCGCGAGATAGAAGACATCAAGAAATCTAAGAGACCGGCAGAGGATCTCACCCCTTTGATGCCTAGGATGCTGGATTTCACAAGTCCAGGATCCCTGGCAAAGTTTCCATAAGGATCATCCATCCTTCAACAAGGATCCATGGGTCCTCAGACTCAAGGATCCTCTGCCTTTCAGCAAGGATCATCCATCTTTCAAGAAGGATCCATGGGTCCTCAGACTCAAGGATCCTCAGCCTTTCAGCAAGGATCATCCATCCTTCAACAAGGATCCATGGGTCATCAGATCCAAGGATACTCGGATTTCCAGCAAGGAACATCTAGCTTCAACCATGGGTCAATGGGTCAACCAATGCATAGTTCCTCGACGTTACAAAGGGGATCAGGGATGCTTCCGCCAGGATCCTCTAGGATTCCTTATCAAGGATCCTTCTTTCAGGACCAAGGATCCTTTGGATCCCAACATCAACGATCATCCGAAATCCATGATGGGGACATAATCCCCATACAGACCATAGCTTTTGGAGGACCCACTCCGATTGTTGACTCCTCTTAACCTAGATACTCGTCCGGGATGCCAAACTTCACCCAACAGAGGGGTAACTGGTATGATCCTATATCCTTAGACACTAACCATGGTTCCATGCAGAATGCAGGAATCAACCAGGCAATGGCTAAGGAGTTGCAGAAACTCAAGGACATGATATCCAGTGTTCCCGGAGTGATTCGTCCAATTCCTGAGATACCGGAGGGGAGTCACAAGTTAACCAGATTCGCTCCACCTATCTGTGACGCTGAAATCCCAAAGCGGTTCCAAACTCCCAACATGAAGACTTATGATGGGATCACCCATCCTGAGGAGCACGTTGCCCAATATAGGGAAAGGATGGAAATTAATCCTATTCCTGAAAGGCTCAAAGAGGCTTGCCTTTGCAAAGGATTCAGATCCACACTAACGGGAGCTGCACTAAAATGGCTGCTAAGTCTCCCCCCTTTCTCGGTTACATCTTTCTCTCATTTAGTTAATTTGTTTAACACTTAATTTTATTGTAGTCGGAAATTTGAGAGGTTAACCAGTGATTTATATCGTATTATCCAGCCTAGTGATGAATCCCTTAGGGATTTCGTTACCAGGTTCGGCAAGGAAGCTCTAGAAATCCCAAACCTTGATATGACTACTGCTGTTGAAGCATTCAAGATGGGAATTCAAAAGAGCTCCCCCTTTTATGATGATTTAGTGATGACTCCGTGTAGGACACTAGACGAAGTCAGAAACAGGGCAATAAGATACATCCGGTTAGAAGAAGATAAAAGGATCCAGGATCATCTCGGGGGACAAACGAAACAAGAAACTCTGGAGAAGAATAAAGGATCCTGGAATAGGAATAACAATTCAAAGCCGTACAACAAATTCAACAATCAGAACGTACGGGCAGTTGAAGAAGGAGACGACGATGAAGACTATCCTTGTATCTCCGACTATTGTTTTTCTGTGGACACTCATGGCTTGATCTGTGCCATGAAGGATCTGGGAGAAAAAGCAAGGTGGCCCCGAAAGAATGAGAAGATTGTCGGCTTCAAGGACAAGTCTAAGTGGTGCGCCTTCCACGAAGACTTTGGCCACACAACAGACGAGTGCATCGGCTTAAGGAGGGAAATTGGATACCTCCTGAGCAAGGGTCCCTTTAAAGAACTCTTGGGAAGGACGGAATCCAAGATCCAGGATCCTGAATATCTTCCACAAAAGGCAACACCACCACCGCCAGATGCTCATGTGATCAACTTTGTCTCCAGAGACTACGAAGTATTTCAAGATTCTTGTGCCAAAGAAGAAAGTCCTGTAGAAGAATTCGAGTTGGATGATGAGAGAAGACCGCTCATCCCCACTACTCGAGTGACTGATCAGAGAATGTTTTTCAATTCAAGGATCCAGGATCCTCATCAGGACAAGCTGGATGTGCAAGCGGTCAATTTCATCTTTGGAGGTTCAGACATATGTGGAACTTCTTTCTCTGCAGCAAGAAGACTTGCCAAAGAGATCAAGATGGATAACGGGGATCGTCCAATAGTGTCAACCACATTAACAACAGACAAGAGAATCTTCTTCGATGAGGAAGACAAGCTGAACATTCAGGATCCTCATCATGACGGTTTGATTATTACTTTATTTATCTCTAACCATTATGTACGCAGGATCCTAGTGGACGGTTGCAGCTCGGCCAACATTATCCAACATAATGTCCTTAAGAAGACGAACATCCCAGATTCAGAAATCATTCCTAGAACATCGGTGCTAGTCGGTTTTAGTGGTGAAACCAAGAAGACATTGGGGGACATCAACCTCCCAATATACATCGAAGGGTTAAATTCATACAAAAAGTTTTGTGTAATAGATAACCTTTTCTGTTGCAATGTTATTTTAGGTAGGCCCTGGCTTCATGGGATGAAGGTAGTAGCTTCAACTTATCACCAATGCATCAAGTTACCTACTCCTTGGTGAGTTGTAAAGATAGTTGGTGACCAAGCGGAGGCCAAGAATTATTATTCTTCATCGATGAAGCCAACAGCAGAGCAAACTATAGCATAGCAACTACAGCAACATCCTAGGGATGTACTGGAAGCTCGGGAGAAAGACCTTAAAGAAGTATCATTGGACCCCGAGGATCCAGAAATAAAGGTGTTCCTAGGATCCAGTATCCCCAGCAAGATAGAGGAGGATATAATATCCTTCTTAGGGCAAAGAAGATCTACCTTTGCCTTTAAGCATTCTGACATGACAGGTATTTCAAAAGAGGTAATCACTCATAAACTCGGCCTTGATTTATCTGTTAAACCCGTCATCAGAAGCGAAGGAAATTCGCTCCTAAGAGGAACACGATCATACAAGAAGAAGTTGAAAAACTTCTTAAGGCCGGTATGATCAGAGAGGTTCAATATCCTCGATGGCTAGCTAATGTGGTCGTTGTTTCAAAAAAGAATGGAAAGTGGAGGGTGTGTGTCGATTTTTCCGATTTAAAAAAGGCATGCCCCAAGGATCGTTTCCCATTACCACATATAGATTCCATGGTGGATGCAACAGCAGGACATGAAATGCTTACTTTTATGGATGCTTCCTCTGGATTTCAACAAATTCAGATGGAACCATCTGATCAAGAGGATACAGCATTCATGACTCCTATCGGCATAACTGTTATACTGCTATGCCGTTTGGACTAAGAAATGCATGGGCAACATACCAAAGATTGGTCAACATGATGTTCAAGGATCAGTTGGGCAAGACTATGGAACTATACATAGACGATATGATGGTGAAGTCAAAGAAAGCTGAGGATCACCTTAGAGATCTCGAGGAAGCATTCAATATCCTTGACCATTATAACATGAAATTGAATCGGTCCAAATGCCATTTTGGTGTTAAGGTTGGAAAATTTCTGGGATATATGGCAACTAAACGAGGAATTGAAGCAAGCCCCGAACAAATCGACGCCATCCTTAATTTGAAGTCTCTTGCAAACGCCAAAGATGTCCAAAGGCTCACAAGAAGGATAGCCGCTCTCAATAGGTTCATCTCAAGATCCTCCGAGAAGTGCAAAGACTCCTATGACATCCTTGGGAAGAATAAGAAGTTTGAATGGACAGAGAAGCATGAAGCTGCGCTTACAGCCTTAAAGGATTACTTATCCTTAGCCCCAGCTCTAATGAAGCCTGTGGATGGAGAATCCTTGTATCTGTACTTAGCTATCTCAGGAAACGCAGTAAGTGCCGTCTTGGTAAAGGATCATGAAGGTGAGCAGCATCCTGTTTACTATGTAAGTAAAAGTCTTCTAGATGCGGTAGACAGGTATTCTCATTTAGAAAAGTTAATCCGTGCACTTATTATGGCTTCTACTAAATTGAGACATTATTTTGAAACCCATCCTATTATTTTGAGAACTAACTATCCTGTAAAGAATGTTCTTAGAAAACCAGAGTTATCAGGTAGAATGGCCAAGTGGGCTGTAAAATTAAGTGCATATGATATCCAATACGAGCCAAGAACAGCAATAAAGTCTCAAGCACTAGCGGACTTTGTGGCTGATTTCACTAGTGATCTAAAAAAGAAGCTGACTTGGAGGTTCAACAACTGGAAAAGACCAAGGATCCTTGGACACTATTCACCGATGGTGCTTCCAATGTAAGAGGTATAGGATTGGGGATCCTACTGAAATCGCCACAGGGGGACATATTACCCCGGTCCATAGCTTGTGAATTCCAAACAACAAACAATGAAGCAGAGTACGAGGCTCTAATAGTAGGTTTGCAATTAGCCAAAAGCATGAGGATCAGGTATCTTCAAGGTTATGTAGATTCTTTATTAATAACTAACCACTTTAATGGCTCGTATGCTGTTAAAGGTGAGAAACTAATGAAATATTTAGATGTTGTGAAGGAGTTATCGAAATCCTTTGAAATATTTAGTATTACACAGGTACCGAGGGAAAAAAACGCTTGGGCAGACGCCTTGGCAAACTTAGCCTCATCTTTGAAGATTCCTGAGGATTTGAAAATCTCAATAATCCACATTCTCTCGCCAGCAATAGGAGAACAGGAAGTTGGAGAGATAACGAATGATAAAGAAATCGTACTCTGGGATCCTTTATCCTCAGATAACAAAGGATCATGGATCCATCCTATCAAGAATTACATTCAAACTGGAGACATTCCAGTCACAGAAAATCCCAAGTCCTTCAAACTCAAGGTATCCCAATATATTTTGTTAGATGATATAGTATATAAAAAATCTCTTGCAGGTCCATATCTGAGGTGCATCGAGGATCCTGAGATCCAAGAAGTACTCAAGGATTTTCACGAAGGAGATTGCGGAAATCACACAGGTGGAAGAGCGTTATTTTCTAGGATACTCAGAACTGGATACTTCTGGCCAACAATGAAGAAGGATGCAGTGGAGTATTCGAGGAAATGTGATGCTTCCCAAAGACACGCGAACATCCTTCATCAGGCGGCGGAGCCTCAATATCCTATATCCTCCTCATAGCCTTTCATGAAATGGGGTATGGATATTGTAGGTAAGCTTCCAAAAGCACCCAGTGGAAAGGTCTTTATGCTTGCTATGACTGACTACTTTTCCAAATGGATTGAGGTAGAAGCATTCGTACAGGTCCGAGAAAGGGAAGTGATATCCTTTATTAAACGAATTATTATAACTAGATTTGGTATTCCTGCTGAAATTGTTTGTGACAATGGTTCCCAGTTTATCGGGAATAGAACCACTAACTTTTGTGACAGTTGGGGCATCAAAATGATTACTTCCACTCCGGTTCATCCTCAAGCCAATGGTCAAGCGGAGCCTAGCAACATGATCATTATCAACAACTTAAAGAATAAACTAGGATCCAAGAAGGAAAAATGGGCTGAAGAACTTCCTTATGTTCTCTTGGCAGACATGAGAACGCCAAAGAATGAAACAGGCCAAACACCCTTCTCATTGGTGTTTGGATCAGAAGCAGTAATTCCTACAGAAATGGTGGTTCCTACAGCAAGAACGAGCATCCGTGATCCTGAAGCCAATGAAGGAATCCTTCTTGAAGACTTGGATACTATAGAAAAACTCAGAGACCTAGCAAAGATCAGAATGGCAGCTTATCAACAAAGGGTAGCTAGGGCATACAACAAAAATATTAGAATCAGAAGATTACAAGAAGGAGATCTAGTGTTGAGGAAAGCCTTCCGAAACACAACAAATCCGGCTGATGGGAAGCTAGCGCCCAAATGGGAAGGACCTTATCAGATTGAGTCACAAGCAGGAAAGGGGGCATATCGTTTGCTCACAATGGAAGGCAACAGGTTACCAAGAGCATGGAATGCCATCCACCTCAAGAAATATTTTTTCTGATCAGGATCTACTATCCTAAGAGGATATATTATCCAAAAAGGATCAAGGATCCCCTAAATCGGTAACATCTATCTGATCAGTTATTCTTTTTGAATTATTATTAATTTAAGGATAATATATTCTTAACATTTTATCTTTTCCAATTTTTGAGTAACCATGCAGGATTATAATAATTTACTTGATGATTAAGAGGTTGGCCACCTCTCATTTACATTTGAGGTATTATCTTGTTTCTCTTGGCCTAGCCCACGTTTGGATACGACCCCCGATGGTCATATCCTCTAAGGTTTAAAGGTTTTCACCTTTCTTACGATCGCCTGTAGCGCACGCTATCCAACGCATAGTCTGGGGCAGTGGGACCAGTACACGCTTAGTGGCTGACAATTTCGTTGTCTTCGGCTATATGGAGGATCCTACGATTTATGGTAGACGTACCATACCACCGGTTTATAACGTTTTCACGTTATCTCACATTTGGGCTAAATCCCGGTTTGGGCGAGTCCCCAGTTGACATCCGTATCTTTAGGCCAATCCCCAGTTTGGGCTAGTCCCCAGTATTTGGGCTTGTCCCCTGTAAAACACCGATTTTGGGCTTGTCCCTAGTTTGGGATTGTCTCCAGTTTTTGGGCTTGTCCCCAGTTTGGGCTTGTCCCCAGTTCACGGGCTTGTCCCCAGTTTATTTTATGGGCTTGTCCCCAGTTGCACGGTCTTATCCCCAATTTATTTTATGGGCTTGTCTCCAGTTTGTTGGGCTTGTACCCAGTTTATTTTATGGGCTTATCCGCGGTTTATTGGGTTTAATCCCAGATAATATCGTAAGTTATTTGCATCAGGTATCATAAATTAGATTATGAGGATCACCGAAGGATCAATACTTATGGATTCAAAATCCTTTAATTCAGTTTTATAAGGATTGCAAAAGGATCAATACTTATGGTTACTTAGGTCTAACCAGACCTTACGGTATGATTTCTGTTTATCGGTTTACACTTATTTGATTTCAGTTTATATCTTCATAGATATAAGGATTCATTATTCTCAATCTATTTTTATAAGGATTTAAGATCCTGGTTTATTTTTGCAAGGATATTTTATCCTAAAAACTGTTCGCTAAAGAATAATTCTCAAAACTTTCAACAAATCTAAAGCTATGTCAGACAAACTTTCAAAATAACATACAATCAAGATAGTTAAAAGATACTATTTATTAAACTTACTTGCAATTACCAAAAATCATAACCCGGATTTCACCATTCGAAAGATGGAACATCTACCCGGGTTAAACAAGTATTACTAGCTGTTCATGATTTTGCAGGAAGAATAAGAGGTTTCAGATATATAGCTTGAAGGGAAGTTCTCAAGGAAACTATATATATATATATATATATGATAATTATATCTAGATTGTCAAAACTCATCTGTTTTTACAGGAAGTTCGAGTTCAAAAGCAAAATGACAGCTGCGATATTATCACAACCGCCATTTTGGGGGAAATTGTTAGGGCATGAATTTTATACTGAGGATCCTTTATCCTTAACTATCTTATGGATAGTTTATCCTTGAAATATATATCAGGATATAAAGGATCGACGAACCTCGGTATTACTTGTTCACTAATGACTGCGTTTAGTATGGTGATGTGTTAGACAAGTGTGGCAACTTTAAGACGTACTTGCATCAATTATCCTCACAGAGTATTCTCTAGCTGGAGCATGGATTCAGGATCCTAATTCAATGTAGCTGTTAATGGACGAATTCGTGTGAAGATTGATGTTTAAATATCAATAACGGCTTTTAGACTTGTTCTTCCACTTATCTCGCTACTGGACTTATGGAGCACGTGGTCAAAGGTCATGGAGCAGCTAGTGGAAGACTTCCGAATTAGTAGGGAATATTGTTATTCGTATTTTCTTATTTAATTGAGCTATGATCGAGTAGAAAAAACACATGTACAATCACACACACACTAGAGCAGAAGCAAACATTCTCTCTACTCACTAGTTTACTTTGTATTCTCGATCATCAACTCCACAAACGATTGTAACTACCTTTTATTATCAATATACTTGACGGTGATAGTTTTCACCGTCTGAGGGTTTTTTTGTGCCGGAGATTACGATAATCACGTACTAACCGACCAAAGGTTACCTTGTTGATCCTTGACCGAAGAGATTCGACCAACGATTACCTCATTAATCCTTGACCGAAGAAATTCGTCCAAAGATTACCTTGTTAAGTTTTGACCGTAATAATATTATCGTGATTAAGGGTTTTTTCCCTCGTGATCAAACCTTTTTGTTCACCAATATTACGATTACACACTTGTCATTATCGTGTTAGCACTATACCTCACTTTTACTAATTTGGATACTTGATCCTTAGCAGATTTTTGTCCAAAACAAACATCATGACAAGAACAAGCTTTTAACACCAAAGAAAGAAAAATGATGTTCATCTATATGTTTTGTTAAGTATGATATTTTAAAATTGGTTTTGAATTCTTTTGTTTTATAATTTCACAAACGTTTTTGGATAATTTGTTTAATTTAAATAATGGTTTTTTATTTGTCTTATATTACATCATATTGAATTATGTTATTGTACTTAAATTTTTTATATTGTAGAACATGATAACAGAAGACTCATAACTCATAATAATACAACTTTTAATGGTACTTTATTCATACTTTAATTTCATAATTATTATAACAAAATAATTATTTAAATTAATCTTTTAGGCATTCAAATAATGAAGACTATCTCAAAAACAAATCATCATATAAGAAAATTGTTATTGGATGCAAAAATGCTATGCTTGCGGTGCGCGCATAATGTATATATGTGTGAACCCTCGGGTGGGAAAAAGTGAAATTGCACTAATTTTGACGTTATTTACTAATCTCGTGAAAACAACGTTAAAAGTGGCGGAAGGTTACTCACATCATGTGGTGGTGTTGATAGCCGAAAGACAAGGGTACATGCACAAATCAGTCGGTGTCCTGATGATTGAGTGCTATGTGCCTTATGTCAAAGGCTTGATGCAAAACTACTATCGAGCTGGGGGTCTCACTGGAAGCAACCTCTCTATCCTTATGGGGTAGAGGTAAGGCTGTATACATCTTACCCTCCACAGACCCTACAATAACTTTGCTATTGGTGAGATATACTAAGTACGATGATGATGTTATTGGATGCTAAAAGAGGAAAATTAAGTCATTCTGTTACCAGAAAACCATACCGTATGAGAATTAAAATTATTTTGGATTCTAAAAGAGTATATCGTATTTTTATATCCAATCTCCCAATACAAACATAGTTAACTCTACATCTAAAGAAAATCGTATGAGGAGAAGAATGAAGATCAATTTTAAACGAACATGTGTCGTCCTAACTATGAGAATAAAAATTACATGGGAATTTCTAAATGTACGTAAATTACATAATTTTTGTATCCATATATTCATATTTTTAATTTTGATTCAAAATGTTTATTAAAATTATTATTTAATAATTATAGATTATTTAGATAATCAAGACTAGACAATTGTATGTGAAATATTTCATGCAAAACTATGGGTTGATGAGGCTAAAAGAGGTCAAAAAAAATCAAGAGTAAGCTTTAATTTATGTTGTCATTATGGTGTTGTGGAGTTATCACCATCAAGAAATTCAAACCCCGAGTACGAACAACTGTTTAAATCTAATGATGTGTAACATTCGTTACTTTTTAAACCCAAAAATATGACCGGTTTTAAATTTTCAGTTTTTTATCTATAAATATATGTGTTAATATAAACATAATTCAAGTTTTGTTTTATGTATTTTTATGTTCGTCAACCGATTCATTTGATGTTTTGATGTATTCGTATCTATCACTCCCTGCCAATAGGGGGCCTAGGAGTTTCAAGAAAAAATTGGTACCAAGTGTAAGCAGCGAAATATTATTGATAAAAATTAGTTACAACATTTGCACTATGTATTTATGACAAGGTGAAACTACACAACCATCTCTTCTCTGACAGCGCTACAATCCCGTGGTTGGTTCTACTAATCTTTTTCGCATCTAATCTTCATTGTTCATGTTAGGCATACGCCTCTATCCTTAAGCATTCTCATTACAAAGCTAATCCAAATTGATATCCCCGTAGTATCTGAATACATGCTAAATGGTGTCAACTAAAAAGTTGGTGAGTTCGTGAGTTTAGCTCACATACACATAAAATAGTTCTTTTATAAAAGCGCGCAAGTTTGCGTGTATGTAAGTATAAAGCATGGTGCATATCAATCAAGTCCACAATCAATCCTGCATTCGATCATAATCCTCCCCTCGACTTACAGCCGAACGACACACGTCCCCGATTATTACTCTGCCGTGTAATAATCAAAACGTTAGGTCATATGCTGCAACGATCCGCAGACCTCAGTGTGGTTTACCCAACAAATGGTCATTGTGCGAGGGGGTCTCCCAAATAGTACTACCCATGCGAGCCATAGGCTCACTCCCTGAGTTAATGATTGTGTATATTAAGGGGGGGGGGGGGAACATGGCAGAAACAAGTCTTGATAAACATCACACCATAAGTAAAACCAACATGTATCTACCCTAAAAGTATAAGTAAAAAGGGAAGCACGAAACTCACCTAAGTCCGTATGCAATATGTATATGAAAGATAATCAATGAGCTTGCACTATGCTAGAAATCACCAAGTGCGCCTAGTATATATATTAATCAACAATAAGTTATCGAAAAACAATGTAAAATTCACAATTGACATTGTGTACTAGTTAATTCTAAGTGTTTTCCAACGCATTTGGTTCTCGATGAGTAAAGTTTCCTTTAACGGGAAGTTTGTACTTAAATAACTTAATAAGATTGATTTTGGGTTTAGGTATATAATTCAACTTCCAGGAGTTTTAGTTACCTTGGTTCAGTTGGCGGGTTTCGATAAAGTTTCTAGTTTTGGAAAGTTCGGTCTTTCGGTTAGGTTTAGGTGTACCGTATTACCATAGGAGTTATATATTTTATTCATATAAGAAGTTAAATGATTCTTTTTAAAAAAACCATGTCATATGTTTACAAGAATTGACAACGCCGGTTATCACCGGTGTTGTCGGTTTTTAGCGAGATGTTTTGAAAGAATAGTTTTAAGTAAAAAAATGATCTTGTAATTAAAACTTCAGTTTTTTCCAGAAACATATATTATACAAAAATATGTTCTTTCCAGGTCTGATTATTCAGCAATTTGTTGTTCTACAGGTTAGTCAACGTACTCTCATTTAACGTTCGTTTTGGTAAAAATCGGATTAAGGGGGTAGCTAGTTTTGTAAAATAACTAAGCACTCAAAGTATGATTTTATTGACTTGTATTTACTATAAAAAAGAGATATCATATTGTAAGGCCCCAACCCCGGTGCCCTACATTGGCGTTGGATTTAATCATAAACGCAGTTCTAAATATCAGAGTTAATTTAAAAACTTTCGCGGAATAATATACAGTCAACCATTCATTACAATCATTCAATTGTCTTTAAAAACATAGCAGAAAAACATATTATTTAACATCATGACAAATCCTTCTACAGATGCCAGCTTCTTCAGATCCGACATGCATCCTTCTCCCAAGCTAGTTGTCTCAGTCTATTAACCTGCGTGCATACTAAAAGTCAGTTACGCTAAGAGAGTTCTAGTTAATACATGTAACATAAAATACATTCACATACTTACTCATACGTATCTGAAGGTACATATTACTTACTTAACCTGCTTTACTTTCTTTCATTCGTACATACATACTTTCTTTCTTTCTTTCATACTTTCGTACTTTCTTGTTTTAGCTTACTTATACATACGTAATCATATCTACGTTTTAAAGAGCATTTCGCCCTATAACCTTCGCAGATATTATTAGGGTCTGCAACCCTGTAACCTTCGCATATATTATTTGGGTATGCAACCCTGTAACCTTCGCATATATTATTAGGGTATGCAACCCCGTAACCTTCGCATATATTATTAGGGTATGCAACCCTTTGAGCATACCTCCATACAACCATACATTACCTTCTTTATAAATATAAATTTATATACTTTAACACATACACTTAATCACTTCCACAACTTTCATATATCATTCGTAAAACAATAACATATCACACTATTACCTGGCGGTACATGAAATATCCGAAAATCATTCAAATACCGTCAAGCATTCATTCATACATAAATTCATAGAAGGCATACACTGACCATTTAAGGTAAGTGTATTAACTAATCACATCGAATATGCACACAACCCCGGAAACGTAACAAGGAAATGAGGCTAGAAACTCACATGAGCTCGGTTACCTTCACCGTTAATGGTTATTCCCTTCTTTAGTTGTGCATGGCTAATTGTATAACAATTACACGTATTAGTTACTATCACCATCCATATCGTATTTCTTGTTTAATTGTAACCCTCCACGAACAGGGGTCCGGGGGCAGCGCCCATGGCAGCGGGGTTCTAGGGGCGGCAGCCCCTAACGGGGTCCAAAGGGCAGAGCCCCTGGCTGGGGTTAAGCTATCAAGTCAGCTTGGAAAAAATTTATTTTTGTTAACTGTCTTAACACAACTTTCATTAGTATTTTAAAATTATCATCTAGTTCTCTAACTCATTCGCTATAACGAATTAAGCCTCGTTCGTTATCTTAACATTGCGAATGGGTGAGTAACGAATGACTTGATTCGTTATCAGAACATAGCCTGATTCGTTATATGAACATAGCCTGATTCGTTATGAAATCTTCCTTCATTCGTTATATGGTATGATTTATAATATGGCCTGATTCGTTATGAAATATCCTTCCTTCGCTATAACGAATGACCTAATTCGTTATCTTAACATAAAGAATGGGGTGAGTAACGAATGACCTAATTCGTTATCTTAACATAACGAATTATCAACAGTTCTTATCCAGACTTTGACTCAAGGGGTCAAAGTCAAAATCATCAACAACACGAAGTGGTCATCATGTACCATATCTGCAATAAACCTTCGATTCTCAACGAAACAATACAAATTTGGAACCATTGAACTCGTAATCCTAGCGCCTACAAACTCCAAACCATCAATCTTCCAAATTTTAGGTTTTACATGGTGCGGTTTACACATATATACATACGGCTCATTAAACAATCAATTAACCCATCAAATATTAATGAATTTTAGTGAGGTTTGTTGCGTTGGATTCGTTTTTAACACTTATACATAGATCTAAGATTAATAACGAAAACCGAACCTAAAATTAACAAGTTTTCATTATAAACGTACCTTAAATGAGTCAGTTTACGAACACGGTCAAGTCTTGATTTTTTTTGGTTTGTCACAACGTTCTAGCACCAACGGGTTCGGGTTTCCACCTTCAGATCTTGATTCGGATATAGGATGGTGTTTGTGTGTGCTTTTCAAGGTGTAGGCTATGCTGTAAAGATGGATAAAAATGGAAAGGATTAGGGTTTAAGGGGTATTTGTACTCCCTTAAGCCCATGGACCTAAGGCCCATTCCATCCCTTATTCCATCCTTTAAGTGTCCAAGCCCAACTTCTTTTAGTTTATGTATCTAAACCGATTAACGACACACTAATAAATAAACGAAATTTATTTTATTGTTATAGCCAAAAGTAGGATGTTACAAGTCGTCCCTCCTTAAAGAGGTTTCGGTAACTATTACTTAAATAATCCTGGGTAAAACTTGCGCATCCCTTCTTCAGCTTTCCAAGTTGTATTCGATCCTTTGTGATGCTTCCATATCACTTTCACAAATGGGTAACTTATGACGAAGCTGCTTTTCCTTGTGGTCAACGATCTCTACAGGTTGTTCAATATAGTTTAGCTGTTCGTCAACCTCAATGTCTGCTAGTGGCACATGAGACGTGTCATCAGCTAGACATTTTCTCTAATGAGAAACATGAAAGGTAGAATGTATTTCTTCCAGCTCTTCTAGTAAATCTAGCTTGTAAGCCACTTCACCACACGATCGACAATCTTAAACAGTCCATTGTACCTAGGACTCAACTTTCCTCTCTTCGTAAAACGAATAATTCCCTTCCAGGGCGAGACCTTGAGCATCACATTGTCACCAACATCAAACTTGATTGGTCGTCGCCGCTTGTCAGCATAGGACTTCTGACGGTCTTGAGCAGCTTTCATTCTTGCCTTGATCTGATCGAACCTTGACGAGTTTTCTTGTACAACTTCCAAACTTCCAATCTCTTTCTAACCAATCTCTCCCTAACATACAGGAGTTCTACAACGTCTACCATACAACATCTCAAACGGCGGCATACCAATACTCGATTCGTAGCTGTTGTTATACGAGAATTCTGCAAGATGCAGATGATTATCCCAACTTCCTCCAAAGTCTAAAACACAAGTACGTAGCATATCCTCAAGGGTTTGGATAGTCCTTTCAGACTGCCCATCGGTTTGAGGATGATACTCCGTACTGATGTTCAATCTTGTTCCCATAGCTTCATGGAACTTCTTCCAAAATCTTGAAGTAAAACGAGTATCTCTATCAGACACTATTGACAACGGCACTCCATGTTTAGCCACGACCTCCTTAATGAACACGTTTGCTAACGTTTCGGACGAGATGGCCTCTCGTATAGGCAGAAAGTGAGCACTTTTAGTCAAACAGTCCATAATCACCCAAATGGTATCATGATGTTTAGCTGTACGGGGTAGCTTAGTTATGAAATCCATGGTGATGTGTTCCTACTTCCATTCTGGTATCTCTAAAGGCTGCATCTTTCCATAAAGTTTCTGGTGTTCAGCCTTGAATCTCAAACAAGTTAAGCACTTACTAACATAATCCACTACATCATTCTTCATAGATGTTCAATCTTGTTCCTTTAGCTTCATGGAACTTCTTCCAAAATCTTGAAATAAAACGAGTAACTCTATCAGACACTATTGACAATGGCACTCCATGTTTAGCCACGACCTCCTTAATGAACACATTTGCTAACGTTTCTGACGAGATAGCCTCTCATATAGGCAGAAAGTGAGCAGTTTTAGTCAAACGGTCCATAATCACCCAAATGGTATCATGATGTTTAGCTGTATGGGGTAGCTTAGTTATGAAATCCATGGTGATTTGTTCCCACTTCCATTCTGGTATCTCTAAAGGCTGCATCTTTCCATAAGGTTTATGGTGTTCAGCCTTGACTTGCAAACAAGTTAAGCACTTACTAACATAATCCACTACATCATTCTTCATACCCGGCCACCAATAGTTTCTCTTTAGATCTTGATACATCTTGGTGGATCCCGGATGAATCGAGTATCTCGACCTGTGAGCTTCATCTAAGATTCGACCTCTGAGATTTCCATGGCGTGGAATCCACATACGGTCAAACCCAATCTTAACTCCATGAGTGTTTTCCATCAGCTCGTCTTGTTGCCTGAAAATTCTTTCTTTCTTCATTGATCTTTTATCTGTAAGCACCTCAGACTACGCTTTGATGATTTTTTCAAAGAGATATGAGTTAATGATCAACTTATACGACTTCACTGTTGCAATGACTTCTTCATTCTTATGGCTTAGCGCATCAGCAACCACATTAGCCTTGCTAGGAGAGTATTTGATATCATAGTCATTGTCCTTTATCAACTCTAACCATCTCCTCTGTCTCATGTTCAACTCTTTCAGTTCGAAGAAGTACTTCAAACTCTTATGATCAGTGTAAATAGTACACTTAGTACCATACAGGTAGTGTCTCCATATATTGAGAGCATGCACTACTGCTGCTAGCTCTAAATCATGCGTTGGGTAGGTACTCTCGTGAACCTTCAACTGTCTGGACGCATAAGCTATCACTTTTCCTAGTTGCATTAACACGCAACCTAACCCACGATGCGAAGCATCGGTACAAACAAAGAAATCCTCGTCACCATCGGGAAAAGCAAGGATTGGAGCTTGCGTGAGTCTCTTCTTCAATTCTTCAAAAGCTTCTTCTTGAAACTTACCCCAACTAAAAACTACAGACTTTCGGGTCATTCCGGACAACGGTGCAACTATCTTGGAAAAGCCCACAATGAATCTCCTATAATAGCCAGCCAACCCTAAGAAGCTTCGTATATCAATCGGGATTTGCGGAGTCTTCCAATTCGTTATCGCCTCAATCTTAGCCGGGTCCACGGTAATCTCTTCAGGATTGATCACGTGACCAAGAAACTGTACCTCACGCAACCAGAACGCGCACTTCGAAAACTTAGCATACAACTTCTCTTCTTTCAGTTTCTCTAATACTTCTTGTAGATGCTTCGCATGGTCTGACTTCCTCTTAGAATAAATCAATATATTTTCAATGAAAACGATGACTGACTTATCTAGCATCGTCCGACATACCCTATTCATCATATCCATAAATGCTACAGGAGCATTCGTTGAACCGAAAGACATCACGAGTAACTCGTAGTGTCCATACTGCGTCCGAAATGCCGTCTTAGGGATATCTACCTCTTTCACCTTCAGCTGATGATAGCCTGATCTAAGGTCTATTCGAGAGAACCAACTCCAACCTTGTAGTTGATCAAACAAATCATCAATCCGTGGCAATGGATATATGTTCTTCACCGTAAGCTTATTCAAATCACGATAGTCTATACACATTCTCATACTTCCATCCTTTTTCTTAACAAACAACACCGGTGCACCCCACGTGGAAACCCTCAGTCCTATAAAACCTTTATCGAGGAGTTCTTATAGTTGGGACATAAATTCTTTCATCTCGAATTGTGCCAGGCGGTAAGGTTCTTTCACGACGGGCTGTGCTCCTGGTATTAAGTCTATCTGGAATTCTACCTCTCGCTCCGGTGGCAACCCTGGAAGGTCCTAGGGAACACTTCTGGGTAGTCGCGCACAACAGAAACATCTTTCACTTTTTTCGTCTCGGCCGTAGCTTTGACAACATACGCCAGGTAGGCACCGCACCCTCGCCTTAACAAACCTTCGGCTTTTATCATCGAAATGACATTAAGCCCTAAACTTTCTTTATCACTATAAACCGTCACTGTAGCACCATCCAAGGACTTTAACCTTATCAACCTACTCCTACACACTATCTGAGCCTCAAACTTAGATAGCCAATCCACTCCCAAAACCACATCGAATCCCCCTAAGTTCATAACATACAGGGTAACGTGGAACTCACGCCCCTCTAACTCTATCTTACAATCCTTAACCATTATCATTATCCTAACCGAGGTCTCACTAGCAGTTTCTACTATAAAGGTTTCAGGCACACGACTGTTTTGGATAAAAATCAGCTAAGGATAATGTATCCAAATCCGTATAAGTGAGGTCTAGTGCTATGCTAATAACAATGATTATATGAATGAAAATGGAATGAACACCGGATTTGTTGCAAGGAAAAACCCTTTGATCTTATTCAGATCAAAAGAAAAAAACCCGGGGTGATGACAACCCGTCGATCACCAATTTATTAATATCAAAAAAGGGTTACAATGGTTGTGGAGATTAGATCGATGTTACAGTAGTAGCTAACATGTATAGAGAGAATAGTGAGTTCTGCTCTAAGTGTGTGAGAATACAAGTGATATATCTAATCGATCATATCTCGATGTTTATAAAGAAAATAAATACAACAACAAGTCCTATCTATCCGCCACTATTCCACTACTCTTCCAACGTTCATTGACCACGTGCTGGTAGCTTCCAGTAGAAAAATTTAAGGTGGACCAGGTCACAAAGCCGTTACTTCTGTTGAACAATAACCTACACACATGAAACAATTGTTACTTATATTAACTTCTGAGGATCCTTGATCTTCGACATGGTTCTGGAGCTCTTCGGGAGGATAACTGAACTAGACATATCTTCAAGGATAATATATCCTCAGCAGAGAAAATATCAGTCCTAACAATTGCCCCCAAAATGGCGGGTGATAGTGGAACACAGCTGTCATTTTGAAATTCAAATCTTCTACCCAAACTGGATGATGGGACGGTTTGTGAGATATTTATACCATTTGGCCCCTGAGATAATCATAACCGCCTATTTATGCCGCCCTATATCTTTCTTATAATCAAATATCCAAGAGACGCATCAGGTATCGATCTCTTTCTTCTCTTATTTTCTTTGTCTTTGTATTAATGTCTACTGTTTCGTCTTTTTCTTCCCCTTCACACCATTTTGATCAAACGTCCGATGAGCCTGAGATGCGGCCACAAAACCTGATAGCAAACCCTTCTATCGAAATCTGCAAGTTAACAGACCCCAAAATAGACGAACTTTGAGCATTGTTTCCGTCGGGAACGGAGTTCCGTCCATACGATGCCAGAATCCGATGCGACGTTTACTCTCAGATCTGGGTTTGTATGCCGGCTTGTCCTTTCTTGATCAGTTACCACTATCCATTCCCTGCCTTCACCCAAAGCTTTTTTGATTCCACGGGCATATCCTATATTCAGGCTATGCCTATGGTGTGGCGAGTTCTCAGCACTATAGAAAGAATCATCATGGAACAAAAGATCGACTTCGGTCTTCCAGAGCTTTCACATCTTTACACCCTTACTACCAACGGTCCTGCCCGATTCATCTTGAAATCCAAGCCTCGACAACCCCACCCGATCTTGAAAGTCACTTTAAATGATTCCTTCTGGAGGAATCAGTTTTTCTTTGTAAAACGTGACTCCATACTTGGAGGGATTGACCTTCCTTCAAATGGGTTAGAAAGGGTAGGATCCTGGATCCTTAAAAAATAGTAGGATCCTTGATGCTTTTAATTTTAACTCTGAATCTTATGTTTGTTTGCAGTGGACAACTTTGCTTCTTTGGGTAAGTTACCTGGTACAGAAGAGAAAACAAAACGGTTCCATGCACTGGATACCGAGGTTAGAACCTTTCAAGCCCGTTTTGTTGAAGCTTTCTGTGAACTCTCCTCGGGTTCCAGTATGTCAAGTAAGTTTATTACAGTAATTTTAAGGTAAATAAACTTATTTAGAATACTTGTCTATCAACTTATCTTTTGTAGGCGCCAAGAAATCCCAGAAATCAGCTAGCAAGTTTTCCTTAGAAGACATTGATTGTATGGTCACCTCCCCGGACATCAAGAAAGAAGCTTTGAAGGCAGCAACCAGTTCCGAGCCCAAGACTGCAACGACCAGAGCTAAGTCCGCTGCTTCTAAAAGAAAGAGGTCCTCCTATCCTGAACTCATTATGACATAGTCCTCTCTGTAAGTATCATGTATCTTGATATTTTGAATTTTTGGATCCAATATCCTTCTAACCCCGATTACATGGTTGTTTACAGGCTATGAATGCTTTCAAAGAGCATTATGAAAAGGTTATCAGCCAGATGAGTGAGAAGCTGTCTGGGCTAGGGAAAGCCGTGGTTGCCAAGGACAAAGCCATGATTCAACTCTCCAAGGACAAAAAGCAGTTGGAGGATCAGCTATCCTTAGCGGAAACCCAGCACTAAGAGGCAGTGAAGCAGGCTACAGACGAGGCTAAGATGTGGGCCGCCAGGTCGGTGTTCCAAGCACGGAATAAGATGGAGAAGGAGGCCGGTGGTCCTGCTTTCGATAAGACGACCTGGGACGTGAAAAAGTGGAAGACTACCTTGAAGTCTCTTGGTGGCGAAGATGATGAAGAGATGGCTGAGGAAAACGAAGCTGGAACCAGTGGTGTCAAGGAGGTGACTGAAGCCGGTGATGGAGAAGGTGCTGCCGAGGGTGAAGATGCAGCTTAAGTGGGCGATGAAGGATATAAAATACAAGGCCCGAGCCCACTTTTTTTGTTTGTGTTGATGTTTTTTTAAGAATAATTTGGTTTGTAATAAACAATGGTAAGTAGGGTTTAAGGATCACCGATCCTCAAGACAATTCTCAGGGGTACCGAAGGTGGATGGATCCTCTGTTTGTGGGGATGAAGCATTTGGTGCCTCTGACTTTTATTTTCCTGCACTTAAGAACAATTAGTAACACCTGTTTAACCCGGGTGGATGGTCCATCTTTTGTATGGTGAAATACGGGTTAAAGATTTTGGTAAGTCCAGGTGACTTATGCTTAATAATATAAAACTTTTAACTATCTGCTTGTTATTTGTTATTTCAAAACTTTGTTTGATATATCTTTAGCTTTATTGAAAGTTTTGAGAAATAATCTTGAATGAATGATTTAGGATAAACTATCCTTAGGAAAAATATTTAGGATACAATATTCTTAAAGAATAAATTGTAGGATAGAGTATCCTTAAAATTGATATAAAAATTTTATAATAGAACATCCTTAAAGAGATAACCCCTAAAACGTTTAAAAATTATTGCAACTAAGACAATATAAATTCGTTAATAGAAACCATACCAGAAGGTCTAGGTAGACCTAAGTTACCATAAGTGTTGAACCTTCAATGATCCTTGAAGAAATAAGCTCAGGATATTGAATCCATACAACTTTATCTTTGTGATGAACTTAAAAAATCTGTTGCAAACAACTTATAACGTTAACCGGGATCAAACCCATTAAGCCGGGGACAAGCATAAATAATAAACTAGGGAGAAGCCCGTGAAATTGGGGACAAGCCCGTGAAACTGGGGACAAGCCCAAAACTGGAGACAAGCCCAAAACTGGGGACAAGCCCAAATACGGATGTTAACTGGGGACTTGCCCAAACCGGGATCTAGCCCAAACGTAAGATAACGTGAAAACGTTATAAAACGGTGGTATGGTACGTCTACCATAAACCGTAGGATCCTCCATATAGCCGAAGACAACGAAATTGTCAGCCACTAAGCGTGTACTGGTCCCGCTGCCCCGGACTACACGTTGGATAGCGTGCGCTACAGGAGAGAGTGTAGAAACTCTAATTCATAAGAAAGGTGAAAACCTTTAAACCTTAGGGGATATGACCATCGAGGGTCATATCCAATCGTGGGCTAGGCCAAGGGAAATAGTAAAGTACCTTGAATGTAAAAGAGAGGTGACCAACCTCTTGATTATTACACATCTTATTAACATCCTGCATTGATACTTAAAACTTGGAAGAAACAAATTGTTAAGAATATAATTCCCGGAATTAATAATAGGAAATTGAAAAGAATAAGTAATCAGATAGATATTACCAATTTTGGGGATCCTTGATCCTCTAAGGATAATAGATCCTCACAGGATACTTGATCCTGATCAGAAAAAGTACTTCTTGAGGTGGATAGCATTCCATGCTCTTGGTAACCTGTTGCCTTCCATAGTGAGTAAATGATATGCCCCTTTCCTGCCTTCGACTCGATCAGATAAGGACCTTCCCATTTGGGTGCTAACTTCCCACCAGCCGGATTGGTCGTGTTTTGGAACGCTTTCCTCAAAACTAAATCTCCTTCTTGAAATCTTCTTATCCTTATATTCTTATTGTATGCCCAAGCTACCTTTTGTTGATAGGATACCATTCTGATCTTCGCTAGATCTCTAAGTTCTTCAACAGTATCCAAATCTTCAAGAAGGATTTCTTCATTAGCCTCAGGACCACGGATGCTTGTTCTAGCTGTAGGAACCACCATTTTTGTAGGATTTACTGCTTCTGAGCCAAACACCAATGAGAAGGGTGTTTGGCCTGATGCATTCTTGGGTGTTGTCCTGTCGGCCCAAAGAACCTAAGGTATCTCCTCATCCCACTTTCCCTTCTTGGATCCTAGCTTCTTCTTTAGATTGTTGATGATGATCTTGTTGCTAGACTCCTCTTGACCATTAGCTTGAGGATGCACTGGAGTAGAGGTTATCATCTTGATGCCCCAGCTGTCACAAAAGTTAGTGATTCTTTTCCCGATAAATTGGGAACCGTTGTCACAATTAATTTCCGAAGGGATACCAAATCTAGTAATAATATTTCTTTTAATTAAAGATATCACCTCTTTTTCGCGTACTTGAACAAAAGCTTCTGCTTCTATCCATTTTGAAAAGTAATCCGTCATTGCAAGCATGAATACTTTTCCTCTTGGTGCCTTAGGTAGTTTGCCTACAATATCCATACCCCATTTCATGAAAGGCTTTGAAGAGGATATAGGATACATAGGTTTTGCTGGCTGGTGAAGGATGTTTGCATGTCTTTGACAAGCATCACATTTCCTTGAATATTCCATTGCATCTCTCTTCATTGTTGGCCAGAAGTATCATGTTCTTAAAATCCTAGAAAACAGGGCTCTACCTCCGGTGTGATTACCACAATCACCTTCGTGAAAATCTTTAAGCACCTCTTGGATTTCAGGATCCTCGATGCACCTCAAGTATGGACTTGCAAGAGATTTCTTGTATAGCATATCATCTAATAAAATGTATTGTGATACCTTGAGTTTGAAGGATTTAGGATTCTCAGTGGTTGGAATCTCTCTAGTTTGAATGTACTTCTTGATTGGAGGATCCATGATTCTTGATTATTCGAGGATAATGGATCCCAAAGTACAATTTCTTTGTCATTCGTTATCTCCCCAACTTCTTGTTCTCCTATTGCTGGTGAGAGAACATGAATGATTGGAATCTTCGTGTCTTCTAGAATTTTCAGAGATGAGGCTAAATTTGCCAAAGCATCTGCCCCGGTATTTTCTTCCCTTGGTACCTGTATAATACTAAACAATTCGAAGGATTTTGCTAATTCCTTCACAACATCTAGATATTTGATTAGTTTTTCTCCTTTAACAGCATATGTGGCATTAAAGTGGTTAGCAATCAATAATGAAACTATATATACTTGAAGATACCTGATCCTCATGCACTTAGCTAATTGCAAACCTGCGATCAAAGCCTCATATTCTGCCTCGTTGTTCGTTGCTTGAAACTCACAGGCTATAGACTGGGTTAATATGTCCCCCTGTAACGATTTCAGTAGGATCCCTAATTCTATTCTTCTTTCATTAGAAGCTCCATCAGTGAAGAGTATCCAAGGATCCTTGGACTCTTCTAGTTGTTGGACCTCCAAGTCGGCTTCTTTCTGCATGTCGCCACTGAAATCAGCCACAAAGTCTGTGAGTGCTTGTGACTTGATAGCTGTTCTTAGCTGGTATTGAATATCATATGCGCTCAGTTTCACAGCCCACTTGGCCATTCTACCTGACAAATCTGGCTTTCTAAAGAAATTCTTAACAGGATAATTAGTTCTCAAAATAATAATATGAGTTTCAAAGTAATGTCTCAATTTAGTAGAAGCCATAATAAGTGCAAGAATTAACTTTTCTAAATGAGAATACTTGGCTTCTGCATCTAGAAGACTTTTACTTACATAATAAACGGGATGTTGTTCACCTTCATGATCCTTCACAAGGACAACACTTACAGCATTTCCTAAAACAGCTAGGTACAAATATATGGATTCTCCATCCACAGGCTTCATTAAAGCTGGAGCTGAGGATAAGTAATCCTTCAAGGCTTTGAGCGCAGCCTCATGTTTTTCCGTCCACTCAAACTTCTTATTCTTTCTAAGAATGTCGTAGAAATCTTTGCACTTCTCGGAGGATCTTGAGATGAACCTGTTGAGAGCGGCTATTCTTCCCGTGAGCCTTTGGATATCCTTGGCATTTGTAGGTGACTTCAGGTTGATAATTGCTTCAATCTGCTCGGGGCTTGCTTCTATCCCCCTTTTGGTCATCATATATCCTAGAAACTTTCTAGCTTTAACACCGAAATGGCATTTTGACGGATTCAGTTTCATGTTATATTGGTCGAGGATATTGAATGCTTCTTCAAGGTCTCAAAGGTGATCCTCAGCTTTCCTTGACTTTACCACTATGTCATCTATGTATACTTCCATAGTCTTGTCCAACTGATCCTTGAACATAATATTGACTAGTCTTTGGTATGTTGCCACTGCATTTCTTGGTCCAAACGACATCACAATATAACAATATATGCCGGTATGAGTCATGAAGGCTGTATCCTCTTGATCAGATGGTTCCATCTGAATTTGTTGAAATCTAGAGGAAGCATCCAAAAAGGTAAGCATTTCATGTCCTACCGATGCATCCACCATGGAGTCTATATGTGGTAACGGGAAAGGATCCTTGGGGCATGCCTTGTTTAAATCGGTAAAATCGAAACACACCCTCCACTTTCCATTCTTTTTTGAAACAACGACCACATTAGCCAACCATCGAGGATATTTAACCTCTCTGATCATACCGTCCTTAAGAAGTTTTTAAACTTCTTCTTGTATGATCTTGTTCCTCTAAGGAGCGAATTTTCTTCGCTTCTGATGGATGGGTTTAACAGATAAATCAAGGCCTAATTTATGAGTGATTACCTCCTTAGAAATACCTGTCAGGTCTGAATGTTTAAAGGAAAAGGTAGATTTTCTTCACCCCAAGAAGGATACCAAATCCTCTTCGATCTTGCTGGGCATACTGGATCCTAGGAACACCTTTTTATCTGAATCCTTGGGATCCAAGGATACTTCTTTAATGTCTTTCTCCCGAGCTTCCAGAACGTCCCTAGGATGTTGCTGTGGTTGCTATGCCACAGTCTGCTTGGCTGTTGGCTTCATTGATGACGAGTAATAGTTCTTGGCCTCCACTTGATCACCGTCTATCCTTACTACTCCCCATGGGGTAGGGAGCTTGATGCATTGATGGTATTTAGAAGCCACTTCTTTCATTCCATGTAGCCAAGGTCTGCCTAAAATAACATTGCAACAAGAAAGGTTATCAATAACACAGAATCTTTGATAAGAATTTAACCCTTCGATGTATATCGGGAGGTTGATGTCCCCCAATGTTTTCTTGGTTTCTCCACTAAAACCAACTAGCACTGATGTTGTTGGGATGATTTCTGAATCCGGTATGTTCATCTTCTGAAGGACCTCATGTTGGATAATATTGACCGAGCTACCACCATCAACTAGGATCCTGCGAACATAATGGTTAGCTATAAATAAAGTAATAATCAAACTGTCATGATCATGATCCTGGATACTTGATTTATCTTCTTCATCAAAGAAGATTCTTTTATTAGTGGTCAGAGTGGTGGATATAACTAGTCGGTCCCCGCCATCCATTTTGATTTCCTTGGCGAGCCTCTGAGCTGCAGAGAAAGAAGTGCCGCATATGTCTGACCCTCCGGAGATTAAATTGACCATGCGAGCGTCTCGATGAGGACCATGGATCCATGTATTACCCTCTTGTTCAAAGAAGATTCTTTTATCAGTTATTGAAGTAGTGGGGATGAGTGGTCTTCTTTCATCATCCAACTTGGCTTCTTCAGCGGGCTTCTTCTCTGCAGAACAAGAGGTTTGAAAGATGTCGTAGTCTCTGGAGACGAAGTTGATCACGTGAGCATCTGGTGGTGGTGGTGTTGCCTTTTGTGGTAGATCTTCAGGATCCTGGATTTTGGACTTTTTTCTACCCAAAACTTTTTTGAAGTGGCCCTTACTCAGGAGGTATCCAATTTCTCTCCTTAATCCAATGCACTCGTCCGTCATATGGCCAAAATCTTCGTGGAAGGCACACCACTTAGACTTTTCTTTGAAGGTGGTTGTCTTCTCGTTTTTTCGGGGCCATATTGCTTTCTCCCATAGATCCTTCATGGCACAAATTAAGCCATGGATATCTACAGAGAAGCAATACTCAGAGATGCAGGGATAGTCTTCATCATCATCTCTTTCTTCGACTGCTCGTACGTTTTGATTGTTGAACTTGGTGTACGGCTTCGAGTTGTTGTTCCTGTATGAGGATCCTTTATTCTTGTTAGGGGATTCCTGTTTTGTTTAAGCCCCCAATCGTTCTTGGATCCTTTTGTCATCTTCCAGCCGTATAAACCTTAATGCTCTGTTCCTTACTTTATCTAAAGACCTGCAAGGAGTCATCACAAGATCATCATAAAAGGGGGAGCCCCTCTGAAGCCCCATCTTGAAGGCTTCAACAGCAGTAGCCATGTAAAGATTAGGGATTTCCAGAGCTTCCCTGCCGAACCTTGTAACAAAATCCCTAAGGGATTCATCACTAGGTTGGATAACTCGGTATAAATCACTAGTTAACTTCTTAAATTTCCTACTACAGAAAAATTGACTGTTGAACAAGTTAAGTAAGTGTGAAAAAGAAGTATCTGAAAAGGGAGGAAGACTTAGCAACCATTTTAATGGTGATCCTGTCAGTGTGGATCCGAAGCCTTTGCACAGGCAGGCTTCCTTGATTCTATCAGGGATAGGATTGATCTCCATCCTCTCTCTGTATTGTGCCACATGCTCTTCAGGATCAGTGGTCCCGTCGTAAGTCTTCATGTTGGGGGTTTGGAATCGCTTCGGAATTTCAGCATCACAGATAGGTGGAGCAAATCTGGATAATTTGTGGCTTCCCTCAGGTATCTCGGGGATTGGTCGTATCACCCCAGGAACACTGGATATCATATCCTTGAGCTTCTGTAGCTCCTTGGTCATAGCCTGGTTGATACCTGCATCCTGCATGGAACCACGGTTAGCATCTAAGGATATAGGATCATACAAGTTACCTCTTTGCTGGGCGAAGGCTGGCATCACAGTTGAGTAGCTGGGATAAGAAGAGTTTGCGATAGGAGTTGGTCCTCCAGAGGCTATGGTCCGCATGGGGTTTATGTCTCCTTCATGGACCTTGGGGGATCGTTGATGTTGAACTCCTGAGGATCCTTGATTATGAAAGAAGGATCCTTGAGGTTGGGAATTATAGGATCCTTGGTGATATAACCCAGAGGATCCTGGTTGAAGGATAGATGATCCTTGTTGGAAGTATGGGGATCCTTGAGTTCGCTGACCCAGGGACCCTTGTTGAAGGATAGATGATCCTGGCTAAACCAACGAGAATCGTTGAGTCTGTTGACCCATGGACCCCTGTTGAAGGATAGATGGTCCTTGTGTGAACCGAGCCATAGATCCTGGACTGGTGAAATCTAGCATCCTGTGTCACACCCCGATCGTGATGGCGGAATAATCGAGGCGCGGCGACTAAGTCGTGATTGTTGAGCACAATAGTATAAAAGTCTAAATGCATAAACATAACCAAAATGTCAAATATTACACCATCCAGGTAACATGAAACAAACTGTTTTAATACAAAATATCAAGTTTCCAAACAACTCCTAGACTAGCCTTCATCTCTCTAAGGCCTCTAAACTTGCTAGGGATTTCTTGCTGCATTATTTCCTGAAAACATGTAACAAACTGTCAACTACATAAAGTAGATGAGTGAATTCATAGGTTTAAAGAAAAAGAGTTTATACACAAACATACTAGTATAGGTTGTAGGGGTTTATATATAGGGTGTACCTGCGGCTAACCCACCACTCCTACAACTTATACTACTATGTTTGGATATAATACCCGGTTTTAAGATGGTTTGTAAGAAAAGGGCTCTTGGTTTTCCCAAAGAGGTTTTTGTAGTAAGTAAAACATGAAATGTTCTCCTGGACTCTCAGCGGGCTTATTATTCTCCCATTAGAGTCGTTTGTGATAAGATTACTCAAAGATTTGTGGTCTCCCAACGATACATGTAGCACATAGCAGTTAAGCATAAATAAGGACATATAGATTTGAGCATGCTAAGTTTACTAGATAAACCAACACCAAGATCCCACAGTTTACTAGTATCCAAGATGATGGTGAATAAATGATGATGATGATGAATGAAGATGAAACTCAATGATCACACAAGACTTGATTGATCCCACGCAAGACTTAAACCAAGACTACCTCGTTCTTGTCATCCAGGACTCAGCTAGGTTCTACCGAGAGTAGGATAGACTCCCCAAAGAATCCTGGGTTCCCTTGGTCCCTACCGAGACTAGTATAGGTCCTCAAGAGTTATGGATTTCACCGAGACTAGTATGAAATCCCATGAGTTACGAGTGCCACCGAGAATAGAATGCCACTCATGGTCGCGAGTTCTACCGAGAGTAGAATAAACTCTCGCGTCCAATTCAACTCATGATGCTTTGATCTCTAGATTTCCATGCTGACACAATGACTATGATGATATGAATATGATTCCCATTTCCCATGATGTCAATGTTCATAGAATTTCCCATACTCATTGATTTCCAATGTTCTTAGATCTCCATAAGTTGATGGGTTTTCCCCATGTTCATAGATTTCCAAAGTTTATAGATTCTTAAAAAGCTTGTGGATTTCCGCACGTGTGTAGAAATCCAAAAGTTTATAGTTTAAAGAGTGTTTGCATAAATGATTTTTATCCAAACGTGTAAAGTTACCATGTTTCCACCCCATAGTTTTGAAAAGCTTAAATAGGGGCTATGAACTCACCTTGATCTCGGGTTAGGATGGTGCTACAATAGATCTCCTTAGCCTAGAGTTGAACATAAATATAAGGTTAACAACGTGCTATAAGTCTAAGAGAACGAGCTTACGCGGCCTCGAGCAAAAACTGGGTTTTAAAGACGAAACAGCTTGGTTCTGGCTTGATTCGATCGAATAGGAACACGTTCGATCGAATAGACACACATTCGATCGAATCTGTGGCACACTCGATCGAACTAGAAACACATTTGGTCGAACCAGTTGGAAAAACTCGTTCGGTCGAACATGGAACTTGTTCGATCGAATAGACACTCGTTCGATCGAATACGAAACTCATTCGGTCGAATGAGTTGGAGACCATTCGGTTGCTTTCCTATTCGATCGACTGAACTGATTCGATCGACTGGACTGATTCGATCGACTGGACTGATTCGATCGACTGGTTCGATCGAATGAGTCTGATTCGACTCCTTCAAGCTGGGCGACGGAGAAACCTACGGGTTTTTCAGATTTTCCAGATTTTTGACCCAAAATCGAAGTTTTTGACATGGAAATGCTCGGGATTGAAAGGGCTATCGATTCCTAGTGATTTTAAACACAAAAGCCTGCATTTTGACACCAAAACAAGACGGTTTTTGACCCGAAAACTCTAGAAACGAAAGTGGGTGTTTTTGCTCGATTTGAGGCCGAAAATGGTTATGAAAATGGATGATTTTCAAGAAGATCTTACCAAGAATAACAACAAACAGATTTGTGGACTCGGATTTGAAGTTTGAAGACTTTCTCTCTCTAGTTTCTCTCTCTAGAATGAGAGTGTTTGGGTGGGAAGTGTTGGTGGAAATGAAAGAGATGGTGTAAGAATACTTGATTTTCCGCTTAAATACTCGGGTGACTCGGGTTCGGGTTTAGGCTACCGACGGGTCAAGACTAGTCGAGTTCATAAGTTTTTAAACAAACTAAAACTTTTTCAGCAAAACTTTTATAAAACCATTTTCCGAATAATTATTTGAAATCTTTTTAAATAAGAACATTTAAATTTTTCGAAAGCATAAAAATTAATATTTTTCAGGCGTAAATGTCGTTTTATAAAATAAACATTTTAAATGATAAAAGCAGATTTTTTTCCAATGATATGGGTTCCGAACTTATCGTCCAAAATCCCAAAGTCTATAGTTTCCGATGATTTCACGATCCTAGTTTACCAATCGAATTTCAGGGCGTTACATTCTCCCCAATTTAGAGGAATTTCGTCCCGAAATTTAGAACTTAGTATAGTTGATGCAATGATGTTTTAGATCAAATGATCCCATGATGACCACTATGCGCCACTACCCCTAATTTTCGTCTTGGATACCACCCAAATCAAGTTGAAGGGGTTTATATATAGGGTGTACCAGCGGCTAACCCACCACTCCCTCAACTCCACTTGGGTGTTTCTTTCGACTCCTATTAGTTCAATGACACACAGGACGACACACTATTTTCCACTACAAGGCATCACCTTCAAGCTTTACATCAGACATATTCATTTCGGATTGAAGGGGTTTATATATAGGGTGTACCAGCGGCTAACCCACCACTCCTTCAATCTTCTATGAATAATTCCCTCAATAACTCTTGAATTTAACGCCTCACAGCTGCCACGCTAACTATGAGTCCCTAATTCCAAGTCTCGCTTCAGACATAATCAACTTGTGCCGAAGGGGTTTATATATAGGGTGTACCAGCGGCTAACCCACCACTCCTTCAACATTCATTGATTAATTCCCTGCACGAAGCTTGAGTTCACGACTCATAGTTACACAATAGCATATTGTTTATACACGTATACACCTGTGAACTTGATGTAATTATATTCCGGACTATAATTACGAGTTCACCTTGTATCAATGTATAAACTCCATTGTGTGCGGCTAGAAAAATCGACACGACACCACACACACACACACAACCATGCTTCATGAAGGCTAGAATGATGACAAATTTTGGCTCAATGATACATAGTTTACCCCAATGTTTACATGATTAAGTATGCACAACTTGTGTTTTCCAGCACGAGTCATGAGTAGCCAAACTTGGTGTTATGCAAATAAGAGAATATTTATAAGCAAATAGGAACAACATGATACTTCATTGATTAATATTGGTCCCTGATTACATGATTACGATTACATAGACTCCAAGATTTCTAGAATTACAAAGATGATGACTATGCGAACAGATGAGGGTATTCCTCCTTCATCTTAACCTCTCGCTCCCATGTGAACTCGGGTCCACGATGGTTGTTCCAACGTACCTTGACTATGGGTATCCGGCTTCGCTTAGTCCTTCTGACTTCTCGATCTAGGATCTCGACAGGTTCCTCAACAAAGTGTAGTTTGTCGTCGATGCGAACCGTGTCGATCGGGATTTGAGCGGTCTCGTCAACGAGGCACTTTTTGAGTTGCGACACATGAAAAACGTTGTGAACACGGCTGAGTTCTGGAGGCAATTCCAAGCGATAGGCTACGGGTCCGACCTTTT
The DNA here is from genome assembly GCF_021521415.1 of Bidens hawaiensis. Classification (NCBI taxonomy): domain Eukaryota; kingdom Viridiplantae; phylum Streptophyta; class Magnoliopsida; order Asterales; family Asteraceae; genus Bidens; species Bidens hawaiensis. Next base: position 180,355 of record NW_027493404.1, on the reverse strand, counting down.
CGATGATCTTGAAAGGTCCTACGTACCTTGGAGCAAACTTTCCCTTTTTCCCGAAGCGAACAATGCCCTTCCAGGGGGAAACTTTGAGCATTACGCGATCGCCTATTTGGAACTCCAGAGGTTTGCGGCGTTTGTCAGCGTAATACTTGTGTCGACAGCGGGCGTCCTTAAGTCTTTGCTGGATGATGGCGATACTGTCAGTGGTTTCCTGTATCAGTTCCGGGCCGAGGATTTGAGAATCTCCGGTCTCGGACCAACACAGTGGAGAACGACATTTCCTGCCATAGAGTGCCTCGAATGGTGCGCATTTGATGGTAGCATGATAGCTGTTATTGTATGAGAACTCTGCAAGAGGAAGGTGAGTCTCCCAGCTACTACCGAATTCAAGGACACAGGCTCTGAGCATATCCTCCAGGGTTTGTATGGTCCTTTCGCTCTGTCCGTCCGTTTCAGGATGATAGGCAGAGCTAAGTTTCACACTTGTCCCAAAGGCTTTCTGAAATGACTTCCAGAACCTTGACGCAAAAGAGGGGTCACGGTCAGACGTGATGCCCTTAGGCACACCGTGACGGGTTACGATCTCACGAATGTAAATCCGCGCCAGCTTCTCCGTAGTGTAGTCCTCGCGGACAGGGAGAAAGTGGGCAGACTTGGTCAAGTAATCCACGATAACCCAAATCATGTCATAACCGCTGGGTGTCCGCGGGAGTTTGGTAATGAAGTCCATAGCGACTTCGTCCCACTTCCACTGCGGTATGATCGTTTTTTTTTTAACAGGCCAGATGGTCTCTGATGTTCAGTCTTGATCCGCGAGCATGTTAGACACCTACCGACGTATAAAGCTATGTCTTTCTTCATACCCGGCCACCAGAAATGAGACTTGAGATTCTGATACATTTTATCACTGCCTGGGTGAATAGAGTATCTGGATTTGTGCGCTTCGTTCAGGATGAGTTCTCGAAGTGGTTCAGAGTTTGGAATCCACATGCGATTTAAGTAGTAAAGTATACCATCAGACTTGGTTTCAAACTTCCGTTCGGCACCGCAAGATAGCATATTTTTGAGATCACCACCAGCAATCGCTTGCTTTTGAGCTTCAAGAACCATGGAGGGAAGATTGGACTGAATACGGATCGCATGCAACTGGGTCCTTTCCTTGCGACTTAACGCGTCAGCCACTACGTTAGCCTTTCCAGGGTGGTAGCGGATTTCGCAGTCATAGTCACTTAGGAGTTCAACCCGTCGACGTTGTCGCATGTTTAGCTCCCTTTGATTGAGGATGTGTTGTAGGCTCTTGTGGTCGGTGAAGATGACACATTTCGTACCGTATAGGTAGTGTCTCCATATTTTTAAGGCAAAGACCACAGCACCCAATTCCAAGTCATGAGTGACATAATTCCTCTCATGACTCTTGAGTTGACGCGAGGCGTAAGCGATGACCTTACCGCGTTGCATTAAGACGCAGCCTAGACCTTGGCTCGAGGCGTCGCAATAAACAACAAAATCATCGTTACCCTCAGGAAGTGACAGGATTGGTGCATGACAGAGTTTATGTTTCAATGTTTGGAAAGCCTCTTCCTGCTCTTGGCTCCAAATGAACGGTTCCCCTTTTTGAGTTAACATTGTGAGAGGCAATACGATCTTTGAAAAGTTCGAGATGAATCGACGGTAGTACCCAGCTAAACCAAGAAATGAACGAATTTCGGTTGGCGTTGTAGGCGCTCCCCAATTTTTGATGGCTTCAATCTTGGCAGGGTCGACATGAATGCCTTCCTTGTTAATGATGTGACCTAAGAATTGAACTTCCCTTAGCCAGAATTCGCATTTGGAGAATTTGGCGTAGAGTTGCTCTTTCCTCAGCAGATCCAAGGTAAGCCTGAGATGAAGCTCATGGTCGGCTTTAGAGCGGGAATAAACGAGAATATCGTCAATGAAGACGATAACAAACTGGTCCAGGTATGGACGACAAACGCGATTCATGAGATCCATGAACACCGCAGGGGCATTCGTCAAACCAAAAGGCATGACTAGGACTCGTAGTGTCCATAACGAGTTCTGAAAGCGGTTTTCGCGATGTCGTCCTCCATGACGCGTACTTGGTGATAACCTGAGCGTAGGTCGATCTTGGAAAAGTAAGTGGCTCCTTGCAGCTGGTCGAAAAGATCGTCAATCCTTGGTAATGGATACCGATTCTTGACCGTGAGTTTGTTAAGCTCACGATAGTCTATGCACATCCGGAAAGATCCGTCCTTCTTCTTGACGAAGAGGATTGGAGCTCCCCATGGAGATGAACTAGGGCGAATAAAACCCTTGTCTAGTAGTTCCTGTAGCTGGCTCGATAATTCCTGCATTTCTGACGGAGCCAAACGATACGGAGATTTTGCCACGGGGGTTGCACCGGGAACTAATTCGATGTGGAATTCGACTTGTCGGCTAGGAGGTAGTCCGGGTAAGTCTTTAGGAAAAACGTCTGGAAATTCACGCACGACGGGGACATCAGAGAGCTTCTTCCCCAAAGATTTCTTGATGGAGACATGAGCTAGGAAGGCGAGACACTTCTTTCGAAGGCATCGCCGAGCTTTAAAGCAGGAGATTAATTTCAGACATCTACCTGATCTTTCTCCTTGAATAATTATGGACTCGCCAGAAGAACAAGGAACGCGAATGAGCTTCTCAGCACACACCACTTCCGCGTGGTTGATGGACAACCAATCCATCCCAACAATTACATCGAAACTTCCTAATTGCATAGGGATGAGGTCAATGCTAAGAGGCGTCTGATCAAACGTAAGCGTGCAATTGCGAACGATTTCGTTCACTTGGGTAGACTCTCCGTTTGCCAATTCGACAGAGAAAGCGGGGTCTAAGACAGAGGTTCCTAGATTAAGCAATGGGACCAATGCGCTAGAAATAAAACTTCTATCTGCACCCGTATCAAATAGAATAGAAACCCAGAGATTGTTGAGAATGAACGTACCAGTAATGACGTCAGGATTTTGGCGAGCTTCAGCAGCGCCAATAGTAAAGGCTCGGCCTCGGGCCGGAGGAAGATTTGCAAGACGAGGACACCTGCTCTTGAAGTGGTCCGTGGCTCCACACTCGAAACAGCCTCGAGTGTTGCTGGGTTGGGAACTGCTGCTCTGTATTGCCAGTTGATTACCTTGAAATCTGCAGCGTTCCGCTAGGTGCCCCAAACGCCCACAGTTCGTGCATTTCCAGCACGGGGTTCCGGCAGGGTGATGAAATTGGCAAGTGCCGCACATGGGGTGAACCCCAGTGTACTCCCTCTTTGGCCTTCCAGAAGGGGTGGGAGCAGGTGCGACAGAGCTGATTGGGGTTGCGGGAGTAACCATCGCGTAACTGCTAGCCTTACGCTTTTTGATGCGGTTGGTCTTTTTGGATGAGCCCTCAGCGGCCTTGCCCGTACCTTTGGCTAGGACCCCAGTCTTAACCTGGTCCTGGGTCAGTCGGGCAGCTAGTTCAATGGCCGCTTGTAGGGTTGATGGGTCAGCCCCGATAACGATTCCACGGACAGTGTCAGGTAGGCCATTAATGTAAAGCTCAATAGCCCGGGAGGGAGGGGTGACCAAGTGTAGAATCAATGACTCGCCAAAGATTGAGAATAGAGGACATAGATTATACCAAGAACACAGAATGACATGACTCAAGAGATTAACAGTTAATATGCAACACATAAGCACGTAGCACGTATATAAGTGTAGACATGTGATTGTGATGCATGAGCTATCTAGAGTCAAGGATCCTAGGTTATAGTCTAGGTCGGTTTCCTAATTCCCTATAACCACTGGCTCTGATACCAATCTGTCACACCCCGATCGTGATGGCGGAATAATCGAGGCGCGGCGACTAAGTCGTGATTGTTGAGCACAATAGTATAAAAGTCTAAATGCATAAACATAACCAAAATGTCAAATATTACACCATCCAGGTAACATGAAACAAACTGTTTTAATACAAAATATCAAGTTTCCAAACAACTCCTAGACTAGCCTTCATCTCTCTAAGGCCTCTAAACTTGCTAGGGATTTCTTGCTGCATTATTTCCTGAAAACATGTAACAAACTGTCAACTACATAAAGTAGATGAGTGAATTCATAGGTTTAAAGAAAAAGAGTTTATACACAAACATACTAGTATAGGTTGTAGGGGTTTATATATAGGGTGTACCTGCGGCTAACCCACCACTCCTACAACTTATACTACTATGTTTGGATATAATACCCGGTTTTAAGATGGTTTGTAAGAAAAGGGCTCTTGGTTTTCCCAAAGAGGTTTTTGTAGTAAGTAAAACATGAAATGTTCTCCTGGACTCTCAGCGGGCTTATTATTCTCCCATTAGAGTCGTTTGTGATAAGATTACTCAAAGATTTGTGGTCTCCCAACGATACATGTAGCACATAGCAGTTAAGCATAAATAAGGACATATAGATTTGAGCATGCTAAGTTTACTAGATAAACCAACACCAAGATCCCACAGTTTACTAGTATCCAAGATGATGGTGAATAAATGATGATGATGATGAATGAAGATGAAACTCAATGATCACACAAGACTTGATTGATCCCACGCAAGACTTAAACCAAGACTACCTCGTTCTTGTCATCCAGGACTCAGCTAGGTTCTACCGAGAGTAGGATAGACTCCCCAAAGAATCCTGGGTTCCCTTGGTCCCTACCGAGACTAGTATAGGTCCTCAAGAGTTATGGATTTCACCGAGACTAGTATGAAATCCCATGAGTTACGAGTGCCACCGAGAATAGAATGCCACTCATGGTCGCGAGTTCTACCGAGAGTAGAATAAACTCTCGCGTCCAATTCAACTCATGATGCTTTGATCTCTAGATTTCCATGCTGACACAATGACTATGATGATATGAATATGATTCCCATTTCCCATGATGTCAATGTTCATAGAATTTCCCATACTCATTGATTTCCAATGTTCTTAGATCTCCATAAGTTGATGGGTTTTCCCCATGTTCATAGATTTCCAAAGTTTATAGATTCTTAAAAAGCTTGTGGATTTCCGCACGTGTGTAGAAATCCAAAAGTTTATAGTTTAAAGAGTGTTTGCATAAATGATTTTTATCCAAACGTGTAAAGTTACCATGTTTCCACCCCATAGTTTTGAAAAGCTTAAATAGGGGCTATGAACTCACCTTGATCTCGGGTTAGGATGGTGCTACAATAGATCTCCTTAGCCTAGAGTTGAACATAAATATAAGGTTAACAACGTGCTATAAGTCTAAGAGAACGAGCTTACGCGGCCTCGAGCAAAAACTGGGTTTTAAAGACGAAACAGCTTGGTTCTGGCTTGATTCGATCGAATAGGAACACGTTCGATCGAATAGACACACATTCGATCGAATCTGTGGCACACTCGATCGAACTAGAAACACATTTGGTCGAACCAGTTGGAAAAACTCGTTCGGTCGAACATGGAACTTGTTCGATCGAATAGACACTCGTTCGATCGAATACGAAACTCATTCGGTCGAATGAGTTGGAGACCATTCGGTTGCTTTCCTATTCGATCGACTGAACTGATTCGATCGACTGGACTGATTCGATCGACTGGACTGATTCGATCGACTGGTTCGATCGAATGAGTCTGATTCGACTCCTTCAAGCTGGGCGACGGAGAAACCTACGGGTTTTTCAGATTTTCCAGATTTTTGACCCAAAATCGAAGTTTTTGACATGGAAATGCTCGGGATTGAAAGGGCTATCGATTCCTAGTGATTTTAAACACAAAAGCCTGCATTTTGACACCAAAACAAGACGGTTTTTGACCCGAAAACTCTAGAAACGAAAGTGGGTGTTTTTGCTCGATTTGAGGCCGAAAATGGTTATGAAAATGGATGATTTTCAAGAAGATCTTACCAAGAATAACAACAAACAGATTTGTGGACTCGGATTTGAAGTTTGAAGACTTTCTCTCTCTAGTTTCTCTCTCTAGAATGAGAGTGTTTGGGTGGGAAGTGTTGGTGGAAATGAAAGAGATGGTGTAAGAATACTTGATTTTCCGCTTAAATACTCGGGTGACTCGGGTTCGGGTTTAGGCTACCGACGGGTCAAGACTAGTCGAGTTCATAAGTTTTTAAACAAACTAAAACTTTTTCAGCAAAACTTTTATAAAACCATTTTCCGAATAATTATTTGAAATCTTTTTAAATAAGAACATTTAAATTTTTCGAAAGCATAAAAATTAATATTTTTCAGGCGTAAATGTCGTTTTATAAAATAAACATTTTAAATGATAAAAGCAGATTTTTTTCCAATGATATGGGTTCCGAACTTATCGTCCAAAATCCCAAAGTCTATAGTTTCCGATGATTTCACGATCCTAGTTTACCAATCGAATTTCAGGGCGTTACATCCTGGGCATCAGGGGAGTGGGATTTTTCGTTGGCCTCTTAGTCTTCTTGAGATCTTCTATCTCACGAAGGATCCTCTGGTTGGTCTTGTTATGCTGCTCCATGTATGCTTTAACCTGCGAAAACATAGATGAAACATCACTGTTAGTATTAACCACCAGCGCAGCAGCAGCGGTTTTTGAGCTCTGGAAGACTGGTAGTTGCGTCTTGCTTCCAGCAGCAGCAGGCCTTTGTGCTCCGATGATTGGCGGAGGCATCGGTGGCAAAGTCCTTGATGAGAGAGGAACCGATGATGGCATGGTTGACGAAGCAGAGGTTGATTGAGAGGCCATTGATAGTGAAATAGGTATGAAAAAATCAAAAATTGATGGGAATGATATGGATTATAGCATCAATTGCCCCATGGTGGGCGCCAAATTGTTTTGGATAAAAATGAGCTAAGAATAATGTATCCAAATCCGTATGAGTGAGGTCTAGTGCTATGCTAATAACAATGATTATTTGATTGAAAATGGAATGAACACCGAGATTTGTTGCGAGGAAAAACCCTTTGATCTTGTTCAGATCAAAAGAAAAAAACCCCGGGTGATGACAACTCGTCGATCACCAATTTATTAATATCAGAAAGGGGTTACAATGGTTGTGGAGATTAGATCGATGTTATGGTAGTAGCTAACGTGTATAGAGAGAATAGTAAGTTCTGCTCTAAGTGTGTGAGAATACAAGTGATATATCTAATCGATCATATCTCGATGTTTATAAAGAAAATAAATACAACAACAAGTCCTATCTATCCGCCACTATTCCACTACTCTTCCAACGTTCATTGACCACGTGCTGGTAGTTTCCAATAGCGAAATATAAGGTGGACCAAGTCACAAAGCCGTTACTTCTGTTGAACAATAACCTACACACTTGTTAATTATATTAACATATGAGGATCCTTGATCTTCGACATGGTTCTGGAGCTCTTCGGGAGGATAACTGATCCAGACATATCTTCAAGGATAATATATCCTCAGCAGAGAAAATATCAGTCCTAACAACGACAACATTTCATTTTTGCTAACTTACTAAATGTGGTAGCCACAAAACTTTTTTTTGCACCTGAATCGAACAATACTGAAGCGGTAATACCGTTTACTAGAAACGTACCTGTCACGACATCTGGGATCTGCTTGACCTGTTCTTGTGAAAGAATGTAGGCTCTGGTCTTTGGCCTTGATGGTTCAACATCTTTCTTTCCGCTTCCTCCAGCTTCAGTACATTCCCTGGCCATGTGCCCGTCTTGCCACACCGGAAACATGCTGGTTTCTCATTGCACTCATGAGCATAGTGCCCTACCATCCCGCACTTGTAGGATGTGTTTGATCCAACTCTGCACTCTCCTCCATGCGTCTTTCCACATTTGTGACAAAAAAGAAGTCCCAAAACGCCACTTGCACTCACCACCGTGCATCTTACCACATGGTTTACACGACCTCTTCTCGCACACCTTATGCTTTTTTTATCCCTTGGGTTCCACAACTAAGTACCGGGTTGCTTGACAGGAGCGACCCATTTCTTATCTTTCTTCTCTTCCACCACCACATCTTCCACTACCAGGTCGTCATAAACCATCTCTGCGAGTTCGACATCAGAGTCAAAAGTAGCAGGTTTACTCGCCCTGACTAAGGTGCGAACGTTTTGTGGAAGTCCTCTTATCTAGCACTTGATTCGCTTGACCTCAGTGTTCACCATGTCAGGCACCAACCTCGACATGCGGTTGAATTCAGTAGTGTTCTCGCGGTGTGTCATCTTACCTGCCTTCAAATTCCAAAACTTCATCTTGGCCCTCTGATGACCGTCGTTTGAGTCAATCAAAAACCTAATTAAACTACTTAGATAGGATAAGTAAGGTATCGTATCAACCAGGAATATGTGGTCAATGTAATTCGTGTACAGATTTAATATTATGAAGTGAATGGTTTTTAGTGCTGATCACACAAGCAATTAAACTGAATTTAGAGAACTAAGCAACGAACAAGTAAACGAGTTTTAAGCAATTAACAAAGCAAATCACACCCGGGAATTCAAGTAAGCAACCTACAGTTATCTCATGCAACCTAACAGATTAATTATTAACGATTAACTAAAGACTTATCAATCAGACAAAACATTAGACATCAACAATCACTTTTGTAACATTCGTTACTTTTCAAACCCGAAAATCCGACCCGTTTTAATTTTTCGGTTTTAATTATATATATATATATATTTCAAGTTTCATCTTATGTATTCCTAAAATGTTCGCCAAACGAGACGTTTTGATGTCTCGATATGTTCGTAGTTTTTGTTAATTATCCTTACAATATTTTCGATAATTATAATTATGACGTTTTATAATAATTATTCATTCACGATCTATTTCGTGTAATTCATTAACAAAATTCTAAGTTTTAACATGTTATTTAATCGAGTCCCGAACTATCCAAGTTTAATACGAGAATAATCCAAGTTATAAACATTTTATTACATTTACGTAACATTGAAAAGTACAGGGTACAATTTTTTAAGATAAAAAAAATTGTTATAAGTGATTTTTAGCTTTTCACCTACAAAACCAATCTTTCTTACTCGTCAAATTCGTTGTAAACTCTTTAAATTATATAAATTATGTTTCGTTTGTTAAAACTCGTGAAATAAGTATATAAATACATATAGAATCTCGTCATAAAATCTATAAATTCCAAACGACAACGTTTATACTAAACTAAAATATACCGGTAAAGTCCCGTAAACATTATTATATTCAAATTTAATATTAATATCGTAATTAATATTATAAAAATAACTATTATTTCGTTAAACTGTATATCACGCAAACATAATTATTTGTAAAGCTAAATTCCGTTAAAGTATAATATCAAACTCCATAAAATAATAAAACATACATTTAAACATTTCCAATTCCCGACAACCCGATTTATTTACCTTTATAAATGGTTAGTTAATATTTTATTTTGTACTTTTAATTCTAGTATGTGAAGTTCAATTGCTTCAGTTTCATTTACACACTTTCGGTTTTATTGCAAGTTTGTCTCCAACTTCAAGGTGAGTTTCTCACACCCCCTTTTTACCCTTTTTAACTATTTTGGGGGTAGCATATATATCCTATCATTAATTCAATTTCGTTTATTCATTATTTACAAACTTCAATTCGCTACATGGACTTGTGTGTTTACTTGTTACTTGCTACAAATTACTTTCTCATGGATTACTTCAAGATAGTATGATCATACGCCCCCCTTTGCGCTCAATACATTTGTTGTTATGAGTGGAAAATGGCCTCATTATCCAAGTACGTTGGTGCACAATCCCAACTGGAAAGGACCTTACTTGCGCTTATCTAAGTACGCTGGTGCACAATCCCTGTTGGAAAGGACCTTACTTGCTCAGTTACACTTGTACATGGAATTGTATAATTTTTATGTACGTATATCAAAAACTTGTGTGAACTCACCAACTATTCATTTAGTTGACTTTATTTTATATATATGTTACAGGTACAATTATTAGACGATGAAACAGAGAAGACACTAGAACTTAGGTTATATTAATAAATGGACAAGTTGTTAATTGTTCTTGTATTTTCCTTGTATTTCTTGTTACAAACTTGTGTACTTGATGTTTAAATTAATTAATGATAATATTGTCACTTAATAGTGTCACATGTGTTTTGAGCAATCTGTACGTCACACTCGGGCGTATTCCGCTTTAGCCGGGGTGTTACAACTTTACACACGGCACTGGTTATCAAACAGTCCTTGCCAGTGTGACTCAGTTAATGGTAATTGTATGTTTTATTGTATTCAATCTAACCAACCAGTCATATGATCAATTATCTAGAAACTGGTAACAGATCGTTCAGACTAACGTATACCTAAACCGACCGAACACCCAGAAATACCAAACATCAATAATCATATATCAATCATCAATAAAAGTATTCTTAATCACATGAGAAAAAACTATAAAGGTTACAAACTATACATCCCTGGTGCGATTCTAGAAGATTAGCCGAGCCTTGACATCATTGGATCTTCAATACGGATGATATGTATCAAGTGTAGGGTCTTGGCACAAGCTATGGTGGTGAAAATCGCCTCTGGTAGCTGCTGCAATCGCCTCTCGTTCGTCAAAACGGAGTTAGCGTTGTTTATGATGAAGAATAAGGTATAAACCTAATTTTCCCGTCTGCACCCCCCATCGCGATACGCGATGGGGTCTTTGCTGGTCCATCGCGTATCATGATGGACCAGAAAGTCAACTCATTTTAAAATCCCATCGCGATACGCGATGGGTTCTCAAGCAAGCCCATCGCGTATTGCGATGGGTCCTGTTACCAGCAATCTTCAATAGAAAAATTCCTCGTTTCGCGTGCGGACATCCCGGGTCTTCATACCTTGTCACAATAGGTCCAAATTGAGTACTTTAGCATCTTTGACCTGAAAACCAATAATACATGTATGAAGTATCGAAAGTTATAGAATAAACGATAAAAACTAAATAATAAACAAACTAAAACATATACAAATTAACCGACCATCACCCTCTCAACTTTAGCATAGCACGGAAACGTTTCATGACCATCTCCTTCAGGTCATCCCATATCATGGCCTTAATTTCTTCTCTAGTCTTCCTCTGCTCAACCGACTCCCACTAGAACATAGCTTCATCTCTGAACGACTGGGTAGCATAACCCACTGCTTGGTCGGGACGACACTTTCTAATTCGGATAACCTTGTCCATTGTGGTTATCCATTGGAGAGTAGCGATTGCATCCCCCAAACTAGTCAGCTTCAGCGGGTCGCAAAGTTTGAACGACTTATAGTCACACCCGCCTCAGCCTTTCTTTCTCTAATCAACTTGCACAGATCGAACTTCACTCGAATCACCTTTCTCTCGCTCGTCGTCCTTCTTACCATTCTTTCCTGACCTCTCAGCAATTCTTGCATGGCTTCCTGTAGACTTTTCAGGTGCAAGTTCTTCACTACATCAACTACAGATTGAGCAATGGCTGCCTGAACGGCAAGGTCAAGTTGATACCCTTCATTTTTTCTCGGATTTCGTTCAGATGCGCTTCCTTCTTCCCTTGTGTTAGCAGCTCAGAAGGTTCTCGGACAATACGTGGCCTACCACGACGTCCGGTACGACCTCCTTGACTGACGACCTTTCTTGCTCCAGTCATTCGTATTCTACAAGGAAACACAAATGTCATCACTTAAGAAACTGTTTAGTACACGGATAGTAAGGCTAACAGGTAATAACGGTGGCCAGCTGCGATTAGCTAATCACGTTACTTTCCGTTTCCTATAAACTTCCCCTTATGAGTCTATTTGTGTTGGTTCTACTTTTTAACCAGTTAGACAATCAAAGAATTCATACAATCACATACTCTTATCCTTAGCAGTTAAGCTAGCTTCCTTATACTTTCTTACATTATACATGAATATTATCATGCATTTTACCTTTACTGAGCTTTCTTGAGTGACACATGGCTTTCTTAAACTGGCATCTTCTTTCTTTTCTTACTTAAGTCCCATTCTCTGTTCGAGTCTAAGCATATAGGATGCTTAATTCTCTCGAACTTATGCTCTGATACCAACTTGTAAGGCCCCGACCCCGGTGCCTTACCATTGGCGTTGGATTTACTCATAAACACAGTTCTAAATATCAGAGTTAATTAAAAACTTTCACGGAATAGTAAAACAGTCAACCATTCATTACAATCATTCAACTTGTCTTTAAAAACATAACAGAAAAACATATTATTTAACATCATGACAAATCCTTCTGCATATGCCAGCTTCTTCATGCCATGTGTCCTTCTCTCAAGCCAGTTGTCTCAGTCTATTAACCTGCGTGCACACTAAAATTCAGCTACGCTGAGTGAGTTCTAGTTAATACAGGTAACGTACAATACATTCACATACTTACTCATACGTATCCGAATGTACATATTACTTACTTAACTTGCTTTACCTTCTTTCATTCGTACATACATACTTTTTTTCATACTTTCATAATTTCTTGTTTTAGCTTACTTATACATACGTAATCATATCTACGTTTTAAAGAGCATTTCGCCCTATAACCTTCGCAGATATTATTAGGGTCTGCATCCCTGTAACCTTAGCATATATTATTAGGGTATGAAACCCTGTAACCTTCGCATATATTATTAGGGTATGCAACCCTGTAACCTTCGCATATATTATTAGGGTATGCAACCCCGTAACCTTCGCATATATTATTAGGGTATGCAACCCTTTGATCATACCTCCATACAACCATACATTACCTTCTTTATAAATATAAATTTATATACTTTCACACATACACTTAATCACTTCTATAACTTTCATATATCATTCGTAAAACAATAACATATCACACTACTACCTGGCAGTGCATGCAATATCCGAAGATCGTTCACGTACCGTCAAGCATTCATTCATACATAAATTCATAGAAGGCATACACTTACCACTTAAGGTAAGTGTATTAACTAATCACATCAAGTATGCACACAACCCCGAAAACATAACAAGAAAATGGGGCTAGAATCTCACCTGAGATCCGTTATGTTCACCGTTAATGGTTATTCCCTTCTTTATTTGTGCAGGGCTAACTGTATAACAATTACACTTATTAATTACTATCACTATCCATATCGTATTTCTAGTTTAATTGTATCACTCCACGAACGGGGGTCCCGGGGCAGCACCCCTGGCAACTGGGCTCTAGGGGCGGCAGTCCCTAGTGGGGTCCAAGGGGCAGAGCCCCTGGCTGGGGTTAAGCTGCCAAGTTAGCTTGGAAAAATTTTATTTTCATTAACTGTCTTAACACAACTTTCATTAGGATTTTAAAATTATCATATAATTCGCTAACTCATTCGCTATAATGAATTAAGCCTCGCTCGTTATCTTAGCATAGCGAATGGGTGAGTAACGAATGACTTGATTCGTTATTTGAACATAGCCTGATTCGTTATGAAATCTTCCTTCATTCGTTATATGGTCTGATTCGTTATGAAATCTTCCTTCCTTCGCTATAACGAATGACCTAATTCGTTATCTTAACGTAACGAATGGGGTGAGTAAAGAATGATCTAATTCACTATCTTACATAACGAATTATCAACAATTCTTATCCAGACTTTGACTCAAGGAGTCAAAGTCAAAATTGTCAAGAACACAAAATGGTCATCATGTACCAGATCTGCAATAAACTTTCGTTTCTCAACGAAACAACACAAATTTGGTACCACTGAACTCGTAATCCTAGCGCCTACAAACCCCAAGCCATCAATCGTCCAAATATTAGGTTTTACATGGTGCAGTTTACACATATATACATACGGCTCATTAAACAATCAATTAACCCATTAAATATTAACGAATTTCAGTGAGGTTTGTTGCGTTGGATTCGTTTTTAACATTTATACACAGATCTAAGATTACTAACGAAAATCGAACTTAAAATGAACAAGTTTTCGTTATAAACGCACCTTAAACAAGTCGGTTTACGAACACATTTCTTGATGTTGTTTTGGTTTGTCACAACGTTCTAGCACCAACAGGTTCGAATTTCCTCGTTTGGATCTTGGCTCGGGATATAGAATGTTGTTTGTATGTGCTTTTCAAGGTGTAGGCTATGGTGTAGAGATGAATAAAAATGAAAAGGATTAGGGTTTAAGGGGTATTTATACTCTCTTAAGCCCATGGACCTAAGTCCCATTCCATCCCTTATTCCATCCTTTTAGTTTCCAAGCCCAACTTCTATTAGTTTATTTATCTAAATCGATAAACGACACACTAATAAATAAACGAAATTTATTTTATTATTCTAACCAAAAGTAGGATGTTACACATATCTTTATATTTTTCAAGTGCTTGTTCGGTTTACGTCGGTTTACTGCAACTTGCGTTTAAACTCTAAATCTTGAACCAAAGAGATGTTGTATCCATCAAAATTTTTTATACTGTTATGAGAAGGTATCTTAAATACGAATTTATGGACAAATATATATTTTAAATTTTTGAAGCATTTTAGTCTTTATAATCCGGGCCGTTCATCGGTTTTAACGAAACAACACTTTTAAACTTGTAAATGGGTCGGTTTCTAAACCTACTTATCCTTTAATATCTTATAAGTTATATTTAGTCATTTTAACTGATAATTTTCTGTATTCACATCATACTTTCATATTTTCAGTTTTTGAATAAACTTGTTTCCAAAAATGCCCTTTCAGTATATTTCTTTAACAAACACTCACTTTTGGTTATCAAACTTACTAAGACCTGCTATAATACATGAAACAAGCTGTTCCGACATTTCATGGGTTTAAAAAAATTATTTAGGGCTGCACTAATGATTACGGGCACGGTTTTGGCCAGTTCGGGTTCTAGTTCGATTTTAAAGATGACGATTTGTGTACAATGGCTACGACCAGCTTATATATCAGTAAAACAATATGTTTTGGGCTGCAAAAAGACATCATATTGTTACTTAGGTTGCACGGCTTGTTTCTTATTAAAACGAGTTACCAGAGTGCCGGTTCGGATGCTTTTTAACGCACACTTTATAGGTATCTTTCGGGGCTGATTTATACCAAGTTCAGGATTTAAAATAAACATGTTTAACTTAAAAATTTCTAACTTAAAGTCAATATTTTATGTTTCGCAGGTTCAGTTATATACCTGTCATATTTTTATTCCAAGAATGCCCTTAGCCACGGTTATTAATTAAAACTGGTCCTCACCATAAAACGGTTCTGGACCGGTTACTATACATTGCAAATGACTTATTAAAAGTTTCATATTGATATTAGGGTGCTCGTAACCTTAATAGAGGCTTTGGTTCGTTTGGGCCCGTTAGTGCGTTTTGTTTGGTTTTAAAGAAAAACATTGTTTCACTTAAAATAGTTTTGGAACTGATTATATATCATGAAAACATTATACTAAAGGCTGCAAATAGATGTTATGTTATTATTTAGGTTGCAGGGCTAATTTCTTAGTTTAACGGGTTATAAACGTGCCGGTTTAAATGGTTTTTACCACGTTGTAACATGTTATCTTTTGAGGCTGATTTATACCAAGTTTAAGGACTTATATAAACATGCTTAACTTCTTGAAATCATGCTAACAGTCCAGAAGTTAATATGGTCACTTAATTGTTCGGTTTTCAAACTAGTTCGTCCTTAAACGAGTTGCTGAATGGCCATTACTGTGTTCACAGTTTTGGGTCTGCATATAATGCAATTCTTATAGTTCCAAACCAGTAATATTTTCTGCATGTTTTCATTATTGTAACGAAGTTTCAAATCTCATTTGTTTGGTTTAAAACCAAGTTTTCGAGCCGTTTCTAGCCAGATTTTAGGTACCAAAATAATTATATTTCTGGCATATTTTCATATGTTTGATAAGAGTAGCATTAATCACTCATCATCAAAGTACAAGGGTCGCAGTGTAATTAGTTATAAGTATGTTTAAGTCATACTTAAGTATGTTGGAAGATTATAACTTCCATATACATGTGTCTAGTTAGGATTGATTTGTGTAATCTATAAATAGGGGCAACAATCAGTACGTTGTATTCATTCAATCCAAGTTCAAGTATTCAATAAAGATTGTTGTTCATTATCATTGTTCATCTTGTTTCTTTATCAATACATCATCAAGATCCAGATTGGGCCAACAATTGGTATCAGAGCATCAAGGATATCATGAATTGATCATTATATTGAACATTAAAACCAACCTAAAAAGAATTAAGGCAGGAAAAAACGCAGCAGCAGATTCCGGCGTAATTCCGGCAGCCACGTTTTTCCGGCGAGTTTTTTTAGCAACATCGAACAACGTAAGTTAGAGAGAGTGTTTCTCCATTAATATATTGAAGGTTCCCGAAAGAAACGCAACAACAACATTTTTGATGAAAAAGTTTTTCCGGCGACGTCTCCGGAAAAAAAATGCGATTTTCCGGCAAGGTGTTTTCTGGGCAGATTTTGAACAACAGGTGGTGTCGGTGGTTTCCGGCAGTGGATTGAAGAATTCCGGCACAAGAAAAAGATAGCGGTATTGTTTATTTCGGCAGTACACGTTTTTCGGCAAACCTATCTTACCGGCAACGAATTCCGGTTAATTTGTGTCTTGTACAACAACATTTTTGTAGATAACACTTAGGATTAGTGGCGGTGATGATTTTCGGTTTCAAAAATTCAACAAATAAGGATTGAAATTTGTTGTGGGTAGCGGTGCGACTTTCCGGTGGTATTAAAAAAAGGGGCGTCGACGTGGAGTTTTTCGACGGTGTAATCAGAAATCAAGAAGGCAACATGGTAATTGTGTTTGCGGGCTATTGTAAATCCGGCGATATCCGGTAAATAATGGTGAACACAACGGTGATTCGTTTCGAGTACGAATCATAAACCGAGGTTAAAGATCAAAGTTGATCGATTCCAACAAAAGAGTTTTGTTGAAGGACCAAACCAAAGAAAAATAGGGGCTGATTCGGTTTTGTCAGTACGTATAACACGTTTTTTCAAAAAAAAAAAACGGGTTTCGATTAAAGGATAATCGAGGGTCACTGAAGGAATTATATTAACAGGATTTCGGTTAATTCAGGTTTGCAAGCTATATTCCTGAATCATTGTATTTTAGTATATAGAACCAAGTGGTTTGTCCATACAAGGGTGTGAAAACCGTTGTCAGTCAAGGTGAAAGTTAGACGATTTGAAAGGATGTCAGATTCAGAGACTCATCCAGATAACAAAGCACTGGTAACACACAGAGGTGTAGGATCGATATCTCATTATCAATGCCCAATTTTAAAGCCTACAAATTATATCGTTTGGGCAATTAGAATCAAGATAATTCTTGAGGCAAACTGATTATGGGAATCGATTGAACCTACTGAAGCTACGCAACCAGATGTTCGAAGGGATAAAGCCACGATTGCGTACCTATATCAAGCGATACTGGAGGCTGTCATTTTGCAAGTAGCAAATTGCAAAACGGCAAAGGAAATGTGGGAAACGTTGAGGAAAAGATATGTTGGTGTTAAACCGGTATAGAAGGCTTGTTTACAGCCGTTAATAGTGGAGTTCCAAATGATGCAAATGAAGGAGGACGAGTCGATAGATGCCTTCATGGAGAGGATTAACACGTATACTACTAAAGCTAGTGAATTGGTAAAACCTTGGATGAACCCATGATCGTACGAAAACTCTTAGAATCCGTACCAGACCAGTTTGTCCAGATTGTTGCATCAATAGAACAAAGTGCCGACATAGATAAAGTTTCAGTCGACAAAATCGTCGGGAAATTGAAGACTTATGAAGAGCGAATAAGGCTCAAGAAAAGAATCCCTGAAGACGGTCAAGATAGATTGTTATACACACGCCACGACAACAACTTAAGCCGAGATAAGCGATATGGAAATCGTGGACGAGGAAAATTTAACCGTACGAGAGGGAAATGGCAGGATAGGCATAATCCTAAGGAAGAAAGCTCGTCAAGCAGACCTAGGACGAACAAGAGTAGGAGGAAGTTCGACAAGAACAAGGTCAAATGACAAAAATGTGAGAAGTATGGACACTTTCAGAAAGATTGTCCATAAAGGAACGCTTTGAAGCACAGTCAAAATTGGTGCAAGAAGACGAGGAACCGGCATTGTAAATGGTAATCACTGTGGATGATAGTGAAAAAGTCATGTTGAACAAGGGTGAAGTCCAACCCAAGAAGCACACTTCAATAGAGGAAAGTCTATGGTATTTAGACAATGGTGCAAGTAATCACATGACCAGAGTGAGGAGTCACTTCAAGGAGATTGATGAAGCAATCAGTGGTCGTGTTCGATTTGGAGACGGGTCATATGTAGAGATCTACAGAAGAGGCTCTATATTGTTAGAATGTAAGAATCAAGAACAAAGGATCATATCCGATGTGTATTACATTCCAAATCTCAAGAACAATATATTGAGCCTAGGGCAACTAACAGAAATCGGGTGGTCATGGAAGGAAATCATCTGTTGATATATATGATCATTGGAAGAACATGTTATTCATAGTAGAAAGGTCTAAGAACAGGTTGTACAATGTCACGTTGAAGATAGGAACACCTGTATGTCTTCCAGAAGTTAAGCACACATGACAGATTTGTGATGCTTGTGTTATAGGAAAACACAATAGAGATCCATTTCCAAATAAGGCTAAGTTCAGGTCTATAAAATCTTTAGAGTTGGTCTATGGAGATCTTTGTGGTCCTATATCCCCACCAACACATTCGGGAAAGAAGTATATATTCCTACTTGTAGACGATTGTACTCGTTAGATGTGGGTATATTTCTTAGTATTGAAAGATCAAGCATGTGATCTATTTAAAGAATTATAGGAAAAGGTGGAGGAGGAATTACGAACCAAGTTAAGGATGCTGAGGACAGATAGAGGAGGATAATTCACGTCAAATGAATTCAATCAGTACTACAAGGGAAACGTGATTGCAAGGAAATTAACAGCACCTTACTCGCCACAACAAAATGGAGTAGTTGAATCAAGAAATAGGACGATGTTAGCTACTACTCGGAGCATGCATAAGGCAATGAAGATGCCTTGGAATTTCTGGGGAGAAGCAGTTATGCACACAATATTCGTACTAAATAGACTTTCTTTGAAAGCTCTATTGGATAAGACACCGTACGAACACTCACTTGAAAAAATTGGATGATAGGAGCACGCCTATGGTGTACTTAGGGTGGAAGAAGGATCGAAGGCATATAGGTTATATGATCCGGCAAAAGATAAGATTTGTGTAAGTCGTGATGTTAAGTTCGTGGAGAAGAAGTCTTGGAATTGGGATAGTATATCAAAGAGAAGGGTACATCAGTGAAGCAATGGACAAGTTTTGTCATTGGAGGATTTGATGAAGTTCAAACAGTATTGGTAAATCCCGAGATTCACGAAGACTATAACCACGAAGGAGAAGTTGGAAAATTAAAAATCTCCTGTTACCCCATCCAACATACTCCTATGAACCTATATCATATGAAGAGGAAGAGGTTCATGAAACGAGTAGGAGTTCACATCATGAGTTTGATCATACCCCTAACGAGGTTTTAGAAGGATATCACAAGTGCAAGAGAACACACCCGCAAGACGTTTAAACATGGAAGAGTTGGAAGAACTTATGATAGTGGAGGAAGAACCACGCAACTACAAGGAAGCATCTAACAATGAAAGATGAATTGAAGCAATGAAAGTTGAGTTAGATTCAATCAACAAGAACAACACTTGGAAATTGACTACTTTGCCAAGCGGTCATAAGACGATTGGTCTTAAGTGGGTGTTCAAGACAAAGAAAGATGCTAAGGGAAACATTGTGAAATACAAGGCAAGGCTAGTAGCAAAAGGTTACGTACAAGAACATGGAATAGATTTCGATGAAGTATTTGCACCAGTTGCACGTATTGAAACTGTTCAGTTGATCCTAGCCTTGGCAGCCTATCATGGCTGGGAAGTACATCATCTGGATGTAAAGTGAGCATTCTTAAATGGAGAATTGAAAGAAGAGGTCTATGTCTCAAAACCTGAAGGTTTCATAGAGCCTAAGAATGCGGAAAAGGTAAGCAAGCTTACCAAAGCTTTGTATGAACTAAGGCAAGCACCACTTTCTTGGAATATGAAGTTGGATAAGCCATTGAAGTTGCTAAACTTCAAGAAATGCAATCTGGAACAAGCAGTGTATACAAAGAAGACGAAGAATTCTACGCTGATGATTGGAGTTTATGTTGATGACTTATAGTCATGGGCACTCCAAAGAAGGAAATTGACTTTTTCAAATCCCAAATGAAAGATAAGTTTGAAATGAGCGATCTTGGATTGCGGGCATACTATCTCGGGATTGAAGTTACCCAAGTCGGGGGTGAGACTGCAATAAAGCAGACATGATATATCACCAAATCCTGGAGGTGAGTGATATGGTTAACAACATTGAGACCAAAATTCCCATGTAGACTGTACTCAATACAGAAGTCTAATTGGAAGCCTAAGGTACTTGTTGCATAAAAGGCCTGATTTATGTTACTTAGTGGGATTGCTAAGTAGATTCATGCAAGAACCCATGGATCATCACTTGAAGGCTGTTAAGCAAGTGACACACTACATCAAAAGGACGAAGGAGCATGAGATTATCTACAAGAAAGGAGGTTGCAAGATAACTGGTTATAGTGATAGTAGTTATGGCGTCAACATAGACAAAGGAAAGAGAACTACTGGGCTCGTGTTCTACTTTGGAGAATCTCCTATAACCTAGTGTACACAAAAGCAACAAACAGTTGCATTATCATCATGTGAATCAGAATTCATGGCAGCAACAGCAGCAACATGTCAAGCACTGTGGTTAAAGTTCTTACGTGGAGAACTAACTGGATGGAAGGAAGAGAAGATAACGTTAAAAGTTGACAACATTTCAGCAATGGCGCTTATAAAGAATCCGGTATTGCACGGAAGAGCAAACATATAGACACACGTTATCATTTCATTAGAGAGTGTGTGGAAGACAGGCACATCAATGTGGAACATATTAGCGGTGAGTTTGAAAAAGCAGATATACTGACAAAGGCACTCGCAAGACTCAAGTTTGCAACTATGATACAAATGCTCGGTGTTCAAGATCTACGACAAGAAGATGATCATGATTAAGGGGGGTGAATGTAGCATTAATCACTTGTCATGAAAGTACAAGGGTCGTGCTGCAATTAGTTATAAGTATGTTTAAGTCATACTTAAACATGTATGTAAATTCTAGGGTCTAGATATGTTAAGTTGGGAGATTATCACTTCCATATACATGTTTCAAGTTAGGATTGGTTTGTGTAATCTATAAATAGGGGCAACAATCAGTACGTTGTATTCATTCAATCCAAGTTCAAGTATTCAATAAAGATTGTTGTTCATTTTCATTGTTCATCTTCTTTATTTATCAATTCATCATAACGATCCAGATTGGGCTAACAATAAGATCATACGGTATGGATTATTCTCCATATGTTTGGTTATATAAAAAAAATTGTTTACGCTTATTTTATACTTACAAAAATTTTGTCTTTGTTTGGTTAAAGGTTAAGGTTCTGGAATGATTTATGACAAGTACATGATTTTGATTCATCATGAACAGAGCTGGTCATTCATAGGACAACACGTGGGTTTCAAAACACTTAGGATTAGACGAGAAAGATGATGGACACGAACTCACAGATGCTTCTGGTTGTTGGACCATTTTCGCAGGCTCGATTGCTCCAGTTTTAAGTGCCATCCGATAGCAAGACAGGAAGAATGCATGGCAAGTTTCTTGTTCTTTGTCTGTTGGATCAATTTTTCAAGGGCTGGAGTATAGAAATATTTCCCAAACAGTTGAAAGTGTATTTATGATTGTGAATGTGATTGCCAGGGATTAAAAGATGGAGATGAAATATTATGTTGCAGGGGATTTCTTGGATAATGGAGTTATGCATCTTGAAAGATGGAGATGAAAGGTTATGTTGCAGGGGATTTCTTGGATAATGGAGTTATGCATGAAGACTGATTGGGGGTTGTAAAGATATCAATGGTGAATGGAGGGGCAATGGTGGCAAGAGGAGTTATTGGGGAAGGGGATTTGATTTTGTTTACCTAAAGATTTTATAATATCTTATATTATTTATTATTTTTATAAACCTTAATTAGTTAGTTTATATAGTTACACGGGGTTGGTTTATACATTTATATGTAAACATAGGTTTAGGTGATTTAGATGAAATATAATGTGTCGCATGTCTTGTTTGTTGGTGATCGTCTCGTTTGGTTCGGTGACCGGAAGCTAATACAAAAGATCGTTTGAAATTTGGGTTTTATATATTCTTGATACCCCGTATGATTAAATAATTATGGAATGACTCGTAATATTTGGAGTTATCGGGTTCGTGAGAGTTAAGCATGTCTCAATTCATATGGTCAAATTGGGTAGAGCACATGTTTTAAAATAAAAATTATTGTTGGGCATATCTCTAATTCTATCAGGTTCTATAGGGTCATTGGGTCGAGCCCATTAGCTATAATCCTGACGGTTCGGGCCAAGCTCATCCACGTATGATTCTCTTTGGCTATTCGACAAACACCACACTTGATATCTAATAATAGGTTATTGTTTTAAAAAAAATTTCTAGCCCCATTTTTGGGGTTGTTACAGTCTTCCCAACTTATAGTGAGGCCATTTTTTGGTTTTTAATTTTTCTTTTTAAACATTTTCTAATATATACTAAACCAAATAAAATCTATAAAAATTATATAAATCAAATAAAATTATATTAAGTTAAATAAAATTAGTTTTTAAACCATATCTATGATTTGTCATCTAAAAACAAATCTTTCAAACTCTGCAAATTCGTTTTAAACTCGTTTAAATTATATATATATATATATATATATATATATAATATGTTTCATTTGTTAAACTTTATAATTCGTTAACACTTTCGTTTTCAAGATAAAATATATTGTTAACACCAATATTTTCGTAACCTTTATAATATCCAAACTTAACATTAATCTTGTAATGTATTAAATAATAATAAATCGTTAAAATTCTGTCAAGGTTTAAAATAAAATTATAATATCAAATGCTATAAAATAATAAAATATATATTAAAATAGTGCAAAATATCTAAAACCAAGTTAATTAACTTTATAATACAAGTAGCTAGTCCTTGATTATGTACCTTCGTTATTGTTTATAATTTCGTTAGATTCGATCGCCTTGTTTCATTTACGCGCTGTTGGTTTTATTTCAAGTTTCTCTTCAACTTCAAGGTGAGTTTCTCACACCTCTTTTTTACTCTTTTGCTACTTTTGGGGGTAGCATATACATCATATCCAAATTACAATTTCGTTTATTCATTATTTACAAACTACAATTCATTACATGGACTTGTGTGTTTATTTGCTCAAAAATTACGTGCATGGATTACTTCAAGATAGTATGATCATACGCCCCCGTTGTGATTAAGACATTTGTTGTTATGAGTGGAAAATGGTCTCATTATCCGAGTACGTTGGTGCACAATCCCAAAGAGAAAGGACATTACTTGCGCTTATTTGAGTACGCTGGTGTACAATCCCAGCTGGAAAGGACCTTACTTGCTCAGCTACACTTGTTCATGGAATTGTATGATTTTTATTTACTTATATCAAAACTTGTTGGAACTCACAAACTATTTTAGTTGACTTTAATTTATATTGATGTGTTAAAAGTAGTCAAATCAAAACACGCTAATCTAGACACTAATTAATAGATTCTAGACTCTTAAACTTAACTAAAACTATTCACCGGAAAGTGTACCGGTCGACTCTAGTACGGTTTAGTAAGTCCGGATATCGAACCCATGAACTCTTTAAATTACGTAACTAGCAAATTAGTCTCAACTAACTGACACAACTATTTATTTATTATTAATAAAAGGGGGGGTTTAAACTATATTATATTAAACTAATAAAATAAACTAATTAATAAAATATAATTAATGAAACACAAGACAAACAAGTTTGGCTGATTCAGATGATGATGAAAAAACCACCTAGGCTAGAATCCTCAAAATTTTAGTTATCAAATAGTTGCAAAAAAATAGTTATGGAACTGGGATCGTAAAATAAGCCCTTGAAAGAAAACATGAACAAGACCCTTGACCCTTCAACAAGACGCCTAAGAGTTTTTAAAAGTTTTAAGACACACCATTTATAGGTATAAAACTTCCTTACGGTTATCTAATTAATTTATGAAAGAGTACCTTTTTAGTGAAATCCTACCTTACACGCGGAAATCAAAGGTAATTTAATAAACTCAATTTAGTTGCTAGACATGGTTAATTTATCAAACCTAGACGGACTCTTTACGAAGAACTAAATCTAGCAATCTTAATCAACAAAGATCTAACAATAACCTATCACCTTACAGCTTTTTAGGTTATCAACACACTTTTATTCATTTGACTAATAATATTATTTTTATTGCAAATCAACCACAAACTAGTCAAGAACACACAGTAAATGACCTAACAAAATCCTATTATATGACAAACAATCACCAAGGATAATGTGGAATAATAAAATTAGAACAATCAAAACCAAGTACACATACGCATCAATCAAGTAAAATAAAATAGTTTACAGAATCATAAAACCATAACGAAAAGAAACAATCCAACTAAAATCAAAGCATCAAAGATGGTTTATCATAAGCCTAGGCAGTCTATAAAGTTTAGCTTAGCATCTTAAAATCAAAGAAACCAAAATAGTTAAGTTTAACAACCAGGCTCATGAATAAAATAATAAATTCAAACCGAATTATGATGAAACTTGGAGGAGTAGGAGTTAAACCCAAACGATCTCGGCTCGACTCAACGGCTTTCTCCTATGTGATCTCTCCTGCTCAACTTCTGACTTTTTCTCCTTACTTTATTTCGTTGGTAGGGTTCTGTCTATGTAACGATTCCGGCAACTCCAGGTATACCCTAGCCGGAATATACTATTTACGTGTTATCTAATATTGATTATATGAGTTATAGCACATTGATACGAATATATATGGTTCACAGTATGAATCATACTCAATTATATAGTGAATCGTATTAGAATTACAATTAATCATTGATTGGTTATTGAAACCCGAACGAATCGGGAATTACATTATAGACGAAGTATATAATGTTTAGTGGTATTTACGAGGTATTAATGCTTCGGGATAAGAAAATTATAGCACAGAAAAAGGATTTCGATTTAATGGTACGTCGGTACGCTAAACGAAACCTTTATCACCAAACCAAGCAAGAGACGATCAATCAAGCCGAAAAAGATGCGTAATTATTAATAATATGATGTCTTAATGTCATGGGTTAAGTTTTTAAGGTTTTTAAATCAGTTTTATATAAACTTTATGTCAACCCGAAAAACGACCATTTTATGCTCGTTTTAAGCCGACATACGAGTTTAAACGAGAAACGAACTGAACCAGATTATCCAAAACATTATCCGGATTACGGGAATCCGAGTGTGTGGTTAATATTGAAGTGTGGGGGCCCACCCCAACCTCTCACTTGGCCGATCGGCCAAGTTGATAATATCACACCATTTTTCTTTTTTTTTTCATTACAATCCATTCACTCAAGAACAACTCTCCCATTTTCTCTCAAATCCCTCTCATATCTTTCAAGTTGCATCCAATTTCATCATATTAACCAAGATATTGGAAGGTATAAGCATGTTATATTGCATAATCTTTGATATTATTTACTTAGTTTGAGTTATTTTTGTAAGAACAAAAGGGTTCCAAGTGACATATGGGTGAAAACCCGAGATGGAACCGGTTCTTGTGTGATCAAAGGATGTATACAAGTTATACAAAGGATCTTGATCCAAGTAATTAGTTAAAAGTGTTTAGAATAGATTTTTACGGTTAGAATCTTTGTTTTTACATAAAAACCGACATTTTGAAAGAGATGGCTTGATTGTTGGTATAGTTTGCTTGGTGTGGTGTTGTTGTGCTTGTAAGTGTTGTATCTAGCGGCTAGCAAAGGCTAGAAACCGAGATCCTTGTGATCTAAAGCTAGAAAACACAAAAGAGTTCGGTTTTCGTGTGTATGAGAAATTTGGACAGATTTTCGTGTGCTTAGAGTCGGGTCACGAAATTTCACAGAGATGATCTACACATGAAAATATGAGATCTGTGAATTTTTGGTAATTTTTGGATAAAATATGAATATTTGGTGAATTTAATGCTCGGTTTTGGCCAAAAATAGTGAAAAATAGCAAAACATGATGAAAAATTCTGGAAAATTTAAGATAAGCTTTTTATCACATATAAAAGTCACCCACAAAATTTGAGCTCAGTTGGAAAAGTCTAAGTAGGCTTTTCGGTGAAACGAGTTCTAGGGCTTTTAGCTCGGTTTTGGGTAAAAAGGGCTTGAAATATGAGTTTTAAAATCTGGAAAAAAACTCCAGAAAGTTATGAGGATGACAAGGATCATCCCAGAAAAATTTGGTATTTTTCTAAAGTGTTTTGGTATTTTTGATATATTTAGTATTTTAATAAGATTTGAAAATAGATAAATATATGTAAATCTACGAAAATAAATCTGGAAAAATTCCAGAGAGTTATGAGAATGACAAGGATCATTCCAGAAAAACTTGGGATTTTTCTAAAGTGTTTTGGTATTTTTGATATATTTAGTATTTTAATAAGATTTGAAAATAGATAAATATATGTAAATCTACGAAAATAAATCTGGAAAAATTCCAGAGAGTTATGAGAATGACAAGGATCATTCCAGAAAAACTTGGGATTTTTCTAAAGTGTTTTGGTATTTTTGATATATTTAGTATTTTAATAAGATTTGAAAATAGGTAAAAATATGTAAATTTACAAAAATAAATCTGGAAAAATTCCAGAAAGTTATGAGGATGACAAGGATCATCCCAGAAAAATTTGGTATTTTTCTAAAGTGTTTTGGTATTTTTGATATATTTAGTATTTTAATAAGATTTGAAAATAGATAAATATATGTAAATCTACGAAAATAAATCTGGAAAAATTCCAGAGAGTTATGAGAATGACAAGGATCATTCCAGAAAAACTTGGGATTTTTCTAAAGTATTTTGGTATTTTTGATATTTTTAGTGTTTTAA
This sequence comes from Bidens hawaiensis, assembly GCF_021521415.1. Classification (NCBI taxonomy): domain Eukaryota; kingdom Viridiplantae; phylum Streptophyta; class Magnoliopsida; order Asterales; family Asteraceae; genus Bidens; species Bidens hawaiensis. Next base: position 153,203 of record NW_027493404.1, on the reverse strand, counting down.
TGAGATTTAAAAATAGGTTAATAAATGCAAATATAGGAAAATAAATCTGGAAAATTTTATAAAATGTTCTTACTGTCAAATTAAGTTTTGTGCAAAATTTCAAGACCCGAGACTAATCGGGTAATTATTTGTGCTAAAAAGAACATAAAAAAAACAAGTTTTTAAAGCTTAAAACGTGTAAACCGGCAAAGTTCGCATAAGCGAGCTGACTGGTACATGAAAACTCTAAAAATAGACTATTTCATAAATCTAAGTAAATTAAGTAAAAATAAATCATCCGAAAATAATCAGGATGATTTGGGTAATTTTACCCGATTGTACCGTTTCCGGCACCGAAATACCGGAAACGGGCCCCACGGCCAAACGGGGTGTCAAACCGAGCTATAATTTCATCACCTTAACTAAATTGACTGTCAAGCTCTAAGCAATGTCAATCTGAGTCCTTAGAAGTGTCACGGGGTTAACATTGTCCCCGAATCGAGTACAGTACTGGGTTAACAATGTTCCCAGATGTACCGATTGATATGTATTTAAGTTATGGGAATTATATAGTAACGACTAGATATTATATTACAGATCCAGGCACGTAGCTGTTCCTTATATTACTCACCAACTCACGACAAGGTGAGTTTTCACGAGCCCCTTTTAATGAATTGTTTTAATTATATTTTCCCGGGGCAGAAAACATGTCTTATTTAAAGTATTTAAGTACATACCGATCGTATGGAAATACTTGTACATTTATATATATATGGACTGATGCATAGAATATATAAAATGTTTATAATGTGTTATTGTTCTGGGGTAACATAGTTCCCAGGGGTATATATTGTTCTGGGGTAACATAGTTCCCAGGGGTTATTATTGTTCTGGGGTAACATAGTTCCCAGGGGTATTTATTGATCTGGGGTAACATAGTTCCCAGGGGTTATTATTGTTCTGGGGTAACATAGTTCCCAGGGGTATTTATTGATCTGGGGTAACATAGTTCCCAGGGGTTATTATTGATCTGGGGTAACATAGTTCCCAGGGGTTATTATTGTTCTGGGGTAACATAGTTCCCAGGGGTATTTATTGTTCTGGGGTAACATAGTTCCCAGGGGTTATTATTGTTCTGGGGTAACATAGTTCCCAGAAAGTTAATGGAAATGTTCTGGGGTAACATAGTTCCCAGCATGATTATATTGCTAATAAATGATTATTAAAATGATTTGTCAGTGTTTATTTAAATTAGTGAAACTCACCAACTATTCGTAGTTGACCCGTTTTCTTTACATGTTTTCTAGGTATGCCCAAGTTGGAATGATTGATATGTGCTTAACTATCTGTGCTACCTGTTGGAAGCTTGCTGCTCTATGTTTTGTAATGAATTTATTAATGTTTATTTGGTAATATATGTGTGTAACACCTAGACAGTAACGCAACTCGCAACAATGTAATATGTTATAAATTAATGTAGTGGTATTTTCTTTATAAGCAATGCTGTTGATATCAGATGTGTCTGTTGCATCCCGTGTACGTTTCCGCTGCGGTTACGGGGTGTTACAGTCTACCTCTAATGCTTCTGCTGTCTCGTCTTTTTATTCACGTCAATAGGGTATAGAACCCTCCAATATTACAACCCAATTCATTTATGTAAAGGCACATTACAATTAATTTATTAATGACTTCAACCAATTATTTGATGACTCCTTCTATTCACGTGCGCCGCATCCAAACTCCATAACTTTGAATAATCTAATTAGTGGTCAACTGCCCATTTTCATCACATATAAAATAATGTTGACCCTTAGCTTTCTTTTCTTGTTTATAATTTTGTGAAGGAAAACCAACAACACATAAATATTTCATTCTTTTAACTTTAAGATGTACGAACCAAAAGAAACATATATATATATATATATATATATATATATATATATATATTCATAAAATCTTAGATACAAAATTCATATAAAGGTAATTATTTTAATTTTCTATCATTAACTTTAATTATATATGAGACATTTAAACTACATGTATTATAATATTAATACATAAATATGAGCCACTTGAGTAATGTTCAATAAAAATCTAGCTCAATGTATATGAAAATGTAGGAAACATTTATATAAATTATATGTATAAAGACCATATCATATATATATGTTACATGTACAACTATTAGAGGATGAAATGGAGAAGACACTAGAAGTTAGGTTATATTAATAAATGGATGAGTTTGTTCTTGTATTTTCCTTGTATTTCTTGTTACAAACTTATGTACTTGATGTTTAAATTAATTAATGATAATGTTGTCACTTAATAGTGTCACATGTGTTTTGAGCAATCTGTACGTCACACTCGGGCGTATTCCGCTTTAGTCGGGGTGTTACAGATTGGTATCAGAGCTGTGACTATAAGATAGGGCATTAGATGTGGTGTTCTAGTTGGTTATAGATTATTTTAATTATTTTAGGGTTGCATGATTATAAATTAAGTGAGCCTTATGTGATTGTTGAAGCACTTACTTGATACTATTTTACTGATGATTCAATTACTTCAATTACACAAGCACACACAAGTTCAAGGCTTAAGCTTAACGCAAAGATTTCCAAGGATTTTCAATAATTAAATTTTCGATTTTAAGTTGTCGATATTTCTTCTTCTTAAAGATGGTTCTATGTGGCGGGTATGTAGTAACTGGAAGGGTGACATGCTTATTTTCCGAACTCTTGACACCAAGGTTATTGAAACCTAAGGATAAACAATGCGTATAATTGAAAGGTGGCATACGAGGTTAAGTATGTTAGAGAATGTTTCTGACATTCTCTAACTTAACCCTAATTCGTTACGGAATATTAACGAATAAGCCTTAATTCGTTATGCCCATTCGCTAAGGAAAAGTAACGAATAAGCCTTAATTCATTATGCCCATTATTAGTAATATTATTATTCCTAGTACCATCGCCACCACTATTAAATAATATAATTATTCTTTCAAATAATATATTTAAAGTAAAATTTTTGTTTCAAACAAGTCCAAATCCCTTTGAGGCTATTTTTCATTCAATAAATCAGGTAATTTAACATTTGTTTTTATGATTAAAATTTCATAAATTTTCAATTCTTAGCGATAGCTAAAAACTTTTTGTCTAAATAAAATTGAATAAATCTTGTTTCACAATGAGATTTATAAGCATCACGATTTACAACCGACTTTCGTAAATCTATATAAATATATATATATATATATATATATATATATATATATATATATATATATTATATCCCTTCATGTTTTTCCCCTTCGTTAACGCTAATGAGTTTCGGCTAAGAAATCATGGCACCACCTCCCACGTCAACTTTTATACCACAAACCGACACTCGAGAAGACACACGTCGCAAGCTGCAATTTCTTTTCTTTAACTTCTCCTTCGCGTATTTTTCGGACTTACCCAGAGTGATTTTTATCCACTTCTTTAGAATATTGTTTACGAACCGCTTCCATGAACTTAGCCGAATCGTACCCCACCTTGTAACCCCCGAACACCGCGGCATTCAGAAATACATTCGCGGTTTACCAAACATTTTCCATGAGGGTGAGTCGTGACCCGTTAACCATTGGTGAGGCGATGAACCTAGCTACCTCTCTTACCGACAGTCATGTTAGGGATGGAACCTTGTCTCGCAAGGATTCCAAGCCTAATCCCAACAAGACCGAAACCGACTCATCCGCTGATGCTAAAACCGAACCCACCCAAGCCTGCTTCCAACAACAATCACCGCAACAACCACAACACTAGCAACAAGCGTAAAGCCTTTGTCCTTAACCAACCTAGTAACCAACCTCCTCCTAACCAAAACCAAAATAGCCCGAACAAGAAGGCCTATGTCGGACCTTATCCCCTATGTGTCAACTGTAACCATCACCACTCTTCTCAATCTTCTTGCCGACTATGCACCAAATGCAATCGCTTTGGCCACCTTACTAACACTTGTCGTGTCCCACCTAATACACAAGCCTCCCCACATGCTCAACCCGGTGTCCCTCATACCCGTTCTTGCTACCAGTGTTGAGACCCAAATCACCTCCGTAATTCGTGCCCTCAACTTATCCATGCCCATCAAGCCCAAACTATAACTGCACCCCCACTACTTTACCCATGCTCACCAAGTTCAAACCCATCCACCTCATGCCCTCCAAGCTCCTCCCACCAATCCAGGTCAACCTTACTTAACACAACACTATCAAAATCCGCACCCGCAAGCTCAAGTGTACCAAGCCTACTCTACTCATGCCCCTACTATGCAAGTTCAACCCATTCAAGCTATTCCGAGTTAATCTACCTCAACTGCCCCTACTCCTATGAATACAACTCCTCATGGTGCTCAAAGTCACGTCAATTAAGCTGTTCAATGACCCCGAAGACTTTTGCCGTTTTCTTTATCCATCTTACTTTGTTTTGTCTCTTTCTTTTCTTAGTTACGTATTGTAATGCCTCTTTACGGCCTTGGATTATTTCTCATTTGAACTATTTATCTTTTATCATTTATGCCTTGAATAAAGTTTCTTTTATTTAAATAGATTGTTTATTTAAGGTTTACTTTTAACTTAGTGGTATCTCCTCATCCATCACAACTCATTTTACTAGCCTCAACAAATAATAAATTACCTCTTCTCAACTTTAGATACTTATACATTTACGATTAAAAGATGTTTTTGAAATTTCCTTACTTTATTAACAATCACTACAACTTTTGAAATTGTCTTACACATATGGTAATTTTCATTTGTTATAATTAAAACTCCTTAAAACTTTTGTTTTCTCAAAATCATGTTCTTTAAATATTTTGTAACCCACACAACGAGATGAGTTATATGATGCATCCGACGATCTAAGTAATTACTGGTCAACACGTAATTACCAAAGTCCTCGCATGGAAATCATAATCCGGATAATTGTGTGACATAATATAGAACCGTAAACAGTTGAGATAATGGTACAAATGTAAAGATGATAAGGACATGGTGGATACGCCGCTGGTACATCCTATATATAAGTGCCCTTATCGGATTTCCATTTGCAACGTTGCTTCAACTATTCAAAGTCTGTATTATGATTTAAACCATATTTAAATTTTTCTTTTATCTTTCTTAAAAATATTTAATGGTGTTGTTATGGTATTCTTTAATTTCGGGACGAAATTCCCTAAAGTAGGGGAGACTGTAACAACTCGGACTTTTTCATATTAACAATTTATATAAATACCTGACCCGTTTGGATGTCCGGGTTATTTTATTAATATATATATATATATCACGTTTATCAGAAAGATTTATTAATATTATTATTGTTCATATAAATTTTGTATATAATATGTTATAACATTCTTACTTTGGCAAAACTCACCCAAACCTAAACTTTTAACCTTATATGTTTCCATATCCAAATCCAAGGACTAAAGTGCAAATTTAGATCATAACCCATCAAAAATCTGGTACCCAGACCCGTTAACCCAAACCCGTATTATACCCGTCTTAGATTTCTTGTTCTATACGTCGTTATATCAAGATTTGATATGGGAATAAGGATATTCGCATCATATTCGGTCCACCGACGATTTTAATTTAGAAACAACACCAGAATGATTCGTAATTCTTAAAATACTAATCATAAACCCTAAATTTCGAATCATTATACAAAATAACACCATAATACAATTATTTTCATTCACAACTCCCTTTATGCATCGCGATTCAAAGCCCTAATACCAATTTCATTCTCGTAACCTCCTGATAGCATTTTGAGTTCAGTTTAGGGCCGACGGGTTCCTTCATCGTTCTCCTTCAATTTGATAGATTAAGTTAATTAAATTACGTCACTAGGTTCGCCGTCCACCATATTACGTTAACCCCATAATCTATTGATCATTTACAAACGTGATATGATGATTTGATTATCTAGGGTTCATATAATAAGCTGGGTTTTCAGCAGTTTGTTTATCTTAATCTCATTATGTTCGTAACTTGATATAGCCACCAGCTTAGTTGGCTGGTGGCGTTGTGATTTAAACTCTGGATCTGGACGCTGGGAGCTCGGGCTCAACCCCCTCCCCCCTCGCCCATACTTTTTTTGATTTAATTTATTTAAAGTATTTTAATAAATTTAATTATACTTTAAATATAATTAGCACATTAATTAATCGGTAATTTATAAAAACGACACTTTAGCCCGTTGTTTTTCCAAATCTTGTTGGTTATATATATATATATATATAACCAAGTGTGTGTGTGTGTGTAAATATAAGAGTTATTAAAAAATTAATAAAAGTTTTATATTAAATATATAAAAGGGTTATATATATTTAAAATACTTAATTTAAGGTATATAATGTTATATAAATTATTTATCTAAGTACTTTATGAATCAATGGCATTTTATAATCTATTGTTACTACTTTGATAGTATAAATACAAATATTTTACAAACAATTATATAAATTTATAAGTAAGCTTTATTAATCATAATCTTTAAATAAAATATATTTTACTCTCAAGGCCCATTCATATTCTGTTTCTTTCTTAGTCCGTTTGTTAATTTATAGTTTTTACACTTGTTAGGACTCTCTTTGCTACGTCTCGGAAAGCGTGACATCTCTTATACCATAATTCTTATAGCATACTCTCACTCTTGCTTATTTAGTAAGGTGAGTATTACACTCCCCTCTTTTACTTATTTTAACCGTATTGGGGACATAAGTGTTTGTAGATATTTTCTATAATATAGTATTCAAACGCAACTACTTATCCTTGTGTGTTTATCGGTCTACCTAACTTGCTATTTGCTTACTTGCTTTATTTGTACGTAATTGATTACTTCGGCAACCGATTTCCATTTTTATGGCAACGGTTTAGTCCTTGCTTGGTAACCAATGTCCATTTATATGGATTGGTTGAGCCATTTCTTTATTGTTTGCTTTCTTTATAATTGTTTGACTGCTATGTACTATGGCTTATCTGTATATCTCATAGGAACAATTTGCACTTTTACTTATTATTATATAGTGTCTCAAATCTGGTGATTTTACTCACTCAACATTGTGTTGACAAAATTATTGTATTTTTAACGCATACGCACGTTATATTGTGATGTGATTCTCAGCTTGTATTTGTAGAAAACTTAGGTTGCATGCTAGAGAAGTAGATACAAGAATTAGAACATTGGATTTTGTTTTATTTGATTTAATTTTAATTCATGTACTTTGGTTAATTTGATGTAAATGATTATTTAATTATATCTAATAGATATTGTCATATTTAATATTGCATGATAGTACCTTTGAAAAGTTGTGATCAATCAGTTCACGCCCCGGCATTTCCACCGTAGATTGGGGTGTGACATATCAAGCCCATGTTTGGGTATAAAAATGGTTCTCAGCTCATGTCTTTTTGACCCATTAAAGTTTAATTTGGATCTGATGGACTGGTATGCATTCATAAGTTGTTTTCGGCCCATCAAGGTTTTCTGCCCAAATTTAAAGTCTTGAAGTTTAAAAGGTAGAAACTCTGCATTATTGGTTTCATCAACTTGAATCTCAAACTTTTAATTTTTCTCTAGCCGAAAACCTAAGTTTCTGACTCATTCACCTTAGTTATCATCATAACCATATTGGCTCCTTCAATTTGTTGATATTAAAAGGTATTTGAAACCTTGACAGAGGTTTAGGTGTTCATGTTGAACATTATTTGGAATTCATAAGAATCGTCGGCTTAAATGACCACATTATATAAGACATTTGATTGTGATGTAAAACTGTTGTATTAGATTATGATGTGCAAAGTTGATTATTGTGTTTTCAGTCATATTATGTAATTTAGATGTCATGTTGCACGTTCTTCATCAATGGTAGTTTTGGTGTTTTGGAGAAGATAGAACTCATTGAAAAATGAAAACCCAAGGGTTTTCCTGGCGAAGATCTTCATAAATATTGGGATCCTTAGTTCTCGAGGATGTTTGATTGAAAACCTGTGGTCAAAAATAGAACTCATGGGTCTATCTAAAATACCAAGGGTTCTCGGTTGACCATTTGACTAAGAACCAACACTGAGTGACAGAGAACTCATGTTCTCGGTGAATTTGGACTTTGTTAGACTTTGTTGGACAGAGAACTTGGCTCAAGGACCGAAAACTAAGTCTTTGGACAGAAAACTCAACTTTGGACCGAAAACATATTATTTTATACTAAATTTGACATTAATTTAAAATAATGGTTAATATTATCTAAATTTGCACTCTTGATCCCTTTGCTTTAGTCATTTTGTCATTTGTCCCTTATAACACTGAGTGATTGTTTAGTTTAGTGAATGCTTTAATAACTTAACTCGTTTGTTGCAGTCATGGCTGATCAAGCACCATTGAAGTTTGTAGACACTCACAATATTGATGGATGCTTATGTGATCCACCTCTTGTACACAAAGAAATCAAGTCCATGATAGTGGGGCTCAACACGTGCAGGATTTCTCATGCTATACGAGAGACTCCTGTCATTTGTAAGAAGATGGTGACGGAGTTTTGGAACAATGCTTCTATTAATCAGAGTGGTGGAACTGTAACCATTGATTCAAAGATTCAGAAGAAGCCTGTTGTCATCTTACATGCTATTGTTCGTGAAGTTCTACTGTTTGGTGATCAACCCGACTACCCAACTGAATACCTCACTGATGTTGTTGCTGAAGTTTCTATAAGAAGGGGATATGAAGGATCTTACCCTACAACCATCAAGAAAGTTTTCCTCCCTTACCGGAGGTTCTTGATACACGCGCTCTTCACGTGTGTCTCAGGATGAAAAGGGGGTTCAGACGAGATCAGTCACATTTAGATGTCGGCTGTGGTTGCTCTGATAATGGACTGGAATTATAAATACTCCAAGTTTGTGTTCAATGAGATGATGAGCAACCTTATGGGGAAGAAGAAAGAGATGTTTATGAACTGCCCGAGCTTTTTGCCGATGATATTTGACTCACACTACCCTGATTTTTTCAAATCTATAGAAACACTCGATTTAAAGGCTATGGGACCCAATACAATTGGGCTGATGAAGCAATCATGAAAAGGGGTGAAAGTAGTATACAAAGGACTTTCCAAACTTGTCAAGTTTGGAAGGCTTGCTGAAACTATGGCCGCTCCTGCCAGTGCTAGTGCTTTGATTGCTAATAAGCATGTGACACCTGCTCAGAGGTTCACTGCTTCATATGAAACTATTTCTGATGATGAGGAGCTAGATAGTTCTCCATCACAACACATGGAGACTGAACACTAACAAGAACAGACTGTACCTATTGCTGATCAGTTGAATGACTTCAAGATGTTTAAAGAACAGCTCCAGTCGACTGCATTGAAACCTCCTCAATCAGTCACTGTGACACAAGATGACGATATTCCTAAAGAACCAGCCACCGATCTTATTCCAAGAAAAAAGGAGAAAGAAAGATCCGAGACTAGGTGTGTTGGTTACAGAAACTACACCAACCAGTCAACACAAAGAACCTTAGCCTAAAACCACTGAAGCAGAATGTGATAATGTTGGAATCGGTCTGCCCAAGACACATATTAGAGTTGATGTGGCTAGTACGATATGATCCAAGTCGGGTCATACCCAATAACAAGCTAGACAAACACCATGATATTTATTTAAGATATGATTTAACAAATAAAATATCAACACTTAGAATATTTAGAAATGAGTTTTTAGAAATTTTCACTTGTGTAATGATGTGTTGTAAAACACACCTATTTTCCGTACCTTTTTATCACGTTTTAAGTGCTTAATCGTATAATAAATAATAGTTAAGTCTTGTTATTACATGATCTTACAAAGATTAATAATTGTTGTAGGTTATGAGTTTTACGAGAGAAAAGGTTCGGGTTTTTGAAGACAAATTTAAAGCTTAGTTGTGAGTTACTTAGAAAGAGCAATCATTAAACACACATCAAGGTTTTGGCGCTGTTGCCGGGGACACGGTTTGAGGCGTATTGAGAACGACCCGAGTTGGGACTTACCTATTGTATTTTCGTATTTTTAGATTAGATAAGTTATTTTAAATAGTTTAGTTTTAGTTTAATTCTATTTTTAGTATTTTATTCTATTTTTATCTGGTGCCCGTGATCCTTTTCTTTTGAGTGTTCTTTACAGGAAATATGTTCGGACGACAGGTTGGAACGTCATGGTGCAAAGTGTGTGGCAGAGATCACTGGGTACATGATGCTTATGAGCGAAGGATTATAGAAACCGAGGCACAAAAGGCTAACTTCGAATCACTTTGGGTAGAACCTCCATACCGTTTCGCATATGATCTGATGGGGAACTTCTTTGGGTATATAGATTCACTTGGAAATATATTAGAGCCCTCCCCAGAATTGGAGGCAATAATGGACGATGTACTGCATGCTATTGTGAATGACTCGGTATATGTTCCACCTCCGAGTCAAAAGCTTATCGAACCCCTAAGTGAGATTGAGGATTCAAGAGTACGGGACGAGATAAAGGAGGAGCATTTGTCCTCATTGGATGAAGAAAGTGGGGATCCATCCGACCATGAAACAGGTAAGTACTCTTTTACTAGCTCAATTGAATTTGATGATGAATATGAGATCTCTAACCCTTCAAGTGCTTTTAATTATAATGATTATTTTGATCCACTTGATACATCACACTTGTCTTGTGAAAATGATATGATTCAGGATTTAGAAGAAAAACATCAGAAGTCTGAACTGATTAAAGAGGCGAGTGTGGTTGTCTTGGATATTGAGGGTTGTCATGAAGAGCTTCTGGAGGGTACCTCTATGGAAGTAGATGATATGCAATTTGACCCGGGTGGTGATATTGAAGGAATAGAAAGATTAATTCTCAGAGAGACACCACAGAAGATGGTACATGTATACTTGGATCAAACGAACTTGAAGGTGAGGATACGACATACGAAACAACATAAAAAGTTGACACACAGCAAAGATGACATCCTCCTTCATTACACGACTCATATTAAGTTTGGTCCGGGTAAGTATAAGTCTTGGTGGTCCGACCCGTTTAAGTTTTTCAAAATCTCTTAAATTTTTCTAGTGAGTTTTCCCAACTAATAGTAAACGAATAAAACGAAATGGGTCGAGTGAGAAACGGATAAAGGAGAATCCACCTGATTAAAATTGAGATTTGGGGTCAGGCTGAGGACCCGTTAAACTAAGCGCTCTCTAGAGGCCGTCCAAGTTTAGAGTTTTCTTTCTTTTATTTTATTTTTTGTTTAGATATCTCCTTACTAAATGCCACTCGTACTCAATCTCCATTCGAGTCGGCCGATTTTAGGGAGTATTCTTAATTAAAAAAAAATCCAAATAAAATTTAAAAATCATAAAAATACAAAAATATGTTTATTACTTACTTGTGTTTCAGTTTTATACGCTGCTATATGCGAGCGATTTTGCTCAGTACAGGTTATACTTTTTCGCATACTAGCTCTGGATGGCATTTTGGAACTGGTTCTCCCGAGGTTGCAGCCGCGAATGAAATGCTATACGGTCCCTCGATTAATACACAGCTGGTGAAGATTCTGCATATAAACCAGGGGAGTAACCCGTTCTCTGTTTTACTTTTGATTACTTTAAGTTTTATTTTTATTTTATTTCGTTTCCTTGTTCTCATCGAGGACGATTTCGTTCTAAGTGTGGGGATGGGAATTTATTTTACTTAGTTGTAGAAAAAATAAAAATAAAAAAAAACAAAAACAAAAAAATATTTTTTATAATAACATTTTTGCACTCTTTCGCTGAGAACCATGTCGGTTACTCAAGTTCAATGGACATATTCTTGGATATGTTTGGTCCTGTTATCTACTTGTAGACGTACATGATAGCCATTTACCTGAAAACTGAAAATGACTGGGGCGACTGTTGTGTATTTTGTTCTTTTGCTGAAAATTATGTTGGCTACTTAAGTTCGAGGGACATATACTTGTATATGTTTGGTCCTGTTATCAACCTGTAGACATACGGGATAGCCGTTGACCCGAAAACTGAAAGTGGCTGGGGAGACTGAATTTGAAAAAAAAAAATGATAAAAAAAATTAAAAATAAAAAAAAGTTTTAAAGAAAAAATGTCCCTTGAAAATTGTTTTTGTTCTACATTAAGCAGGAAATTATATTATTAACGTTGTGTCAACGAACTCTTGGAACTTTTGAATAATAATAATAATAATAATAATAATAATAATAATTGATAGAACCGAGCCCCGGTGCGGAAGCGTGAATATAGTCGATATTAATGGTGTGGAGCTCGGGTATAGAGTTAGGATCGAATCTCACTCGTATTCACTCTTGAAAGATGTTTGGACGGATGAGGTGTATTAGGAGAGAGCATGATTTGATTAACAATCAACAATAAAGTAGGATGAACAATTGTAATCAAAACACAAAAGATAGAAATGGTAGTATGATAATATTAGCCGAATGATTCTCATGAAGATGAAACACTCATACATACATTCATACATACAATCGATTAAGAAATATCAGCCGCCACAAGGAGAGCTCATCCTGGAGGTGGAGACTCTCTCAAAGGGTTAAAACCCTAAATCTCACACATACACAATACAGTCACTCATACTAGACAAATGAATAAAAACATTTATTTATACTAGTCTAGCATGACTTGGTCTTCAAGCCATCCACCCTTGGTTGAGACCAAATATTTTATTTTTCACCCACAAATTAATTCGATGCGTCGGTCTAAAATATAAGTCCCAACAATCTCCCCCTTAGACCGATGCCATCGAATTTCTTCTATGATCACCTCATAACACGTTGTCTTTCGTTGAAATTCTCCCCCTCACGTTAAGCTTCTCCCGTTGTGCATTTCGAATCATCACTCTTATATCACTTTTGGATATAGTTGTATGGGCATATGAACGAGGCTTTGAACTTCAAAGATCTACTTCAAGTAACATGTTTATCACAAAAAGAAATAAACTCATAGTGATCATCAAATAATCTTCAATTCTTAACTTGAGTCTTTCACTTGATTTGAAGCTAACCATTTGCAATGAAATTCAAAGATTTTTACTTCCCCAATTACGTTGCAATTGTCTTTAATAAATATGTCTTCAAATCAAGTGTGGGTGAAGCAATCTTGATCATCCTTATCAAGATTGTAAAAATCTGAAAATAAACATATTCATATGTTGGTTGACACTAAAAGTGATTAAATCTTTAAGCTTGGTCAACACTTGTTCTTGTAAAGCTTTTGATGAAGTCGTGAAATTGGATAAGGTTTGAATTCCATAAGCTTGTTGATGATTGGAGAAAAATTACCAAAATACCCCTGATTATATATCTTCCGTAGAGAACAGCTTGGTCAAACGGTCAACGGTACCAAAAATCTCAAAAGTTTCTTCAAAACCTTGTAATATTTCAAAAACATTGTTTCCTAGCACACAGTGTGCTTGGGATCACTTTCCTAGCACAGAGTGTGCTTGGGAGCACTTTCCTAGCACAGAGTGCGCTTGGGAGCACTTTCATAGCACAAAGTGTACCCGGAAAGCAAAACACTTGTGATTTTTCAATTTTTCAACTAGCACAAAGTGTACCCGGAAACTCTTTCCTAGCACAAAGTGTACCCGAAAAGAAAAACACTTGTGATTTTTCAATTTTTCCACTAGCACAAAGTGTGCCCGGAAGCAAAAGTGTGCTTGGATTACTTAGTGCTCGGAAACAAAAGTGTGCATGGATTACTAAGTGCTCGGAAACAAAAGTGTGCTCGGATTACTTAGTGCTTTTTCATTTTCCACCAAACATGCTCGGAAGCAAAAGTATGCTCGGGAGCAAGGGTTTGCTCGACACAAACTTGAGTTTTTTCTTAACAAGCATAATTGTTCAAGACAAAACAAAGTATGCTCGAAAAAGAGTCTGCTCTAATCAATAAAAAAGTGTGCTCGAGACTTAAAGAAGATAGTTTTCTTGAGAAGACAAAGGATATGCTCTGGGTTTCACAAAGTGTGCTCGATATAAGATGTGCTCGAAGTAACCTGTGCTTGAGCCAAACAAAGATGTTCTTGGGCAAAACACCTCCTGTGCTAGAAGTAACACTTAGTCATTTTCCATACTCGAGTTCAGTCTTATATTATCATAGTATGCTCGAGACACCAAAACTTCATTTCTGCATAATCAGTTACTGATTTGCCCTTACAGAACCTGCTTGAATATTCACTTTGCATTTGCTGCAACAAACCATAATGATATTGCCTCTAGTACATGTTCATTTCTGACTTGTACATTCTCCATACAGTTTGTACCAGTGGCAATGTTTGTCTACCAAATCATGTACAGTTCGAGCAGCAAAAATAACATAAACAACAACGAGCACACATAAACCCTAATTTTCAGATCTGGAAACAGGTATCATAATCTGAAATTAATCATTGTAGCAATATCCACGCTATCTCAAAATCAAATAAACTTATCTTCATATCATAATCAACCTTTTCAGATCTGGAAATCATCAAATGTACAGTGTTGCCCCAAAACGAGCCAAATAACACTGTTAAATCAGATCTGGACCGTTCTGATCAAATAAACATGAAATTGATGTTGGATCTCCAAACGAGTCATCAACCCAAACATCAATCCATATACTTTCCTCCGAATCATCAAATAATTTCAAAACCCCCAAAAATAATTTCAACGAACTTCATCGTTTAACGTCCATGGTGGATTCAAGAGCGAACTGAATCTGTTCAGCGGTTAGTCTGAACGATTCGGTAACCCATGCTCTGATACCAATTGATAGAACCGGGCCACGGTGCGGAAGCGTGAATATAGTCGGTATTAACGGTGTGGAGCTCGGGTCTAGAGTTAGGATCAAATCTCACTCGTATTCACTCTTGAAAGATGTTTGGACGGATGAGGTGTATTGGGAGAGAGCCTGATTTGATTAACAATCAACAATAAAGTAGGATGAACAATTGTAATCAAAACACAAAAGATAGAAATGGTAGTATGATAATATTAGCCGAATGATTCTCATGAAGATGAAACACTCATACATACATTCATACATACAATCGATTAAGAAATATCAGCCGCCACCAGGAGAGCTCATCCTGGAGGTGGAGACTCTCTCAAAGGGTTAAAACCCTAAATCTCACATATACACAATACAGTCACTCATACTAGACAAATGAATAAAAACATCTATTTATACTAGTCTAGCATGACTTGGTCTTCAAGCCATCCACCCTTGGTTGAGACCAAATATTTTATTTTTCACCCACAAATTAATTCGATGCGTCGGTCTAAAATATAAGTCCCAACAAACTCCCCCTTAGACCGATGCCATCAAATTTCTTCTATGATAACCTCATAACTCGTTGTCTTTTGTTGAAATTCTCCCCCTCACGTTAAGCTTCTCCCGTTGTGCATTTCGAATCATCACTCGTATATCACTTTTGGATATAGTTGTATGGGCATATGAACGAGGCTTTGAACTTCAAAGATCTACTTCAAGTAACATGGTTATCACAAAAAGAAATAAACTCATAGTGATCATCAAATAATCTTCAATTCTTAACTTGAGTCTTTCACTTGATTTGAAGCTAACCATTTGCAATGAAATTCAAAGATTTTTACTTCCCTAATTTCGTTGCAATTGTCTTTAATAAATATGTCTTCAAATCAAGTGTGGGTGAAGCAATCTTGATCATCCTTATCAAGATTGTAAAAATCTGAAAATAAACATATTCATATGTTGGTTGACACTAAAAGTGATTAAATCCTTAAGCTTGGTCAACACTTGTCCTTGTAAAGCTTTTGATGAAAACGTGAAATTGGATGAGGTTTGAATTCCATACGCTTGTTGATGATTGGAGAAAAATTACCAAAATACCCCTGAGTATATATCTTCCGTAGAGAACAGCTTGGTCAAACGATCAACGGTACCAAAAATCTCAAAAGTTTCTTCAAAACCTTGAAATATTTCACAAACTTTGTTTCCTAGCACACAGTGTGCTTGGGATCACTTTGCTAGCACAAAGTGTGCTTGGGAGCACTTTCCTAGCACAGAGTGTGCTTGGGAGCACTTTCATAGCACAAAGTGTACCCGGAAAGCAAAACACTTGTGATTTTTCAATTTTTCAACTAGCACAAAGTGTACCCGGAAACTCTTTCCTAGCACAAAGTGTACCCGAAAAGCAAAACACTTGTGATTTTTCAATTTTTCCACTAGCACAAAGTGTGCCCGGAAGCAATAGTGTTCTCGGATTACTTAGTGCTCGGAAACAAAAGTGTGCTCGGATTACTTAGTGCTTTTTCATTTTCCACCAAACATGCTCGGAAGCAAAAGTATGCTCGGGAGCAAGGGTGTGCTCGACACAAACTTGAGTTTTTTCTTCACAAGCATAATTGTTCAAGACAAAACAAAGTATGCTCGAAAAAGAGTCTGCTCGAATAAATAACAAAGTGTGCTCGAGACTTAAAGAAGATAGTTTTCTTGAGAAGACAAAGGATATGCTCTGGGTTTCACAAAGTGTGCTCGAATTTGATGTGCTCGATATAAGATGTGCTCGAAGTAACCTGTGGTTGAGCCAAACAAAGATGTTCTTGGGCAAAACACCTCCTGTGCTCGAAGTAACACTTAGTCATTTTCCATACTCGAGTTCAGTCTTATATTATCATAGTATGCTCGAGACACCAAAACTTCATTTCTGCATAATCAGTTACTGATTTGCCCTTACAGAACGTGCTTGAATATTCACTTTGCATTTGCTGCAACAAACCATAATGATATTGCCTCTAGTACATGTTCATTTCTGACTTGTACATTCTCCATACAGTTTGTACCAGTGGCAATGTTTGTCTACCAAATCATGTACAGTTCGATCAGCATAAATAACATAAACAACAACGAGCACACATAAACCCTAATTTTCAGATCTGGAAACAGGTATCATAATCTGAAATTAATCATTGTAGCAATATCCACGCTATCTCAAAATCAAATAAACCTATCTTCATATCATAATCAACCTTTTCAGATCTGGAAATCATCAAATGTACAGTGTTGCCCCAAAACGAGCCAAATAACACTGTTACATCAGATCTGGACCGTTCTGATCAAATAAACATGAAATTGATGTTGGATCTCCAAACGAGTCATCAACCCAAACATCAATCCATATACTTTCCTCCGAATCATCAAATAATTTCAAAACCCCCAAAAATAATTTCAACGAACTTCATCGTTTAACGTCCATGGTGGATTCAAGAGCGAACTGAATCTGTTCAGCGGTTAGTCTGAACGATTCGGTAACCCATGCTCTGATACCAATTGATAGAACCGAGCCCCGGTGCGGAAGCGTGAATATAGTCGGTATTAACGGTGTGGAGCTCGGGTCTAGAGTTAGGATCAAATCTCACTCGTATTCACTCTTGAAAGATGTTTGGACGGATGAGGTGTATTGGGAGAGAGCCTGATTTGATTAACAATCAACAATAAATTAGGATGAACAATTATAATCAAAACACAAAAGATAGAAATGGTAGTATGATAATATTAGCCGAATGATTCTCATGAAGATGAAACACTCATACATACATTCATACATACAATCGATTAAGAAATATCAGCCGCCACCAGGAGAGCTCATCCTGGAGGTGGAGACTCTCTCAAAGGGTTAAAACCCTAAATCTCACACATACACAATACAGTCACTCATACTAGACAAATGAATAAAAACATCTATTTATACTAGTCTAGCATGACTTGGTCTTCATGCCATCCACCCTTGGTTAAGACCAAATATTTTATTTTTCATCCACAAATTAATTCGACGCGTCAGGCTAAAATATAAGTCCCAACAATAATAATAATAATAATAATAATAATAACAATAATAATAATAATAATAATAATAATAATAATAATAATAATAATAATAATAATAATAATAAAAGAAGAGATGGTTTGCATATCTGATTTGGGATGTGCCGGTAGGCCCAACTAGCTTTGATAGTCCCATTTAGCAGATTTTATATATATAATAATTTGAAAAACGGTGAAACCGAATTTCGATTGTTAGGGAGGATTACCATAATTTGAAAACTTTGAGATGGTAAGACTTAGATGCACTCAAACCAGCACACCACCACATGTCCATCTTTTTACGAGCTTAGAAATAGTTATATACTTTAATGTGCTATAAAAAAAGAAAAAAAAGTATGTTATGAAAGTTATGTGTACTCTGAAAAAGTTGTTCCAAGAAAGCAAATGCTTGTGAGAAAATTATGTATTGTAAAATGACAAAGAAGCATTCTTTAAAGTTAGTAAAAGAGGCCAAATATGCACATACTAGACGAGACTTAGCGTTTACGCGTTGCTAAGGGGATAGTGACTCTGAGGTTATCGCTATTAGGGCTCAATGGTTCTTAATCAATAAATATCAAATTAGGAATTTATAGGATTGTAACAACCCAACTACCACGTCACAATAATATTGTCCGCTTTGGCCGGGACGTACCACCATCGCCTCACGGATTTGCTTTTGGTTGCCCAGGTGGTCACCCATCATCTTACTTCTCCCACCTGAGCACGCTTAACTGTGGAGTTCTCCTCTCATCCACTACCATTAAGCGCCCAAAACGCGTTATAATGGGGAAGGTATCCACCTCCTTATAAAGAAGGCTTAGTTCTCCTTCCCAACCGATGTGGGATGTCACAATCCACCCTCTTAGGGGTCCAGCGTCCTCGCGGGACCTGGCACCACCGGTCTGGCCCTGGCTTTGATACCACTTGTAACAACCCAGCTACCACCGAACCATAATATTGTCCGCTTTGGCCGGGACGTACCACCATCGCCTCACGGATTTGCTTTTGGTTGCCCAGGTGGTCACCCATCCTCTTACTTCTCCCACCTGGGCACGCTTAACTGTGGGGTTCTCTTCTTATCCACTACCATTAAGCCCCCGAAACGCGTTATAATGGGGAAGGTATCCACCTCCTTATAAAGAAGGCTTAGTTCTCCTTCCCAACCGATGTGGGATGTCACAAGGATGAAGTCCAATAATATATAAGAATAGCTCGTACGAACTTCATAGGACCATTCATCCATCAAATTTCACCGAGTGCATCTAATTAGTACCATCAACGAGTCCTTGGCTTATGGTAATTTGTCGAAACATTTTGCTTCGACTCTAGTTTTTCTAGCTCTCTTTGTCTGAGATGGGGTAGGTGTAGAATTGATTTTTGGACTTAAAATGCTTAATGCAACGGGGGGCTTGATTGGTTGTGTGGTTGGAAATAACTCTCACTTGGGCAACACAAAGAAGCACCCAAGCAGCTCTCATTGATTTTGCGATCGGCAGAAGTAATGCAAGGAGAAAAAAATCAGTCTGTTGTTTTGGCTGTTAAAGTGGTCAGCTATCATTGGTGTCGGGTTTAAGGAGACAAGAGAAACAAGTTTTTGTGGCTGGAAATTTCTCACACATCATAGAGTAGAATACAATTAAATCAAGAAATATAAAACCCTCTTTTGTGAACTCTTGTGATCGGACCAGCAAGCACCGAGTAAAAAATCAGTTTTTGCTTTTTGTTGAGCCAAGTGAAGAAGAAGAACAGCAAGGGTGATTCGGGACAGCAGCTAGGGTGGTTTCTCATCACTAGTTTCAGCCATAATTGATGGTAAAACATTCATAAACTTTACGTTTTTGTTAAAGATTCATACTCTTGTGATTTTGATCTTTAAAGTTGGATTGTTTTGCAATTAAGTTAGAGATTGAGTTGCTAGTGATTATCATTGGTTGTTGAATGATTTTAACTATGTTTGTGATGATTAAGATGGTGTTCACAATAAGATATACCTGCCATCCAAAAATCATGAGAGGCTAAACTTGTTAGTTCTACCTAGGTTTGATGAATATTGTTAGGTTTTAATAAGTAATATGGATTGTTTGATCATCATGAATTGATTTGTTAATGAATGTTTGGTTTAATATTGAATTAGTTTGTGTTTATTGGCTGGGATTTTGTTAATTATACTCATATACCCCTTGCTATGATTGATTGAATTAGTTTTGATTGATTATTGCTTGTTTGACTCTTTACTATGTGTTTAGAGATTGTTTGCGGGAAGTTCAACCGTAGGGTTTAGTTGGGTGTGTTAATTGATTGAATTCAAAGGGTAGGCACCTTCTTAGAGACCGAGAGGTGATCTAGCTTTCTTGAGCGAGCCTTAGTTGTGTCATTCTTAGATACCCGTGTCGAGAGATTATTGAATCCATTAGCTTGTTAGACCTTCAATAGTATTCTTACCTAGGTAGACGTTTTCTCCATTGCCAGTTAAGCTTCTAAGTTCCGTTAAGTGTTTCATTAAGTCTTGTTAAGTTAAGTCTTTTAATTTAGTTAAAGTAAGTTAGGTCAAGTAGTTAATTATTAAAAATCATTTAAAAAATATTATTCTTAGGAAGGTCTTGTCTAGGGTTTAGTGATCATAGGCGTTTTCACGTGTCCTTGTGTTCGATACTCGGACTTCTTAGGGCTACACTACTTTTGATCGGTACACTTGCCGGTTGTTTGTGGATTCATTAGGGGTTTCGTTTTACAAATTTAAAGCTTAGTTGTGAGTTACTTAGAAAGAGCATTCATTAGACACACATCAAGTTTTTAGCGCCGTTGCCGGGGACACGGTTTGAGGCGTATTGAGAACGACCCGAGTTGGGATTTACCTATTGTATTTTCGTATATTTTGATTAGATAAGTTATTTTAATTAGGTTAGTTTTAGTTTAATTCTATTTTTAATATTTTATTCTATTTTTATCTGGTGCCCGTGATCCTTTTCTTTTGAGTGTTCTTTACAGGAAATATGTTCGGACGACATGTTGGAACGCCATGGTGAAAAGTGTGTGGCGGAGATCACTGGGTACATGATGCTTATGGGCGAAGGAGGATAGAAACCGAGGCACGAAAGGCTGACTTCGAATCACTTAGGGTAGAACCTCCATACCGTTTCGCATATGATCTGATGGGGAAATTCTTTGGGTATACAAATTCATTGGGAAATATATTAGAGCCCACCATAGAATTGGAGGCAATAATGGACGATGTACTCCATTCTATTGTGAATGAATCGGTATATGTTCCACCTCCGAGTCAAAAGCTTATCGAACCCCTAAGTGAGATTGAGGATTCAAGAGTATGGGAAGAGATAGAGGAGGAGCATTTGTCCTCATTGGATAAAGAAAGTGGGGATCCATCCGACCATGAAACAGGGAAGTACTCTTTTACTAGCTCAATTGAATTTGATGATGAATTTGAGATCTCTAACCCTTCAAGTGCTTCTAATTATAATGATTATTTCGATACACTTGATACATCACACTTGTC
The DNA here is from genome assembly GCF_021521415.1 of Bidens hawaiensis. Classification (NCBI taxonomy): domain Eukaryota; kingdom Viridiplantae; phylum Streptophyta; class Magnoliopsida; order Asterales; family Asteraceae; genus Bidens; species Bidens hawaiensis. The sequence continues at coordinate 131,799 of NW_027493404.1, read as the reverse complement.
TCGTGAGAATGATATGATTCAGGATTTAGAAGGAAAACATCAGAAGTCTGCACTGATTAAAGAGGCGAGTGTGGTTTTCTTGGATTTTGAGGGTTGTCATGAAGAGCCTGTGGAGGGTACCTCTATGGAAGTAGATGATATGCAATTTGACCCGGGTGGTGACATTGAAGGAATAGAAAGGTGTTGATGGGATTAAATATGCCAACTAAACATATGATGTTTAACCGATCCCATAAAACTAGAAGTTGCAAAGGGTTGCAATCGTCAAACGTTAACTACCTTGTTAATTCATTGTAGGATAAAGGTCACCTAACTACAATGTGAATTTAATGTTGGGTTATAGATTTTAATCATTAATTGTCTTAAAGACACAAAGGGTAATATCGGAAATACTAAAATTGAGCTTTGTTAAATTAAGTAGATGTCCGCAATCAACAATCCACCTAACGCAATTATCCCACCCGTGCAAAACTTATCACTAAGATCTATACTTGATAAGGATCGTCTGAACTATAACAATTTTATGGTTGGTATCAGAATTTGAGAATTGTAGGTGTAGGGTACGTCAAACCAGGTACGACCTTTTATTTATTACATAATGATATATGTTTATTACATTATTATTATTGTCTAGTAATTAGGCTCATTGGGCTGGGGGTTTGTGGAGGTAACCCCTAACCGGGCCTGGCCCAGTAAAGGTTAGGGTTCATGATGGTAGTCATGAAGTCCCTATATAAGGAGCCTTTATCATTCATTGAAATGACCTTCGCTTGACCCTTGGCTCCCACATATTTTTGTGTCTGTAAACAAGAGTTCATTCTCTTAGCAGTCACCTCCACTCCCCCACTTTTACATGACAGATCTGAGCAACCGGAGAAGAAGATCAAGGCGGTGGTTCGTTCATCTTGAAGACCGGGGAACTTGGACATGGGTCCGACCCGGATCCATTTCATGTTTATTCATTGGCGCCATCCGTGGGACACGACAACGAATTACTCTTTGTTTTTCGTCTCGGTTCTCAGATCTGTTCATAAAATATTCTAGATCTATGATTTTTCCTCTTAAGAAAAATCCAGATCTGAAAGTATACATGAAGAAATACCACCAAACTTTGGAAAAACCCTTAGATCTATGACTACACAATACATTTATGATTTATAGATCTGAGTATGTGTTAAAACCATCTTGATCTGAGACAATTCTCACTAAGATCTACTTTATTTTAGGGTTGAAAAATTCTTAGAAAGATGGTTATTTACAGATCTAAATCTGTAGATTGTGTGTGAAGGTAAAAAACAATAGGATCAACTTGAAAATAAGAAGTACAACTTGGATAGAACATAGTACTAACATGATGGTGTCCTAGATCTAAATCTGTAGATTGTGTGTGAAGGTAAACAACAATAGGATCAACTTGAAAATAAGAAGTACAACTTGAATAGAACATAGTACTAACATGATGGTGTCCTTGAGAGACATTATCTGAAAAAATAAAGCTATCACTGTACAATTCTAATTTCAAATATTTGTCTTATTTGAAGAATTTATTGGATCATCATCTTCTTAGAATACAGTGGGTCAGAGAAGCTTCTCTTTCATACGTTCCGGTAGTGACCATGGTGGGTTAATTTCGTCAAATATGCCAAAAACGGCTTCAGCGAACTCCGCCATAGCGGGTCACACGCGCGATCTCGGCGATTGGATTCTGCCATAGCATGCCGCATGCGCGCTCCTGGCGATTATACTTCGCCATAGCGGGCCACATGTCAACACTCCGGCGTCCGCACCGCGACCCGCGAGTCCTGCATTCCGCATACTCCGGCGTCCGCACCGCGACCCGCGAGTCTCGTGATCCGCATGTCAAGACTCCGGCGTCCACACCGTGACGCGAGTCTCGCGATCCGCATGTGAACACTACGGCGTCCGCACTGCGACCCGCGAGTCAGACCGCGTAACCCATCCGCGGTATACATGAGCGTCTTCCGCGGATTACATGAATAGCTTCCGCAAGCAAAGTTCCTGCGAGCCGCGATCAAAGCCTTAAGGGTCAACTTCAGCTTCCGCAAGCGGTGAGCAAAGTTCTCGCGAGGCGCGATCAAAGCTTTGAGGGTCAACTTCAGCTTCTGCTAACAAAAGCTTCCGTGAGCTGTAAGCAAAGTTCCCGCGAGGCGCGATCAAAGCCTTGAGGGTCAACTTCAGCTTCCGCGAGCCGTGATCAAAGTTCTTGCGAGGCGCGATCAAAGCCTTGAGGGTCAACTTTAGCTTCCGCAAGCAAAGCTTCCGCGAGGCGTGATCAAAGCCTTGAGTGTCAACTTCACACTCCGACGGATCCATCCCAATAGGCGCGGATCGTTACTGCCCGCTGCGTGGGTCAACACCACAGCGAAGAACAGTTCACCATGTTGCAACAACAAGCAAGCCTCTCAAATTTTCGAACTTTGATTGAGTTTTATTTCCGTCAAGTAAAACACAAGCATCTCAACATATATGTATATGCCTTGAGGTAGTTTGTGAAAGTGAAAGGCTCCATTTACGTGTATTGAATAAAGTGAAAAGCTACAGGTAGGGTATTGGATAAAGTGAAATGCTGCAAGCTTGTGATACAGTGATACTGAAAGCATTTCAAAATAAATCATGAGATTAATTTCTTAAGTTTTACAATAGCCCTTCAAAATTGAGTCTTATTTATTAAGGGTCCAAGTTGGCAAAATAAAATTGCATGGACCAACTCTGCTCACTCCGAGAAAAACAATGGCAGGCCAATTCAGGCTTTCGCTGGTCGCAAAGAAAGCTTCTGTGGGACAACCCCGACTTTTGCAGACCAAGTGAATGCTCCAAGAAAATCAATGGCGGGTCAACCTAAACTTCCGCGGGTCGAAAAGAAAGCTGTCAGCGGCTCAATCTTAACTTCCGCGGTTCATGCGAAAGCACGAAACAAAATTGACGGATCATTCATAGCCTCGACTAGCCGCATGCGCGTTCCGGCGATTCATGCCATAGCGGGCCGCATGCGCGCTAAGCGATAAATGTGGATCACTTGTGTGCTCCCGCATATTCACGACGAGCCATGCGCGTTCCGGCGGTTCACGCCATAGTGGGCCGCATGTCCGCTCAACGAAATAGTGTTTGATAACTTGTGAGCTTTCGTGGATCATGCAAAAGCTCTGGACAAAGTTACACTTCACCATGCAAAGTATAGTTTCAAGAGTAAAGTGTAATCTTTGACGCTCTAAAACACGTGAGGTAAGCACTCCCGCATGCACGTTTCGACGTGCTAAATTTGTCACTACAGCCGCATGCAGTTCCCAACATGTCAACTCTAGTTATCACGGATCACATACATGTTTCGGTGAGTAAACTCTGGCCATAGCGGACGCTAAAAAACAAATGACGGATAACTTGTAACGGTGTAATCTCATGCGTGCAAGAAAGATCCCAACTTCAGTCTCCACTTGCACATGTAAGCTCATCCGCATCCACCAATGAAGGGTCATATACGTGCTCCGCGGTCCGAATTCAGGCCCTGCGGGTTACATAAGCGCTAAGGGAGATTAACTTCAGCTCCCGCCACCCGCATGCGAGCTCCTGCGAACGACACCAATCATCGCGATCCGCATAGGCGACGCTCAGGCTGTTTAATTTCAATCCCGCGGGCCACGTGCAAAGCCTGAGGGATTAATTCCGGCTTACGCATGTCCCGAAAAGCCCCGGCGCTTCAACACCAAATTCCGTAAAATCTTCAAGTTCGCTAACTCACATAACAACATTCCGCCATTGTGAACTCTGTTATAAAGGGCCGCGTGCGGGCTCCAACGATTCAAAACAAAACACAGTGGGTCATCTCCGCATACATGCGAACCATTGGGGATCGCTTATGAGTACCGGCGTTGCAAATTCAGCCGCCGCGGACCACATCTCGCGCTCCGCATGTACTTCCTCATCCGTGTTTTGGAGTGTCAATACAAACAACCGCGGGCCTTATACGTTGTTACGGCGGGCCAACGATGACTACGACGGGTAATATACGCGGAATGGCATACTAACACCTGCCACCGCATACCACATACGTGCATTAAACATACCAGCCCGCATCCGTGGGCTCCATACTCATTCCGTGAGTCACTTGCCCGCTCCGGCGGGTTAACTCAATCTATTGCGGGTCAAAGTTTCCTTACGTACAAGCTTCCGCGGAACCGTTCTCATGTGGGTTAGTCTCATGCGGTTAATCACGACCTTACATGAAAAGTTTTTGCGGGTTAGTCATAACATTCCTCAGGTCTCATACACGATCTTGGCGGATCACTTATGAACATCGCGGGTCACAATCCGCGACGCCAAGATAACATCAGTTTCCGCTGTCACATGCGGAGGGTCACGTATACGAGCTAAGCAGACGCTTAGATGCGCCAAATGGGTGTCACCCGCGGATCACATACTTATTCCGGCGGTTCAAAGTCAGCCACCGCAGGCCACTTACATGCTCCTGCGTAATAGCAAAAATTAACACGGTGAGCCATACGCTCGTACCCGCGGGCGAAGCCAGCAACCGGGGATCACATACGATTCCCGACTAGAAACAAGCACTCTGCTGTATTTCACCGTCCTCGCCATGCTACTCTCCAGAGTTCTACGAAGACCTCTATCAAGAAGAAACATAAACACTACATAGGTAAACTTGAATAATAAATGGTCATGTAGCACGTGCTATGGAGGAAGTACGGAAACAAAAGTGGATTTAATTCTCAATTATCACAATAGTGCCTCAACTATTATGACATATTTATTTTGTTAACCAAGTTGGGGTTTGAACAATTGACATGTTACCCCCTCAAAGTTATTAAAAGTATAACAAAGGTTGGAGTCAACTATAGAGAGCATCACTCGTGTAAGAGGCGCGGAACACCTTTTGTCTTATGGAATGCTTTCTTCATCAGACGCTGTTGGTTCTCGAAAAAGTAAGTATCTCAAGAACCTTTAATTTTTTGTTTATATTGATTTTGTTCAAATAACGCACAAAATAAAAACAAAAGAAAAGGTTTGAGTGAATAAGATGTTCATTAAAAAGCGCATGAGTGCTCATGTCATGTCTTGACACGATTTTCATTTTTATTAATAAACTAATATTGGACACTAGTTTATGAAATGAAATGGAGTTGTCATAGAGTTTACTAATAAACGTAAGTATTACCAAATCTTTGAGACGATTATTAGTAAATTATGACAATGAGCAATTATCTAATCTAATATGACATCTTAAAACAACAAGTATCATTTTTGTGCATGATATAAAAATTTGTTTATATTCATCCGCGCATGTGATTGACATCATTAAAGTTTATTATTACAAGTTCAATGCTACGAACATTATTTAGCATCAATGAACTGGAGGACTATCGTGGTATATCATCACTACATTTGCGCGGTGGAAGACGTCCAAATAACAGGCTAATGCCAACGCCACGGCTATAGGCTAATGCCAACGCCAATGCTACAGGCTAATGCCAACGCTAGTGATACAGGCTAATGCCAACGCCACGGCTACAGGCTAATACCAACGTCAGTTCTAAATTAAAAGTTGGGATTCCTTATAAACCCATATGGCCACGCGCCGAATTAATGACATGCGGGTCATCTTATGATAAAAAGGCTCGCGCGCCAAAATAGCCATCATGATTTAAAGTAGACGCACATGCAAAAAAGGTCCGTATAGAAAGTATTGGTTCAAAAAAGCACTACTCCTCACTCATGGGCATTCCTCATAAGTCCAGCACTTCGCCAAACTGCTTGCATGCCCAAGAGAAGCACTGGACTGGGGGGACTTATAGGTGTAGGGTACGTCAAACCCAGTACGACCTTTTATTTATTACATAATGATATATATTTATTACATTATTATTATTGTCTACTAATTAGGCCCATTGGGCTGGGGGTTTGTGGAGGTAACCCCTAACCGGGCCTGGCCCAATAAAGGTTAGGGTTCATAATGATAGCCATGGAGTCCATATATAAAGAGCCTTTATCATTCAGTGAAAGGACCTTCGCTTGGACCCTTGGCTCCCACTTATTTTTGTGTCTGTAAACAAGAGTTCATTCTCTTAGTAGTCACCTCCACTCCCCCACTTTTACATGACAGATCTGAGCAACCGGAGAAGAAGATCAAGGCGGTGGTTCGTTCATCTTGAAGACCGGGGAACTTGGACATGGATCCGACCCGGATCCATTTCATGTTTCTTCAGTTCTCAAACAAGAACAGAAATCCTACATATTGGACGATCCTATTCCCGATGAACCAAACATTGACGATTTAGATACCTATAACGATTTGTGGAAATACACCGAGGATTCGGTGCAAGTTTCTTGCCTCATGTTGGGAACTATGATTCCCGAGATTCAATAGGATTTTGAACATCGTGGGGCATATGACATGATCACTCAACTTAAGGAAATGTTCCATACTCAAGCTAGGGTGAACGCTTCGAAATGGTTCGAGCGCTTCATGCATGTCATATGGAGGAAACCCAATAGGTTTCATCTTATATGCTTAAGATGAAAAGCCACATTGATCGACTCGAATGGCTAAATTGTCCCGTCTCAAAAGAGGTAGCCACGCATATGATCCTTATTGGCCTAACTAAAAGGTTTGAGACTTTTGTCATGAACTACAACATCAATGGATGGGACAAGAGCATTGGTGAGCTTCATGCAATGCTCAAAATGGCCGAAGCGGGAATGGGTAAAAAGGCTTTACCGGTTCTCACTATCAATGAAGGTGGCAATAGGAAGAGGCATAACCCGGAACCTAAGGCAAAGGTTGCCAAAGGTAAGGGACACGTTAAGGGCAAGTTCAAAGGAAGGCTAAAGCGGAACCAACCAAACCAAAGGAGAAGAAGCTAAAGGTTAGCTCGGAGGACCCGTGCTTTGGTTGTGGTGTGAAAGGACATTGGATGAGGAATTGTCCAACCTATCTCAATGAGTTGAAAGCAAAGAGGGATGCGGGGCAAACCTCGGGTACAACTTTCATGATCCATATTTAACTTAATTTTATTTCTTCTAACACATGGGTATTGGATACTGGATGTGGAACTCATATTTACAATTTGTTGCAGGAGTTCAAAAGAAATAAGCATTTCAAGAAAGGAGATACCAGTATCTTCATTGGCAATGGAGCAACGGTTTTAGTCGAAGCCCAAGGAGACTATATTTTGAAGCTTCCAGATGGTTTGGAAGTTGTTTTGAAAAACTTTTTGTATGCTCCTAGTTTGACTAGGAACATTATCTCCGTTTCTCTTTTAAGACAATATGGTTATGATTTAAAGTTTGTGAAGAATGGTATTTGTATTTTCATGAATAATGTCTTTTATTTTAAAGCAGTGCCGTCTTATGGCATTTATGAATTAGTTCATGATAACACATTATTTGATAACACATTGTACCAATCAAGCACCAAGAAACTTAAAATGGATTTGAGTAAGACTTATCTTTGGCATTGTCTCCTTGGTCACATAAACAAGGGTCGCATAAGTACACTTCAAAAGAATGGTCTTTTGGAATCAAATGATGATTCATTTGATAAGTGTGAATCTTGTTTACAAGTAAAGATGACCAAGGAACCCTTTAGTGGAACAAACGAAAGGGCAAAAACATATTAGGTATCATACATTCGGATGCATGTGGTCCTTTTAAGGCAATGACAAGGAATGGTGAAACATACTTCATTACCTTTATTGATGATTATAGTCGTTATGGGTATGTGTACTTGTTCAAACACAAAGATGAAGCCTTTGAAATGTTCAAAGTCTTCCAAAAAGAGTAGAAAATCAACTCAATATAACCATCAAAGTACTTCGTTCGGATAGAGGAGGTGAATACCTTAGTGATGCTTTTCAAGATCATCTTAGGAGTTGTGGAATCATCTCACAACTCACTCCACCTGGAACACCACAACATATTGGTGTGTCCGAAAGGAGGAATCAAACTCTATTGGATATGGTTCGATCTATGAGGGCTAGACGCACATTGGCTCTATCATTTTAGGGTTTCGCATTGCTCTCGGCAGCCTGTATTCTAAATATGGCACCATCCAAGAAAGTGGACAAGACACCTTTTGCAATATGGCATGGAAGGGTTCCATCATCATCATATTTGAAGGTATGGGGTTGTGAGGCTTATGTTTAGCACAACGCCAAAACAAACTTAAAAGCCGATCCACTAAGTGTATCTTTGTAGGGTATCCCAAAGACTCTATGGGATAATATTTCTACAACCCAACCGAGCAAAAGGTGTTCATTGCTTGAAAGGCTGAGTTCTTGGAGACTAAGTTCCTTATGGAAGGAACTAGAAGAACAGTGTACTCGAGGAGGATCGAGAACCACAAGACGATACTCGTTTGATTGATACTAGAACTCAACAAGAGGTTGTTGAGAATGATCAAATGGTTGATTAAGACACACAAAACGTTCGAAAATCTGGTAGAATTAGTAATGCACCCAAAAGATATGGATTTTTCATGGATGGATGTTATTTGGTAGCTTCGGATGAACCCACCACATACCACGATGCAATGGCACAATTCGATTGTGACAAATGGCTTGAAGCCATGAACGTTGAAATGCAATCCATCCATGACAACCATGTATGGGATTTGGTTGTACCACCTCTTAACTAACCGGTTGGAAGTAAGTGGGTTTTCAAAAGGAAAACCGATATGCATGGAAACTTGGATACTTATAAAGCAAGACTTGTAGCAAAAGGTTTTACTCAAACTCAAGGGGTTGATTATGATGAGACCTTTTCGCCCGTGGCAATGCTAAAGTCTATTAGGATATTATTTTCCATAGCCGCATATTATGACTATAAGAAAGCTAGTGGCAGCATCATTACTTTCCTAGTATTGTATGTTGATGACATACTTTTGTTTGGAAATGACATTCCAACCATGGAAGGTGTAAAAGCCTGGCTTGGGAGTTGTTTTTCCAATAAAGATCTTGGTGAAGCCGCCTATATTTTAAGAATAAATATCTATAGGGATAGATCAAGGAGGTTGATAGGTTTAAACCAAAGTGCATACATTGATAAAATCTTGAAAAGGTTCAAGATGACGAACTCTAAGAAAGGTTTGATACCTATTCAAAGAGGAACGATTTTGAGTGCGACTCAATGTCCAATCTCAAAGGATGAGCAAGAGAAAATGAAAGGAATCCCATACGCTTCGGCTATAGGATCCATCATGTATGCCATGATATGTACTAAAGATATGTTTCTAATATATAGCTCTGGTGAGGAGGAACTCGTTGTAAAGGGTTACACGGATGCAAGTTTCCAAACTGATCGAGATGATTATCGATCACAATCAGGATATGTTTTCGTTATGAATGGTGGGGCTGTCTCTTGGAAGAGCGCAAAACAAGATGTGGTAGCATTGTCCACCACTGAATCGGAATACATTGCCGACTCATTGGCAGCTCAAGAAGCCGCGTGGATAAGAAAGTTCATTGCCGATCTAGGGGTGGTCCATACCATTCGGGACCCTCTAGAGATCTTTTGTGACAACGAGGGTGCGATTACTTAAATCAAGGAACCCCGTGCACATCAAAAGACAATGCACATTGAGCGGAGATTCAACTACACAAGGGATGAAGTTGAAAAGGGAAATATATGTATTCGAAAAGTTCACACCAATCAAAACATTACGGATCCACTCACGAAGCTCATTGAAAGGCCGAAGCATGAGGGTCATACTTGCGCCTTAGGACTTCGATATTCTTGTGATTGGATTTGATCAATTTTGTATTTGGATATCGGAACAATTGTTATTAAGACTCATTCATAGTATTATGGTTTATGATTATGACTTTTGAGTTATGTTCCATTTTAGTATGTTTAAATCCGTGAATAAGTCAATTATTCTAAATGTTCGTAGTCGTTCATATTTGTGGGAACAAATATTAAGGTAAGATTATTATGAACTTGGATTGGTGGATATTCATAAGGTATGAATATAAAGCAAGGGTTTGCTACCAAAGTTCATAGATTTTTAGGGGATATAAATATTGGACTGACCCGCCCTCAAATATTACTACATGTAATCCTTGTGATTGTTGATCATAAGTTAATTTGAGTAAAGAAGAATATCATAGTATCCTCCGAACTGAGATACATATTGTGTCTTGATATTCACCAAATATTATGCTTTGACTTAGTTTTTCATTACTCTGAAACATGACGGTACATAAGGCTAAGATTAGGTATGGTATGAGGTGATTGTGAGAGACGTATGTAGTCAATAGAGGATTTGTCCCTCTTATTCGTTGAGAGTGACATGTCTAAGGCCTGCTAAGTTCAATCAACAATGAATGATCACTCTGTGTCTTTGGATTTGACATGACATATGTGGCAAAAGGCTAAATGATAGATTCACCTAAATCATTTCAAGTAAGGGAGTTGAAGGGTATGATGTTATGGTTGAAACTGTGGCCGCTCCTGCCAGTGCTAGTGCTTCGATTGCTGATGAGCATGTGACACCTGCTCAGAGGTTCACTGCTTTATATTCTATTTCTGATGATGATGAGCCAGCTAGTTCTCCATCACAACACATGGAGACTGAACACCAATAAGAACAGACTGTACCTATTGCTGATCAGTTGAAAGACTTCGAGATGTTTAAAGAACAGCTCCAGTCGACTGCATTGAAACCTCCTCAATCAGTCATTGTGACACAAGACGTAGATATTCTTGAAGAACCAGCCACCAAACTTATTCCAAGAAAAAAGGAGAAAGAAAGATCCGAGACCAGGTGTGCTAGTTATAGAAACTACACCAACTAGTCAACACAAAGAACATGTGCCTGAAACCACTGAAGCTGAAGGTGATAATGTTGGAATCAGTCTACCCAAAACACATATTAGTGTTGATGTGGCTAGTACGTTATGATTAAAGTCGGGTCATACCCAATAACAAGTTAGACATACACCTTGATATTTATTAGAGATATGATCTAACAAATAAATATCAACACTTTGAATATTTAGAAATGGGTTTCTAGATATTTTGCACTTGTGTAATATATAAATTATATGGATAATTTATATTTTGAGAGAAGGCATTTCATGTTGTTCTTTAAGTTGGTTAAATAACAAGTATGAAGGATATGTCACATAATGCATGTTACTTTCTATGCTATGTTACATTATATTATAACACACATATTATAAGTAACAATAATAATAACATTTTGGTTTTGAATTTGGGAGGGAGAAGAACCCGAAAGGGCCGGCCCCCCTTTCACCCCTCTCTCTCTTGTCTTTAATGTTATGAATATATCAAGAACATGCATGCCTTATGGTTGGTCCAAGGCATAGTTATCAAAATCGGCCGCTTAAGGCGCTTAAGCGCATTTATTGGGTGAGGCGCAATAAATGCGCTTTTAATGCATCGACATTAAAAAGCGCTGACCTGTTCCTGTTCTCAATTGCATGCGTATTAATTAATTATTAAATGGCATTTAACCCATCTCTTCCTATTCTCAAGTAAAAACTAAAACTCCCACTATTTAAGGGCTCAACTAGTTTATTATTTATTATTTAATATATATACGTTTTAATGCTTTTTTTCTATATTTATTATTTATTTTTCTTTTATAAATATAACACAATATATGTTTTTTAGTATTTAGTCATGTTTATCATTATCATAAATTGATATATAAATAATAATAGTTACATAAGTATATATTAAATTTTAATATATACTTATGTAACTATTATTATTTATATATCAAATTATGATAAACATGACTAAATACTATGAACTGTTTCAAGAATGAATTTATGTTTTTATAATAAGATGTTCTACTTTAGTTAAAATTTTGTTTTTTAATGTGCGTTTTTTTTTTTAAATCGGGCGCCTTTTTTGCGCTTTTTTTTGGGCGCTAGGTGAAGCCTCAACGCTTCCGAGCGCTTATCGCTTTTGATAACTATGGTCCAAGGTTCATTTTGAATCTCACTTTCTCTCTCACACACACAAGAATCTCACTTCATTTTGAACAAGAAGGAGATTTTCTAAGAACAAATCCTAGCAATACAAGGTGCTTGTTGAGGCTTGGAAGGGTATACAAGCTTGAGGCTCTTCTCCATTGAAGGCTAGCTGTTCAAACCATCATCTTCTTCATCCTCCTTGCATCTTGAAAGGTTGTATTACATAAACCCCCTATGGTTGTTGATTTTGGTAAGCATATAATTTGGTATATGGATCCGGGGCTTGGATTTTACATATAAAATGGGTTTTATATTAATCTAAATAACAAGATTTAGAACTAATTAATCCGCTGCGGTTTTTCATATAAATGGGTTTATATGAATTTGATAATCTTGTTAAAACCCAACAGACAATAGTCCGTCCACTATTGAGCCTCGAACTCAAGATCAAATACTTGATGACATTGCTCACTAGCTCGATTTTGAAGCCAGTATTCAGTCCACAGACGAGTCATCGGGATCGTCTAACCTGATTGGTTAATCAAGTTCAAGTGCCACTGAGAATCTTGCTCACATTCTGGCGATGCAAGATAAATTTTTGCAAGACAAAGTCAAGGGGATCACTCTTGATGCCGAACCTGTTGATGTACAGTCTTTACAACGAAGAGTCTTTGAACTTGAACAAGACTCGGTTGTGAAAGATGTACGGATTCAAGAGCTTGAAGCAAGCAACTCTGATAAGGATTTGTAGATTGTTGGGATGAGAAAATGCTTTAAGGAAGATTGGAATATTCTCAACCTCTTGAGAAATGGCTAAGTATGGAAATCGGGCACTCTTGGACATCCGAGCAAGCATTTACTTAAGCCTAGAAAGGTATTTTGCCTTCCGGGCAAAGTTATCTTCTTGAAGTCTTCCTAAGTGATAATCCGAGTAGGGTTCACTTTGTCTAGCAAAGATGCTCTTCAAGTCGAGCATGGTTTGCCCACTAGCAAACTCTTGCCTAAACCAAGCTATTGAAGCCAAGTATTTTGGAAGATCTAGCAAAGTTTGATTAATAAATAGTAGTCCGAGCATGCTTGAGGAAAGTTATTCAAGAAATATTCTAAGGACTTTCTCTAGCAAGGTTCAACTCTGAGCAAGCTACAGTGCTACCAGCACAAGTCAAACAGTGTTACCAGCACACTTTGGTTTGCATAATAAGTTATTCAAAAGAGTTAAAGGGATTCATGAAGAACAGTTTGCTCGTAGGATCATATCGAGCAAAGTTTGCTATGGTATAGAAGATTGAAGTCTGCTAGGTGAGTATTTTCTAAGAAAAATACACTATGTAAAGTCTACCTGGAGAACTGTTTACCAGCACACTTCAAGGTTACCTACCAGGTCTGCTCGAAGAAGACAAAAGACACAAAATCTACCCGAAGACCTCTTTTTACACTTAGAATCTTTTGTAATATGTTTTATGTATATGTATCAATCATTAGGGTTTCCATAATGACAGCTTTCAGGATTCAGGCCTATAAAAGGAATCATCTAGGGCACGCCTCCTAAAACCTTTTCACATACTTTTCGGACAAAACCTGAAATATTCCTGAAACACGATTGTGACGGCTGAATAATACGGATAAAACTTTCCTTACAAAAACCTGATTGATTTGTATTTGTATGAATCTTTCTATAAATGAAAATCTTTTGAGTTAATGTTTGTGTGTGTTACCTTAGCATTTATTGAGCAACAAATAGTGTGTTATTGATTCCGCCTTTAATATACTATTATTCTTTCCCAATCTAGTCCTGTCGTTAACCTTCTTGTCAACACTATTAGTGTGGGTTGCGACATACCTGAATTGAGAGATCAAACGGGACCGACAAGTGGTATTAGAGCTTTGCTCGACTACTTTGGTGAAGAATAGGTTCCTGATTATTGACTGAATATGTTTGATTTGAGGACGAAGGGTGACGTCAGCTGAGCACTGTTCCATTGAAGAGTGCCGTCAGCAGCTCTGCTCTTCTTAGCTCAGATCTGCCTTGTTTTACGGTTTAAAAGTTTCTGTTTCTTTATATCTTGCTTAGTTTTACTCATAATCTTGCTTTATTCGGACTAGATCCATCAGATTTGAGTATTATACTTCAGATCTGATAATTTTGCAAAAAGGTTTAAATCAAGTTTTAGACTAAATTTCTTTCTGTCTCTGTTTTCATCTCAACAAATTTTTACAAAAATATCAAAATTTCTAGATTTGAAGAGCAAGAGGTCTCAACTAATAAGATTCCTAGGTTGTATGGACAGGAAAATTTCATTAAGTGGAAAGTTCTCTTTGAGGCTGCGGTTTGCTACAATGATGTAAACATTTAGAATTTTATCAAGAATGGACCATATGTTCCAAATGGAACAAATGCTAACCCAACCGTGGGAGTTAGAATGAGGAAAGTGGATGAAAGAGCTCTTGCTATGATAAAACTTGGTTTGTCTTGGGAAATTCTGACAAAGGCTACACATCATACAACTGCCAAGGCTATGTATGATGCAATTCTTGAAATGTTTGAAGGCAATTCAGAGTTGAAGAACATCAAAAAGCAAAGTCTCAAGCAACTTGAAATGTTCAAATATAAAGATGGTGAGAGGTTGAAATCAATACTTGAAAGATTTCTGGCCATAGTGAATGATCTTAGAACTACATGTTGGTGGTAATTCAAGTAACCAAGGAAGTCAATAAAGGTTCAATGTCCAACTCATAGATGATAATGATTCTGCCTCCATGGAAAGTAGACAGTTACCTTATGCTGGGGGAAATGGTTGTCAAGGAAGTGAAACTCAAGCACTGTTTTCTATGTTCACAGATTCCTACAATGCATTTGTAGCCAAAAACATGATTCACACAAGTGTCATTCAAGATGATTTAGAACAGATTGATGCTGATGATCTTGAAGACATGGACTTGATGTGGCAGGCTGCAATGCTGGCTCTTAGAAGTAAAAGACTGTTCAACAGAACTATGAGATCTCTAGTATCAGGTCCAAATGAGAGAATTGGGTTTGACAAGTGTAAAGCTATATGCTATAACTGTCAACAACTAGGACACTATGCTAGAAACTGCAATCAGCCAAGAAATTTCCAAGGGAATCAGTATCAGAACCAACAACCAAGAAATCAATACCAGTACCAGCAAAACCAGCCAAGAAACAACAACTTCAACAATAAAAACCTCAATTTTAACAACATCTACCAGCAGCCACAGATGAATAATCAGCAAGTAGTACCTCAGAATCAAAATTACCAGAGAAACAACAACCAAAACCCTAACCAAAACCCTCCAAATGCTCCCAACAACACCAATAGAAACAACCAAAACCAGCTCAGAAACCAAGGAAATGTAGCACTTGTTGCTCAACAAGAAGGTGGTTTTGATTGGAGTGATCATGCAGAAGACATAACCAAGGCCAATGTTGCATTTATGGCAAAAGTTGAAAATGAAGCTAGATCTTCTTCTTCACATGTACATTCAAACTCCTCTACACTTGAATTACTTGAAAGAATTGATGCATTGAATGTGAAAGTAGGAAAGTTGGAGAGTGAATGCTTTACGAAATAAAGCATGATAAATGTGTATCAAGCAAGTGATGTAACATATGAAGAAAAGATCAAAAGTCTTGAAGATGATTGTGTGACTAGTTACAGAATTCAATCAAGATATGTGACTAAAATTGAAGGACTAAAGAAGATGGTAGTTGAAGAAAAGGTGAAGAATACTACTCCTCAAGTTGAAAATGAGTTTTTAAAGAATCTAGTATCTACTGGTAACATATGTGGTATTCTAAACAAGATTAAAGAAGAAGAAGACAAATACAAAGTTGTTCCTCCACCTTTCAACAACAACTACTCCTCTTAAGGTTGACAAGGAGAAAAGAGAGACATATCTCAATCAGTTCAAAGATTTTTTCAAGATAAGGAGGAATTCATTGACAACTACAAAATGGTTGAAGTAATTGAAGATGGAGAGTTTGTTGTGAAGGAAGAAATAAAGGATGATAAGTCAGTTGGTGTACAAGTTTCTAAAGATGACTTCAATGATGATGATTTGAACAAAGATGATTTGAGTGACACTAGTTATCAAGTCTCAATTGAAATCCAAGTTGCAGAAAGAAACAGAAGACAAAAGAAACCTGAATCAATTGACAAACTTCCTGATCTGCCCAAAATGACTCCCAAGATGATCAAAAATCATGAAAGAATGAGAAGAGAACATGTGTCTTTTGATATATGTGAAGGCCAAAAGTAAGATATAATGTTGTTGGACCACCAACGAAGGAACTGTTTCAGAAGAAAAAGGTGAATGATGTCAAAAAGAACTATTTGAAGATGTTCCATTCATTCCAGTGTTTCATGTGTTCTCCAATCAAGAACTATTTGACATAGGAGAAGTAGAAATTGTTGAAGAATATGAGAGAAGACAGTCAAGACACAAGGGGAACTTGGATGAAGAGCCTATGAACTTAAAGAAAATAATCTTTGTGAAAAGCAAGATTGAAAGACAGGATATCAAAATTGAAGAGTTTGTGCCTTTCTCAATTGATTATGATGGCCTAAAAACTCAGAAAACACTTGGGGATCAAACCACCTAAACCAAGTGAGAGATTCAAGAAGGAAATACTCATGAAAGTTTCAAAGGAAAGGTATGGTGTAAGAAGTGTGATGCATATGGACACCATACTGATTCTTGTCATGAAAGGTTCATTTTCAAACCCTTTCATGTTCCCAATGAAACAAAGTTTGGTCAAGACTTTGGACTCTACAAGCAGATGTATGATGAATATTTGGGAAAAGGAAAGGTGTGTGAAAAGGGAACAGTGAAAAATGTTGAGCCAAAGGTTGTGAACAGTTTGAAGAAAGATGGGAAGGCTGAAGAGAAACCAAAGAAGACTGTGATTGATCAAATCAAAAGAAACAACCCTTCTATCAAAACTGAAACTTCTGTGAAAAGAAACATACAACCATTAAGAATTGTTCCCAATCAAGACTCAAGATCAGTTAAATCTGATGATTCTCAAAAATCACCAAACAATGGAAAGAAAGGAAACAAGGGTGTTTTCTGAAGAAAGAAACCAAAAGAATTGAATGGTAATGAAAAGTTTCTAATGAAAAATAGGTTTGAACCCCATGGGTTTCTTTGGAAACCAAGGAGTGAAGTTCAAGAGCCAAATGGAATTGATGTGAGAGATTATTCAAGTACAAAGGATTATGTGGTGCAAGATTGCAAAAGCATAATTGCTTATGTGAAAATCCCAACTCACAATGATGAGAAAAGCCCAACTTACAGTGGCTATGAATCAGATGATTGTGAACTTGTTTATGAAGATCCTGAGCCTATTCCTCTCCCAACCAATGAAACAATTATTATTGAAACTGATGATTTGCATGTTGATTCAGCTTGCACTTCATCACTCAACTAATCAATCTCTTTGATATGTGCAGGAATAGTCCACTCCACTGAATGAACTATGGGTACATGGATTGTGGGTGTTCCAAGCATATGACTTGTGACAAAAGGTCACTTGTTAATTATGAAGAGAAGTTTGAGGGACCAGTAGCTTTTGGAAGTGATGAAAATGGTGGAAAAATTGTTGGAAAAGGGATCTTGACTAATGAAAAGATCACATTTGATAATGTCTTTTATGTGGAAGGATTAGGGTATAACACTTTGAGCATCTCAAAAATGTGTGATAAAGGTTATAAAGTTGGGTTTGATGACTCTCACTGTTTATTCTCAAACCTGATTTTGTAATCCCTCCATATATGATTATGATGATGGATCCAAGGAATGGCAATTCGTATGAACTGAATATAAAAGATGTTGTTTCAAGGGGTGGTACATGTTTTGTATCAAAAGCCACTGAAAATGAAACCAAATTGTGGCATAGAAAACTTTGTCGTGTTAACTTAAAGAACATGAACAAACTTGTGAAAGGTGAGCATGTGATTGGTTTACCTGCAATGGAGTTCAAGCTGGATGACAATTGCATCTCATGTCAAAAGGGCAAGCGGCACAAGTCTTCACGTAAGAAAAAACTCATTAACACAATTGATCAAAGTGCTTGAGATGCTTCACATGGATCGCTTTGGTCTGTGAGTATTCCAAGTATAGGCAAGAAGAGATATTATCTTGTGATAATTGATGACTTTTCAAGATACACTTGGGTTTACTTCCTAAGTACAAAAGATGAAGCTGTTGAGTTAATTAAAGGCTGTGCGACTAGGATTGAAAATCAATTGGATGCATGGGTGAAGGTCATGAGAAGTGATAATTGAACTGAGTTCAAAAATGGGGTAATGGAAGAGTTTTGCAATGCTAAAGGAATTCTTCCACAATAATCTGCTCCTAGAACTCCCGAACAAAATGGTGTTGCAGAAAGAAGGAACAGAACACTCATAGAAGCTGCAAGAACCATGTTGGCAGATGCCTTTATGCCAGTTACTTTTTAGGCAGAGGCAATTAATACAGCCTGCTATGTTCAGAACAGAGTACTTCTCAACAAAAGTCAAGACAAGACTCCTTATGAGATTTTGTTTAAAAGAAAGCCCTACATCAAGTTTCTCAAGCTATTTGGATGCAAATTTTCACTTTTGAACACCAAGGACTATCTTAACAAGTTTCAAGCAAAATTCTTGGATTGCTTCTTAGTTGGCTATTAAACACGCTCAAAAGCCTACAGAGTATATGTCAAAGATCATTTGAGTGAGATTGAATCTTCTGATGTAATTTTCAATAAAAATCAGTTCAACACAGTTGATTATGCAGCATAGCTGTTTGATCTTGAGAAACTGATCAAATCTTTCAAGATTTATCCTGAAGATTTTGATGATTCATTTTACAACACAAGTGTGGTTGAAGAAAATAATCAGAAGAAGTTAAATTTGGACAAACTATGGTCCAAAGTTGCTGAAAAAGGAAGTGAATACAATTTAATAAAGGATCCCTCAGGTGCTGAAATTGAACAAGTTCAAGATCATGATCAAGAACAAAAACCAAATCCAAAACAGAATCAAGAAAATGGTATTCAAGACAATCATGAAGTACAAGTTGATCAAGTTCTGAATGAGGAGGATCTCAGCAACCAAGATGAAGTGCAAAGACAAGCTGCAAGGGAAGCTAGATTTGAAGATTTGTTTGAAAGCTTAAATATGGGAAACAATGGTGCATCTACCTCACATCAGAACAATGAAGAAGCACCGGAGTTTCATAATACAACAACTGATTTGGTCATTGATGAACCTAATCTCAATGATACAAATTTGAACTCTAATCTGTCTACTAATGTAATAGTTCAATCCTCTTACGTTGAAAGAAATCATCCACCTGAGAACATCATTGGAGATATCAATGAAAGATTTACAAGAAGTACTTCTGAAATGGCAAACATTTATTTGTGCTCCAGCTTTCTATCACAAATTGAACCCAAGAACATTGTTCAAGCATTGAAAGACAACTGTTAGGTAGAAGCTATGCAAGAGGAGTTGGCCCAATTGAGAGATTTACAATTATGGGAACTTGTATATTGGCCAAGAAACAGATATGCCATTGGAACTAAATGGGTTTTCAGGAACAAAAGGGATGAAAGAGGTATTGTGATTAAGAACAAAGCAAGACTTGTTGCATTGGGATGCCTAGAAGAAGAAGGGATAGACCTTGAGGGAGTATTTTCTCCTGTAGCGACTTGAGGCAATAAGAATTTTCTTAGCCTATGCTGCCTCAAAGAATATAAGGGTATTCCAGTTAGATGTCAAATATGCTTTCTTAAATGGAAAAATAGAAGAGGAAGTGTATGTATCTCAACCACTTGGGTTTAAGGACCTTGATTATCATAACAAAGTACATAAGTTAAACAAAGCTTTGTATGGACTACATCAAGCTCCAAGAGCTTGTTATGATGAGTTATCTAATCACTTACTTGATAATGGTTTCTCAAGAGGAACTATTGACAAGACCCTCTTTTACAAGAAAAGAGGAAGATATTTGCTTCTATTACAAGTCTATGTGGATGATATCATTTTTGAATCAACAAATGAACAAATGTGCCATGAATTTGAAGAAGTGATGAAATCAAAGTACTCAATGAGCTCAATGGGAGAAATGAATTTCTTTCTCGGATTGCAAGTTCAACGGAAGACTGATGGTATTTTAATATGCCAGTTTAAGTATGTGCAGGACATTTTGAACAAGTTCAAGTGTCAAGATTTCAAAGCTGCTTCAACACCCATGGGCACTCATGAGAAAATGATAGCAGATGAAAAGGGGGAGCCTGTTGATGAGCATGAATACAGAGCCAAAATTGCATCGTTGATGTACCTAACTGCTTCAAGACCTGATATCATGTTTGCTGTATGTGTATGTGTAAGATTTCAGTCATGTCCTAAGGTCTCTCACATGACAGAAGTCAAAAGTATCTTTAGATACTTGGAGGGAAAGCCTGATTTGGGGATTTGGTATCCAAAGAACCAATCTTTTGATCTTATTGCCTATACTGACAGTGATTATGATGGATGCAACATGAGCAGGAAGTCAACTTCTAGTGGATACCAATTTTTGGGAGACAGGCTA
This sequence comes from Bidens hawaiensis, assembly GCF_021521415.1. Lineage (NCBI taxonomy): Eukaryota > Viridiplantae > Streptophyta > Magnoliopsida > Asterales > Asteraceae > Bidens > Bidens hawaiensis. The sequence continues at coordinate 111,232 of NW_027493404.1, read as the reverse complement.
GTGTCTTGGCAGTGCAAGAAACAAACTACAGTGTCAATCTCAATTGCTGAAGCTGAGTACATTGATGCATCTGTCTACTGTGCACAAGTTCTATGGATTCAGAATCAAATGCTGGATTATGGTCTGAATTTCTTGAACACTCTTATTTTCATTGATAATAAGGTTGCATATTTTATTGTTAAAAATCCAGTACAACATTCTAAGACCAAGCACATTGAAATCAGACCCTGAAAAAAATCATTTGTACTCATAACTCAAGTTCAAGAATTTTAAAATATCTTAAAGATATTCATATTTTTATTTTTTAAGTGGTCTTTAACCCCCCCCCCCCTTTCATCAGAGATTGTAATGAAAATGGTCTAATTGAGATGAAAAGAGTTGATACAAGTGATAATTTGGCTGACCTATTCACAAAACCACTTGATAAAACCAGGTTCAACTTTCTTTTGAAAGCCCTGGGAATGATCAACTCAGATGAGGTCTGATTCATGATATGTGCTAACTGACTATCTTGATAGAGGGTCTAAGTGATTGTTGTGTATGTTTGGATATGTTACTATTTTAAGTTCACTGATGTGTGATTTGATTGATTAACTGCTGAAGTTAGGTATCCTTGATAGGAAAATAATCAGTGAATGTGTGTGATGTCAGAACAAGTACTTGATTTGATCTATTTGAATGTGTGCTTATCTGATATCTTGATTATGTGATTTATCTGATATGATGTTGTTATGATTTGTTAGACTATACATTTTGTTAAGTCTGCTTGTTATAATGATGTCATGATTAAGATTTGAATATGTTATTTTCTGTTAGAATCAAAATAAGTTTTTGTGTCAAAATTGCATGCTCAAATGAAATTTTCAAATGAATTTTGCTTAAAAATCTTTTTTGCTTAATTTTTTTTTGACAAAAATAAAGCAAGTTGATTATTGGCGCTGAGATATGACAAGATTATTTAGTTCAAAGCTTTATATAAGCTTAAAAGGGTTTTTTAATGAAAAGACTCAACAAAAAAAGTTACTTTCGCTTAAAATTATGTCGGTTGCTCAAGTTGGAAGGACATACTTGTATATGTTTGGTCCTGTCATCTATTCATAGATTCAAAGGATAGCCATTAACCTAAAGACTGAAAGCATTCTAGGCGATTGTGAAATGTTTTAGTTTCTTATAAATTCGTTCACTTAAAATTATGTCGATAAATCTAAATTGGAGGGACATGTATTCTCATATGTGTTTGGTCCTATTAACCACTTGTGGTCATACGGGATAGCCATTTGCCTGAATACTAAGAGTGATCGAGGGTGACTGAGTTTTAAAATGAGTTTATGTATTTAACTGGGAAATGATAGTACATTGACTATTTGGCCAGTCATATGGATTTAATAGGCTGAGAAGACACTTACTACAGTCATTAACATGTATGGTTGCTTTCCCATGATGAGTAAAATCTAAGGTGATGTAAACATAAAGAAACTGCTAAACTTAATGTGGAGCTACATTGTTGTCTATGCATGTTCCAAGATACATTGATCCGAATGATAGGTAGAAAAGTGAATATTCAGTCATACACGAGCCCGTTGGTATTTGGTCCCCAAAATGAAGTATTTATATTAGAATGACAAAGAACACAAGTGAACAAAAGGTACTGAATAAACAACACAATGTTTGTTATATGTTCATAGTCTCATGTTACAAAATAATTATAAAATAATAATAATAATAATAAGTTCTGTCATGAAAAGTTTTACCAAATATCAGGGGGTGGTCAAAGTCAAATTGGGGTGATCTAGAGAAAGCCAAATAAGCCTTGAGAATAGATATGGAGTATCGGAAAGCAATATGTGTTATCCATTTAGTTTTATGCATCTTAAATGAATTTTAATCATATCTCCAAAGAAATCAAATTCATGCTATGTTTAGACCTGCTGTTAACCTGCCTAAAATGTCATAATAATGCTGAGAAAGAAGTATTGAGAAAGCAACTTAGTCAATATAATCCCATGTTGAGATTTTTCATAAAAGGAAAGAAAATGATTTGAAGGGAATGATAACTGAAATTTGATCTCTTAATGCACCATTTGCTCTTAAACAATGATCTTTAAAGATAAATATGTTTGACAATTGGTTTAAGACAAAAAGATTTCATTTTACCTTCAAAAGGTATGAATATGTATTTTCGAATAAGGTTTGATGTTTTATAACCTTTTCGAGAAAACTTAGACTTTTTGGTATAAGTTTATCCTTTTCGAGCATGCTTTGAAGTTTTTGCCAATTTTCGAGTAGAGTTTATAGTTTTACTTGAAATTAAACCTCTCTAGCAAGCTTGATATTTGCTTATGTATGAATATGATGTTACTAACATGCTTTTATATAGTTATATACTTTCTAGCATACTTTGTTGTTTTGTTTGAAAGTATATATGTTTTTAGCAAGCTAATTAAAATGATTGATTGCACTGTTCACTATCAAGCTTTATTGATTTCTGCACTTTCTAGCAAACTTATCTTTTTTATAGGCTGTTTAGGTCATTCTAGCAAGCTTTGTGATTGAATATGTTACTTCTAGCAAGCTTTAATGTTTTTGGACTTTCTAGCACACTTAGGTGTTTTGTTTGACTGTTTGAACTCCTTCTAGCAAGCTTTGTGATTGTGATTGTGTAAATCAATTTTTCATGTATAATCGAGTAAACTTTAAATTTAAGCACACTTGTGGATTATGTGTTACTTATGAATATGCTTAGAATACTTGTTTCGGGTAAACTTTGATGTTTTATCTGTTATAAGTTCTTGTCTAGCATAGTTCATGATTGTGAATATGATTCTTTGAAATTACAAGTGTTTACGGGCAAACTTTGTTTTCCGAGATCACTTTATGTTTCGAGCACACTTTGAAATATTCAAGTGTTTTTCTAAACATACTTGGTAATTTCAAAACTTTGCTTTTTGAGTACACTTTGTGTTTAGAATCCTTTTTAGCACACTTTGTATTCTTGAAGTATGTCAAGCATGCTTTGCTGCAAAGTATACTTGATTGAATATTTGTCAACTGTTTGACATTTCGAGTAAGGTTTGTGCTATTCAGAAAATCGAGCAAGGTTGACATTTAGAAATAAGTCTAAGATATTATTTTGGGATTCTTAATTGATTCCTAGCAATGTTGCCTATTTGATGATTTATACTTGATTAATTGTCTTGTGATTTATTTCTCGAGCAGTCTTGTACTTCAAGTAAGCTTTCTTCATTTATTTCTTTTAGATTTATTTTTAACTTTATAATTTCTAAACAAATTCCGGAATGAGCAAGGGTGTTAAAATATGTTAACCCGGCAAACATAAATGAATAAACTTTACGATTAAGGTTTACAATAATATGCTTTGACGAGAAAGGTTTTAAATGGGAATACATTTTCGAGTAACATTTTAAATGAAAAGATATTTACTTAGATAATATTACTGTTTGATAGCTATTAATTCACTAATAGACAAAAAGCAATTAAAACCCACTTTCAAAGGATATAAGGGAGAGAGTTAGAGAAAATTTTCATATTATTCACTTCTCTCTCTTTCCACTATAGTACACTTGCTCTCGTTTCAGAATACTAACCGCCTTAATCATTGTTCCAAACCCTAATTAACCAGCCCTTCAATTCCGACTCGGTAAGCATTAATTGATTGATTTCCGTCACCGATTATGTGGAATTGGACACTTAATTTTTATTTAAACTAACTCTCTGTTTTATGTGTAGGTTATTAATTTGTCGAATGACAGGTTCATAAAGACATTTATTCTCTTTACTTCTTAAAATTATAACCTCAAATGTGTCAAAGCTATAAACTTAGTTACTAATTTTTTCTTTGAATAAGTTTTTATCCATGTGTGTACAAATATGGCGAATCAACAGGACGAACCGAGATATCTATTCGAGAAAAAGCACAATATGTGTGCTCTTCTCCACAGTAACTGCCGACAATGAAGCAGTGGCGGATATGATCAGATGGCTCCAACAATCTAACATATGATTCTCTTTGACTGAATGTCCAGTGATTTACAGATTCCACCACCTGGACTTCTGGTGATCAGTGGTAGTTTATGATGATGAAAATGACAAGCGGTTGGAAGCCACTGAGGCTACTCAAGAGATAAGAATCACTAAAAGACTGATTCGACAGAGCCTACAACTACAAGATGATGACCATAACCCAATACACTTTACCACCAATCATCTGTTGAAGATTTTTAAACAAACAATGGGTTATCAAGGAAATGTCCATGAGGGACAGTTTCAAAAGAGGATGTTTCCAAACCTTTATAGGTTTCTTATTCATCATATCATTCAAGGATATTCCACTAGGAAGGGTTCGTGGACGTTGATGAGCCGTGACTTGGAAAATGTTACTATCGTCGTTGTTTATGATCTACCATTTAATTTCTCAAAGATGATCTTTGAAGGTTTGATCAGCAACTTGCGAATGCCAAACAAGGAAAAATTTTTTGCATACCCGCGGTTTCTACAGATTATCTTTAATCGGGAGTTACAAGATTTAACTACCACAGGAACCACACATGTGCTGCAAGACCCGAATACATACAGAAGAATTGTAAAATTGGCTTCTTTAAGTCACTTTAATCCACGGGCATAGTACAATATATTGCCATGGTTGGTTGATCATGATGTGGAAATTATGCTAGTCCCTGAACTGACATCTGAGGAAGAGGAGGAGGATGATGAGTCTGATGACAGTGATGATGGAGATGATGGAAATGATGGAGATGCTACTGATAATGTTGAGGGATTGATGAAAATGTTGGAAATGATGTTGACATGGTTGATGCTCACGGGGAGTTACATAACATACCTTTACCTACACCACCAGCCACACCACTACCTACATCACGGACCACACCGTTAGCCACACCACCAGTCACACCACCTTCCCCACCAACACAAACTGACACATATATTCCATCCCCACCAACCTCACCTATAACCCAAAGCCCACCTCAAACCACAAACCAACCACTTACAGAAACCCTTCATGAACATTATATTCCACAGCAAGTCCCAGCCCACTTACTAAATCTTTCAAACACACCATTCCAATCTCCAACCCCTTCCCAAACCCACACGGATATACCTGATCCTTTGCATGACCTACCTACTCAAACATCTTCCACAAATGATTATCTGTTCAAATGAAACATGGATTTGTTGGTAGAAATTGTGGATATGAGGGGGAGAAATGAGGAACTGATGAAGGAGTATGAGGAGTTAAAAGTACAGTTGGCCCAAACTCAATTGTGAATTCAAGCCCTGGAGGCTGAGGTTGAGAAGAACTCAGCTGTACCAAACAGGGGAAGAATATCCCAGTGGCAACTAATGTTGTTGTTGATGAAGAGATGGTAGACGTTGAGGTAGAGATTGAGGTTGATGGATTGAAAAGTATTTTAAATGTTTATGGAGATAATGATGTTGATGATAGTGAAGAGAGGATAGTTGGTGATGAGGATTATGAGGGTGATAAATCTGCTGATAATGAAAAAAATTATGATGTGGATGATGGAATTTTGAAAACCTTGTATGAAGACTTTGATGATGATTTATTGAGAAAGGAGAAGGAAATTGTGGCTGATGAAGAAGAATTAAAGAGATTAGATGATGAGATTGACAATTTTCCCACTCAATCTGAAGAAGAAAGGATAAGAAAAGAAAAAGGGAAAGCAATAGCTAAATTTGATGAGGAGCCTGTTGGTACACAGGATGTAAATGAGGAGGAGGATGAAGAAGATGAGGATGCTCAGGCTGCCAAGAGGCATGCAAATATTGTGAAAGAAACATTGGATAGGGAATTTATTACCCAAATCATGACAACAGAAGAATTGGTTGAGCAAGAAACACTGATTGAACAAGCTAATATTTCTAAAAATCTTGATCAAGAAGAAAATGTTGAGTAGGAGGTGATTGAAGTGCTAATAAAATTAAAACAAGCTGAAGAGGTGGACAATACCTTAGCACTAGTGATAAACAAATTTAATCAACCTCAGATGGAACCTCAACCTGAAATTCAACCTGAAACAACTACTGATAAGATGGATGATTACAATTTGTAGTTAGATCCTGAGGTTGTAGGAGAATCAATAGCTACAATCTTTACAAGAGAATGGGTGAAACAGGCTGAAAAGATAGTTGAAGAAAATGTGAATGAGTGGAGTTATGATGAAGAGCCCAAAAGTAAATTTGGAAAAATCTATACAAGAAAAAGAAAGATTGATGAAAAGACAGATGATGATGAAGTTCAATCAAGGAAAAGGGCAAAGAAGGATGGTGATCCTGATTATTTTGTTGAAAGTCCTAAGGAACATGAAAGCCCTTTGATGGTTGTTCCTATTCAAATGGTTATGCCTAATGCTGAACCTGATCTAAATGAACCCAGAATTGATGCACTTGATGATTCAACCGAACAAGATGATGATACTGAAGTTGATGAAAGTGCTGAAGATGATAATGATGATGATAGTAATGATGATTATAACAATGATGAAGAACAAGGTGATAAAGCTGACACTTTCAAAACTGTTGTATCTCCTCAAGTTGAATTGAATAATGAACAAAGGATGAATATATAAAAAGTATGGATGAAGAAAGAAGAAATAATCCATTGGCGATAAGTTTGGTAAGACTTGGACAAAAACTAGAAAATTTGGCTCCTTTATCTGATGAAGAGTTGCAAAAGTCAATTGATAAGGAGGATTATGAATTCAAGAAGAGATTGGAAAAGAAAAACACATATTCAATGAAGTATAGAGATTATTTGAGAAAGCAAGGGCTAAATGAGAAGGATTTAAGTAAAATAAGTTTCATTGATTTGGAAAGACACTACAACACGACAAAGTAAACAATAGAGAGAGAAGAGAAAGAGAGATTGGCTAAGGAAGTATAACAAACTGAAAAGATTGATGAACTGAGGAAAATATTTGGTGGAAAGTGTCAGTATCTGATTGAGAGAGGAATGACTCCTGAATTAGTTGACAGTCTAACAAAAGAAAAGGTTGAATCTCATTTTAGAATACTATCCATGAAAGATCAACCAGAAACTTCTACTAAAAGACCAAGACTTGTAACCTTGGGTGAAAAGAGAAAGATTGAAAAGAATAAGAAATGGGAAGATGAACAGTTAGAGTTGTTGAACAGATTGATGAAGGCAAGGGGAGACTAACTGAAATTCAAGGTATGAGCAGATCAGAAAAACTAGCTTTATACTTATCTGAAATTGAGAAGGATGGATCTGGAAAGAGCTGAAGCCTCGAAAATTCCTATCCTTGTAGAAGTCAAACCAGAACCTGTTGAACACAGAGATCCATGGGAGGATGAGGAGATGATCAAGATCTTGAAAGGAATAATGTTGAGTAAGGGTATGAATGAAATACTTTTGATCTGCTGGGAAAGGCTCAACTGAAAGAGCTGTTCAACAAAGAAAAGGCCGAATGGGAAAAATTAGAAGCAGAGCAAAGGAACCCCAAAAACTTCGTAGTTGGACCTGGTGGAGTAAGGTATGTACCAGCCAGTCAGCTAGGGGATGACAGAATTCTGAATATGATTGGTAGATTGATCGGAGAAGGAGGTGAAAATCTTCTTGATCTGATAAATAAGCCAGTGGAGTTGGTGATCTCCATGTACATGAAGAAATTTGGGGCGTTAGGGGCCACTAAACCCATGAAGTCTATTCCATCAAGGCCCTCAGCTTCAAGAGGACATATTTCTACAACTAGAATTGAGCCACAAAGAACAGAACAACAAAGACAAGAGAGGCCACCACCTGATATGGACCATCTCATAAAGCTCTTCTTTGACTCTGTTTCTCATACATTGAAGGTGGTAATGAAAAGTAGATAATTGAGAGAGATTATTTTTAAAGATAATTTTGCAGACTACAAGAAAGAACAACTTAAAAGGATGGCAAAACTAGAGTTGTATGACTAATACAACAGGGACAAACTTGCAGGTAGGCAACAGAATGAGCTATCCAAGTATCTCAAGAGTGAAGTAGGGATGGGATTTCCTTTGTTGAACAAGAAAAGAAAGATGAGTTTATCAAAGTATGAAAAAAGAAAGAGGGCCAAGAGGATAAGTGACATAAAACAGGCTGAATTTGGCTATCTCACAAGAGCAAGGAATAAAAATCCTTTAGCCAACATGATGACCTGCATAAGTATGAGAAGTGGTATGACCAGGCCCAACCATGAAGTTCAGAAGAATGGAAGAATCGCAATAATTGACTATAATGAGAATGATGGTCACTACATTCTTAGGAACTCAGATGGAATTGCACTGGGTATTATCAAAACTGATGCATATTTGCCCTTCCTTCATGATGAGGATCTGAAAGACATAATGAACTGGACAATCCCTGTCAATCATCCTCATCAGCAACAACTGTTTATATTTAAGGAAAGGGTATGAGCAGTGAGAATAGAAAGCCGACAAGCAGCGTACAGCTCAAGAAGATGATGACTATGTTTCAGCTTAGGTTTTTGCTTTGTAATGTCCACTGGACAGAATTCTCACTTTGTAATATTTTGACTTCGTTATGTAACTTTGATTTTTAAAATTTGATGTGTATTTTTGACTAAGTGTATGTAACCTTAGAGTGTTTTGGTACAGCTGAGGTGTTCCAATATAGGGGGAGATTGTTGGGATGAGAAAATGCTTTAAGGAAGATTGGAATCTTCTCAACCTCTCGAGAAATGGCTAAGTATGGACATCGGGCACTCTTGGACATTCGGGCAAGCTTTTACTTAAGCCTAGCAAGGTATTTTGCCTTTCGGGCAAAGTTATCTTCTTGAAGTCTTCTTAAGTGATAATCCGAGCAGGGTTCACTTTGTCTAGCAAAGGTGTTCTTCAAGTCGAGCATGGTTTTCCCACTAGCAAACTCTTGACTAAACCAAGCTATTGAAGCCAAGTATATTGGAAGATCTAGCAAGGTTTGATTAATAAACAATAGTCCGAGCATGCTTGAGGAAAGTTATTCAAGAAATATTCTAAGGACTTTCTCTAGCAAGGTTCAACTCTGAGCAAGCTACAGTGCTACCAGCACAAGTCAAACAGTGTTACCAGCACACTTTGGTTTACGTAATAAGTTATTCATTAACAAAGAGTTGAAGGGTGATGTGCTAAAAGTAGTCAAATAATAAATAACTAAAATTATACTAATCCAGACACTATGTAATACTCTAGACCCTTAAACTTAACTTAAACTACTGTTGAGTCAAACAATTGACCTAAGGGGGAGATTGTTGAGTCAAAGATTTGACCAAGATGAAGTACATGGAAGATTGAAATCTTCTCAACCTCCTCAAAATTCGCTAAGTGTGGATCCGGGCACACCTTAGACATCCGAGCAAGCTTTTACTTAGCCGGGTACGATATTTTGTCTATCGGGCAAGGTTATCTTCAAGTAGTCTTCTTTAGTGGATATCCGAGCAAGGTTTGCAAATTAGTGCATTGCCGGGCAAGGTTCACTAATCTATTTAAATCCGAGCAAGGTTCACTTTATCAAGCAAGTCTGTTCTTCATAGCCAAGTAAGGTTCTCTCCCGAGTAAGCTTTTGGCTAACCAAGTCCATGAAGCCAAGTAATTGGAAGACCGGGCAAGGTATTCATTAATAATAAGAGGTCTGAACAAGCTTGATAATCTAAAGGAATATCTCTAAGTAACATCGGGCAAGGTTCAACTCAAGCAAGGCACAGTACTCCCGAGTACACTTTGCTAATAAGTTATTTTATAACAAAAAGTTGAAATGGACCATTGAAGAACAGGGTTGCTCGTAAGGGTTTGTCGGGCAAAGTCTGGCAAAGTCAAGAAGACTAAAGTCTACCTGGTGAGTATTTTACTTGGTAAAATACTCTTCAAGTAAAGTCTACCCGGAAACTGATTCCAAGCACACTTCTATGTTACCAAGTCCTGAAGGATGGCAGAGTACACAGTGTACTCGGAATGTGAAGTTTGATGCAAAGCCTACCCGGAAGACTTGTTTTACACTTAGACTATTTTCTGATTATGTAATTTTAATATGTACGTACGTTTGGGGTTTCTAGAAGGAATGACAGCTGTCTAGGGTGGCAGGCCTATAAATAGAACGTTTTAGGGCACGCCGCCAAAGAGAAGAGGAACAAGACGAACAAGGCAGACAGACACATTTATTAAGAATAGAATATTGTGTGTGTGACGTCTGTCTTAGTACGGATAAACCTTTATGAAACCCTAAATCGATTATCCACTTTGTATGATTGATATTATATAAATGGAAATCTTTTGAGTGAATCTTGTTCTTGTTGGTTATCTTTGAATACTGATTTTGCAACCGTATGTTTGTTATTGATTCCGCCTTTAACAAACGGTCGTCTTTCTAAATATAGCAACCCATCATTAACTCTCTTGTCGATACATTTATTTGTGTGAGCTATGACATGATTAAGTAAGATCCAGCTGAAATCAAGGGACCAGACAAGTGGTATCAGAGCTTATTGCTGCTATTTTGGAAAGATTGTTGCTGATTGAAGATTTGAAGAAGAATGACGTCAGCTGACCACTGTTGAAACGTGACGTCAGCAGCTCTGTTCTTCATTTTTCTTCCAGATCTATAATCATTTGGTGTTTTCTCTTCCTTATTTTAATCAAAATTTTAATCTTTATATATAAATCTTGCTCTTATCGCATCAGACACCTCAGATCTGAACAATCGGTTTTCAGATCTGATTATTTTGAACTCTGTTTTTACAAAGAAACTACTTTTGATTTCTCAAAATGTCTGGTTACGAGGAACAAGAAGTCTCTACTAACAAGATTCCTAGACTGTCTGGACAGGAAAATTTCACTAAATGGAAGGTCTTGTTTGAAGCAACCGTTTGCTATAATGATTTTGATATGTGGAACTCCATCAAGAATGGTCCACAAGGGGAAGTTGCATAAGGTGCAAATCAGGCAGCAACTGCTGCTGTGAGAGAAAGGATGAGAAAGGTAGATGACAAGGATTTAGCTATGTTGAAGCTAGGTCTGTCTTGGGAAGTACTTACGAAGGTTGCACATCATCCTAATGCCAAGGCAATGTATGATGCAATACTTGAAATGTTTGAGGGAAATGTTGAACTAAAAAACATCAAGAAGCAGATATTGAAGCAGCAGCTAGAAAGATTCAAGTATAAAGAAGGAGAAAGGTTGAAATCAATTCTGGAGAGGTTTCTGGGAATTGTTAATGAACTCAGAACCACAAATTATGTCATGACTGACTTTGACCTCAATACCAAGCTGCTCAACTCTATGCCAAAGGAATGGTATACTGCCTGCAAGTTCATCCTTACAAAGCACAACTTCAATGAGCTAAAAGTGGATGATGTAGTGTGCTTTCTTCAAGCTGCAGAAATAGAGATGATAGAGAATGAAATGATTAAGGAGGAAACACCCTGCTTCAATGTTTCAAACGCATTGATTGCACCTATGGGTAATTTTACTACCAAGAATCAGCAGCAGATTCCTATCATAGAAGAACCTGTTGAACTTAATTCTGATACTGATTCAATGTGCAGCTGATGGATGACACTTAATTCTGATACAAATCAACAGCATATTCCTATCATTGAAGAACCTGTTGAACTTAATTCTGAACTTAATCATTTGTTGGTGTTAGCAATCAAGAAAACTAGCAAAGATTCAATGTGCAGCTGATTGATGACACTGATTCTGCCTCTATGGCAAGTGAGAATGTTCCTCACACTAGTGGTGGAAATGGTCAAGGAAGTGATACCCAAGCCTTGCTTTCAATGTTCACTGAGTCATATAATGCATTTGTTGCAAAGAATCTAATTCACACAAGTGTAGTACAAGATGATCTTGAGCAGATAGATGCTGATGATTTGGAGGACATGGGTTTGAAGTGGCAAGCAGCCATGTTGGCTCTTAGAAGCAAGAGGCTTTACAACAGGACTGGTAGGTCACTCCTATCCAGGACCAAATGAAAGAATTGGTTTTGACAAGTCAAAAGCCATCTGCTACAACTGCCTGGTCATTTTGCAAGAGAAAGTGTCATGCCAAGAAATTTCCAAGTGAACCAATTTCAAAACCAACCAAGAAATCAGCAGCCTCAATATCAACAATAGACTCAATATCAGTAGAGACCCAACACCAACAACTTCACAAAAACTTCAACAACAATCCCAACAACAACTATAATCCCAACTTCAACAACTTTCAACCTCAAATAAACAATCATGATCAAGGAATGCATCAGAATCAAGGTTTTCAGGGAAACAACAATCAAAACCATCAAAATGTTCCAAACAACACTGTTCCAGCCAATCAGAACCAGATCAAAAATCAAGGAAATGTTGCTGTAACAACACAGCATGAGGGTAACTTTGATTGGAGCAATCATGAAGAAGACATTGCAGATGATATCAAGAGGGCAAATGTAGCATTCATGGCCATAATTGAGAAAGAAACTGGATCATCATCTCAGGTACATTATGCTCCTACTATTGATTTAACTGAAGTTATCAATGAACTGAAAATGAAAGTAGGCAAGCTGGAAAGTGAGTGTTTTAAGAAACAAAGTATCATCAATGCATATGAGGCGAGTGAACTAGTGAGTGAAGAAAGAATGAAAAGTTTGGAAGAAGACTGTGTAAACAGTTACAGAGCTCAGAAAAGATTCACCACTGAAATTGATGGGTTGAAGAAAATGATTATAGAAGAGAATGTGCTAAACACAAAACTGCAAGCTGACAATGAATTCTTGAAGAACTTGGTCTCCACTGGAAACATCTGTGGAATTTTAAACCAAGTTAAAAAAAAAGACAAGTACAAAGCAGTACCACCACCTTTTATCAACAACTTTATGCCAAGAGTTGATAAAGTGAATAGAAATGCATATCTACAACAATTCAAAGATGTCTTTCAAGACAAAGAAGAACTTGTGGAGTTGTACAAGAATGTTGAGGTGAGTGAAGAAGGAGAGTTTGTTGTGAAGAAAGAGTTGAAAGAAGAAAAGTCAATTGGATTTCAAGTCTCTGAAGATGACCTTGAGTCAGTTGATTTGAATCAAGATGTGTAACACCCCGTAACCGCAGCGGAAACATAAACGGGATGCAACAGACACCTCTGATATCAACCACATTGTTTATAAAGAAAACTGAATACATTAATATACTTCAAATTACATTATCTCATATTTCATTACCGTCTAGGTGATACACACATCATACGATACGATACATAATTCTATTTAATATAATGTATCATAACATCCCGCACACAAATCTTACACACATCAAGCACTTAGAACGTAAGCAATCACTTCATCTTAATCGTACCTGAAAAGCATGTGAGAAAACGGGTCAACTACGAATAGTTGGTGAGTTTCACAATTCGAGTAAACCATGATAAATCAATATCATAATATAATATTATCGATTTAATTATGCTGAGCACACTCTACCGGCTTTTAGCTAATCACTCGTGTTGCGGGGCCTTACAATGTTAGCAACTCAGACAATTACCATCTTAGTACATTTCCGTACGATTCCCGTACAATAAAATATATATAAATACATGCAAATCCATGCGTTCAGTATGTACTTAAACATTTTAATAGTAACATGCTTTCCGCCCCGAGAAAATATTCAAAAACAATTCAGAAAAAGGGGCTCGTGAAACTCACCTTATCGCAAGCAAGTAGGTAACACAGTACGCAAGCTATTAATCCGGATCTGTAATACGATCTCTAAGTTCGTTACTATACAGTCACTATTAATATAACTTTAACCGTGTTAACCGGTACATCTGGGGACACTGTTAACCCAGTACTGTACCCGTTCCGGGGGCAATGTTAACCCAGAAACACTTCTCCGGACTCATATTGTGATATCGTTTAGAGTTCAATAGTCAAAATTACTATTAGTTCATTTCCCCGTTTTGCATGCCTAGCACGGTTATCCGTTTTTACGTTTCGAAAATGAGTTTGGTCACACACGACCCGAAAATAGTTGTTGACTGATAATTTAATTAAAGTTGTAAAATTAGAGCTCGGTTTAGACGTCCCGATTGGCCGCGGGACCCGTTTCCGTCTTTAGTGCACCGGAAACTGTTAAATCGGATAAAATTATTCAAATCATCCGAATTATTTTCGGATGATTTATTTTTACTTATTTAACTCAGTTATATGAAAGTAGTTCATATTTAGGGTTTTTATACACCAGTCAGCTCGTTTAGGCGAACTTTACCGGTTTACGCGTTTTAAACTTTAAAAGTTTGTTTTTATTTTCTTTTTAGCATAAATAATTATCCGTTTAATCTCGGATCTTGAAATTTTGCACAAATCACTTTTTGACAGTGGGGAATTTTATAAAAATATTTCTAGAATTAATTTTTATATTTAAAATTTATTTATCTATTTTTAAACACCATTTAAACTCTAAATATGTCGTAAATACCAAACGATCTTAGAAAAATCCCAAATTTTTCCTGGATGACCCCTGCCATCCCCATAGTCCCCTGTAATTTTTCCAGAACCAAAATCTCTTTTTACATGCCATTTTCACTAAAACCGAGCTAGAAAACCCTAGAACTCGTTTAACCGAAAAGCCTACTTAGACTTCTCCAACTGACCTAAAATTTTGTGTGTAACTTTTACATGTTATAAAAAGCTTATCTGGATTTTTCCAGAATTTTTCATGATATTTAAATATTTTTCACCATTTTTAGCCAAAACCGAGCATTAAATTCACCAAATATTCATCCTTTGTCCAAAAATTACCAAATTTTCACAGATCTCATATTTTCTTGTGTTTAATATCTCTGTAAAATTTCATGACCTAACTCTAAACCCTTCACAATCTGTCCAAAAACTCATAACCGAACATAAACCGAACTACCTTGTGTTTTTAGCTTCAAATCGCAAAGATCTTGCTTTCTAGCCTTTGTTAACAACTAGATACAACACCTACAAGCACAATAACACCACACCAAGCAAGTTACACCCACAATCAAGCCATTTCTTTCATGGGTTCGGTTATGATTTAAAAACAAAGATTTAAACCGTAAAAATTCGTTTTTTTGTTGGTTTAACTCCTTTCTTGGACCAAGATCCCTTGTATAACCCGTATACATCACTTGATCATGCAAGAATCGGTTTTCATCTTTGAAACCTCATTTTCTTGCAAATAAACTCAAGAAACGAAGATGAAAACGTAAATAACTCGACTTTTACCTTGTTTTTCTTGCTACAATTCCGGGTTTTTAGATCATAATGTGGAGAGAGTTGAAGAACATGGAAATGTTTGTTAAAAAAAAATAACCAAGCAAGGGGTTATACCCCCTTGTCCGATCGGAAGTGAGAGGGAGGTGGGGTGGGACCCACCTTTCCATTTCTAGCCACACATTTGGATTTTGGTAATCCGGATAACGTTTTGGATAATCTGGTTCAGTTCGTTTTTCGGTTAAATGTTTAATTCAGCTTAAAACGAGGCTAAAACGGTCGTTTTCGGCTTAAAAATGAAATTTATATAAAACCGATTTAAAAACTTTAAAAACTTAAACCATGACATTTATTAACTTAAAACATCATATTATTAATAATTGCGCATCTTTTTCGGCTTGATCGATCGTCTCTTGTTCGGTTTGGTATTAAAGGTATCGTTTAACGTACCGACGTACCATTAAATCGAAAATTCTTTTTCTGTGCTTTAATTCACTTATCCCGAAGCTTTAATACTTTGTAAACATCACTAAATATCATAGATATCGTCTATAATTGAACCCTCGATTCGTTCGGGTTTCAATAACTATCGATCGATTAATCGCATGTTCAATACGATGAATTATATATTCACGTACAATCAATACAGTGAACCATGTATTCTCGTATAATTACTATGGTAATTCATGTACCCGACATTAAATATAACGTAACTATTGTCTACCGGTTAGGGTATAACTGGTTTCGTCGGAATCGTTACATTCTCCCCCCGTTAAGAAATTTCGTCCACGAAATTTTACACGCCCACTATCCCCTTCCGAAAGAAAGGTGGGGGTTTTTCCTTCAGAATTCACCCTCGCGTTACGAGGTATAATCTGGTCCTCGCTGTGAATTCCACCTAATCTTAATCAATAAAGCTTGGTATGTCCAAACTGTTTAGTTTTCCCGTCTACTATCTCTACGGAATTATTTATGATATCAAGCATGTCTTCTATGAGTACCTCCATTACTGGTACTTTCGTTGCCTCATCGCTTAGGTACTTTTCAATCTGTATACATGGCAAAACGTCATGTATAGTACTTAGCCTTTGGAGTACTTTAATCGATAAACTAAATGACCAATCATGGAGATAGTCTCATGAGGTTCAATATATTAAGGAGCTATTTTCGGTTTTGCCAAACCTTATATCACCTCTCTAAGGTGATGCCTTAAAAATGCATTGTCACCTCTTTCCAGGGACAATGGTTTCCCTTGAATGTTGGCATAAATTCTTTGTCAATCTCGCGCTGCTTTCAACTTATCTTAAATATTATAAATCCGATTGGTTGTTTCTCGAATCAATTCAAATCTTATGGCTTGAGTGACGCCCATTTTCAATTTAACAAATTGGTGATAATTACTTCACCCATAGAAAGCTTCAAGCTCTCGATGCTTCCTTCCCCGCCTTCCAATAATGGAAGTAGGATGACTATTTCGATCTGAAATAATTGAAAATGGTACTCCACGACGAGATACCATTTCACCATCATGAATTTGGGCGAGAATTCATTGTGGTAATCGTCATGGATTGGGATGAAATGCGAGGATTGGTTAATCGATCCGCGATTACCCAATTTACATCATGCCTTTGATATATCTTGGGAATTTGCGTCCCGAAATCCATTGTAATTTATTCCCACTATCATTGGCGAATTTTCTGTTGTTGTGGCGTTCCCTAGGGTTTTCGGTGTGCAGCCTTATCTCTTGCATAACTTAAATATTCACCAACATACGTAACCATATCTTTCTCCACACTCGGCCACTAATAAAATCCTTTCAGATATTCGTATCATTAATAGTCTAATCCGATCCTCTCTACTTAATCCTCGGCTACTCTATTAGCCTTACCTGGACGATATCGGATCCCACAATCCTAATCGTTTAACAATTTTACCCGTCTTCGTTGAATATGAGACTGTGGTCTCTTATCATCTATAAAATTTGTATATTTGCGTCGTACAAAGGATTATGAGTTGGGTAATGCTAAAAATTCTTCAATAAACCGCTGATAGTCTCCAGCTAGTCCTAAAAATTGGCGCATTTCCTTTGGTGCCTTGGGTGACTGCCAATTTTAATGGTTTCTATCTTATTTGGATCTATGTGAAATCCTTGTTGCTTTACAACATGACCACGGGATTATGCTTTCTGTATTCAAAATCACATTTCGAAAACTTCGCGTACAACTCCTCTTGCTTTAACACTTCCACAATTTTCATTAAACGTCGTTGGTGCTCTTCTTTACGTTGCAAATATATCAAAATATCATCAATGAATGCTATGACAAATTTGTCAAAATAAAGTTTACAGACTCAGTTCATGAGTTCCATGAACACTGCCTGCGCATTTGTTAGTCCGAAAGGCATAACTAAGAACTCGTAATGGCCGTATCGAGTCCAAAACGCTGTTGTTGCAACGTCCTCCTCTTGGATTTTTCATTTGGTGATAACTATATCTAAGATCAATTTTCTAAAAATAAATCGCCCATTGCAGTTGGTTAAACAGATCATTTACTTCGAAGAAGTGAATACCTATTCTTGATCGTCACTTTATTCAATTCTCCCTAATCAATACGTATCCTAACACTTCCGTCCTTCATTTCCCAAATAACACTGGTGCACCCCATGGTGACTAACTAGGTCGTATAAAACCTTATCCAATAATTCTTGCATTTCAGTTGGTGCAAGTCGGTAAGATACTTTGGCAATAGGATATGCTCCTGGTATTAGATCGATACGAATTTCAACTTGTCATGCTGGTGGTATTCCGGGTCGTTTTTTTTTTTTTTTTTTTTTTGGAAAACTTCTGGATATTTACGTATCACCGGAACATCTTCTATATGTTTTCTTTTAAATCAGTGGCAATCACGTTTGTTAAATACACCACGTCTTCTTGACGTAAATATTATAACATCTCAAGATGTGATTAGAGTGGTAACATAATACCGTACACTTTTCTCTGTATCTAATCGCTTCATCGTCCGAAAGAGAGCTTCTAATCATCTTCTTTTCATATTTGAATTCAGCTTCATGTTGAGTTAGCCAATCCATGTTAACTATTACGTCAAAACTTCTTAACTTTACTGGTCGTGGGTCAATAAGGAAAGGTTAATCGTTCAGAATAATAAGACAATTCCGAACAATTTAGTTAACCATTAGGGATTTACCGTTAGCGATTCTACAGTATAGGGTTCTATAATTTCACTAATCGGTAACTTTCCAAATGGTAGGAGGTTAACAGGAACTAACTTCTATCGGCGACCGTAAAATATCACTGAAGCCTATTGATTTAAAACTACAACATACTTAATACCACCTTTGGATCATGACGTGCTTTATTCGAATTACTCACAAAAGCATGGCTCCTTGCTTGATCAGAGGTTGATGCTTGTCATGAGGTTCGTCTTCCAACGACACCTTGGTTCAACTTTGGGCAATTTCTCCGGAAACGTTCTGTACTGCCACATTCATAGCAAGTACAACTGTTTGGCATAATTTGATTTCTTTGGATGGATTGTTATCGAAGCTGTTGGGTTCGGAGTGGTTGTACACGAATGGGTTGGGGTTGCCGGTTCACATGGCTTCAATTGGTTCTACAATTGGGGCATTACGTCCATCTTTACCACACCTGTGGCCTACTATCACTCGACATTCTTCTTCCTGCCGATAACCATATTTTCCACATTTAGGGAAGGACCCTTCATGCGGTTCATGTTTTCACATCAGAACTAGTCTTAGTATAATTCTGGGTTGTAGGACATACCTACTTATTCGAAAGCCTATCTTGCACTATACCTTTATCATTTCTCTTCTTTAGCACTCGACGTCTCACCTAACGTCCTTCCAGTCCGCTTCCCATAGAGTCAAATATATCAATGCTGGCTTGTGACACAACCCTTCCAAAGGTTGTATATTTTACAGGATTGACTATACTCCTTATCGATGGAGTTAGTCCCCAATATAGCGCTCACTTCGCTTAGTTTCAGGAGTAATTAGCCATGTTACCAGACATGACAATTCCTTCAAACGATTAGCGTGTTCTAAGTGATCAGCACACAACATTTCTATCTTCCATAGCTCAGTTTCCAATCTCTGAACTTAATTACTCGAATAAAAGTGCTCTAGCACAAGAATTTTAAATTCTGACCATATCATCTGAGTAATAATTTTCTAACTATAATTTTGTACCATCGTGTTCCATCACGATACAACATAATCTACCAACATATCAATAGCATATTTCACTACACAATGTTCTAGACTCTTACCAATACCCTTAACCATTTCGATCTTTTCTATCCACTCGCTAATCTATTCCTCCCTTTACCATCAGTAAACTATTAATAATTTCCTTAACACAACCAACAAACATATCCTTCATACCGGATCTAATTCATTACGACTACTATTCATGTTTAGTTTATAACTAATACTTGTAGTCATAATAGTATTCGGTGGGACATTATCACTCTTAGTAATAACACTAAGAATTGAAATATTAATGTTCATGTGATTGCTCGATCTATAATTCTGCGATCACATTTGCATCAACACTAGCAGTGATCTGTGATACGACATTCGGTATCATCATCTGCTATCTTTGAGCAATCAACTGAATCATATCAATCTCCATCATTGGAGTTACTCTTTTTATGTCATTCTGCCGTACCCATCCCGTACGCAGTAATCAATACTAATCTCACCGTATAACTCGTTACCAGCTCAATCATAACAGCAGGTACACATACACACCAAATATTATCATACATATTACACATACCAGTGTCTAGTATATATGTCCCAAAAATATAATAACGTATGGAGTTAACCTGACGTCGGTTAACGTTTAAATATGTTTCATAACCCTGTCACCAACTGACATATCGATCTTTCTCAACAAAGATTAATGTTTAATATGCTTGATTTCAATATCCTTCTACATGTCAGCATAACCGATACATGCTCACCGTGAGCACCAAACGATTACGTACCACGGAGTTATAATATCCGTGTCTATTTGTATATCCGGCATACACGGTATACCACCTACGAACGAACAACCAACTATGCTATAATGATTCCAACACCTCTTTGTGTATGGGTAATCATTCTATTCGAGTATACATGGGTATAGGCATCTAATGGATGTAAGGATAACATAGGGAGTTGCAAGGTTCAAGGTAATCGCGCAACCCATGTTGCCTCCCAATATTATCAATTACTATTATGGGAAACTCTATCACTTGCTCAGTCAATGTCCTCAGGCGTTCTAGGTTCGCTAAAATCGGTAATTCTCGATCTGGAGGTGGTATGTCTCATATGTTTGAGAGTGAGAAATACACATATATATTTCTATATATTATTTTTATCTGCTCATTTATTATCAAATTTATTATTATTATTATTTTTATTTTATTTTATTTTATTTTTTTTTATTTATTTATTTTTTTTACCTTAATGGAATAAGAATGGGTTCAGGTACAGGTCCGTCCGTACGTGAGGGTCGGCGGTTCGGGTGAACATAGGGGGTTATTAAGATATACGGTACCGGTGTTGGTAGGGTAAGGGATTTATCAATTTTTGGTTGGGAGTGACGGTTATAAATAATATTATATACTTTACACATATGTTGCCATTTTTACCTATTAATGTACCCAGTGACTTCCCCTGAATTCCCTCGTGCAGACAAGTCTGTTATTATGTTCCGGACCATAATAACTCACTTGTCCGACCGAGTTCATCCCGATACTCGTCACCATATATTATTAGTTGATATTCAGATCCTATAATACTTGAGCTACTGGTTATATTTTAGGTATCTTTTAAGGACATCCTAATTCTTTATAACCAATGGCTCTGATACCAACTTCTGTAACACCCCGTAACCGCAACGGAAACGTAAACGAGATGCAACAGACACCTCTGATATCAACCACATTGTTTATAAAGAAAACTGAATACATTAATATACTTCAAATTACATTATCTCATATTTCATTACCGTCTAGGTGATACACACATCATACGATACGATACATAATTCTATTTAATATAATGTATCATAACATCCCGCACGCAAATCTTACACACATCAAGTACTTAGAACGTAAGCAATCACTTCATCTTAATCGTACCTGAAAAGCATGTGAGAAAACGGGTCAACTACGAATAGTTGGTGAGTTTCACAATTCGAGTAAACCATGATAAATCAATATCATAATATAATATTATCGATGTAATTATGCTGACCCACAAGTGAAACCTCTGACTATCCACATACAACCCCGTGGCATACTCCGCCCACGGATCTGCCCCAAACCGCTATGCCTAACATTACATAGCAAAAGTAAATAACAACAAAATAGACATGTGCAACTGGCTGGGAAACATCAGCAAATCCATGCCGGACCAGTTGGGTTTGTCAGACCAATAGTACTATTCACACTCTACCGGCTTTTAGCTAATCACTCGTGTTGAGGGGCCTTACAATGTTAGCAACTCAGACAATTACCATCTTAGTACATTTCCGTACGATTCCCGTACAATAAAATATATATAAATACACGCAAATCCATGCGTTCAGTATGTACTTAAACATTTTAATAGTAACATGCTTTCCGCCCCGAGAAAATATTCAAAAACAATTCAGAAAAAGGGGCTCGTGAAACTCACCTTATCGCAAGCAAGTAGGTAACACAGTACGCAAGCTATTAATCCGGATCTGTAATACGATCCCTAAGTTCGTTACTATACAGTCACTATTAATATAACTTTAACCGTATTAACCGGTACATCTGGGGACACTGTTAACCCAGTACTGTACCCGTTCCGGGGGCAATGTTAACCCAGAAACACTTCTCCGGACTCAGATTGTGATATCGTTTAGAGTTCAATAGTCAAAATTATTATTAGTTCATTATCCCCGTTTTGCGTGCCTAGCACGGTTATCCGTTTTTACGTTTCAAAAATGAGTTTGGTCACACACGACCCAAAAATAGTTGTTGACTGATAATTTAATTAAAGTTGTAAAATTAGAGCTCGGTTTAGACGCCCCGATAGGCCGCGGGACCCGTTTCCGTCTTTAGTGCACCGGAAACTGTTAAATCGGATAAAATTATTCAAATCATCCGAATTATTTTCGGATGATTTATTTTTACTTATTTAACTCAGTTATATGAAAGTAGTTCATTTTTAGGGTTTTTATACACCAGTCAGCTCGTTTAGGCGAACTTTACCGGTTTACGCGTTTTAAACTTTAAAAGTTTGTTTTTTATTTTCTTTTTAGCACAAATAATTATCCGTTTAATCTCGGATCTTGAAATTTTGCACAAATCACTTTTTGACAGTGGGGAATTTTATAAAAATATTTCTAGAATTAATTTTTATATTTAAAATTTATTTATCTATTTTTAAACACCATTTAAACACTAAATATGTCGTAAATACCTAACGACTTTAGAAAAATCCCAAATTTTTCCTGGATGACCCCTGCCATCCCCATAGTCCCCTGTAATTTTTCCAGAACCAAAATCTCTTTTTACATGCCATTTTCACTAAAACCGAGCTAGAAAACCCTAGAACTCGTTTAACCGAAAAGCCTACTTAGGCTTCTCCAACTGACCTAAAATTTTGTGTGTGACTTTTACAAGTTATAAAAAGCTTATCTGGAATTTTCCATAATTTTTCATGATATTTAAATATTTTTCACCATTTTTAGCCAAAACCGAGCATTAAATTCACCAAATATTCATCCTTTGTCCAAAAATTACCAAATTTTCACAGATCTAATATTTTCATGTGTTTAACACCTCTGTAAGATTTCATGACCTAACTCTAAACCCTTCACAATCTGTCCGAAAACTCATAACCGAACATAAACCGAACTACCTTGTGTTTTTAGCTTCAAATCGCAAAGATCTTGCTTTCTAGCCTTTGTTAACAACTAGATACAACACCTACAAGCACAATAACACCACACCAAGCAAGTTACACCCACAATCAAGCCATTTCTTTCATGGGTTCGGTTATGATTTAAAAACAAAGATTTAAACCGTAAAAATTCGTTTTTTTTGTTCGTTTAACTCCTTTCTTGGACCAAGATCCCTTGTATAACCCGTATACATCACTTGATCATGCAAGAATCGGTTTTCATCTTTGAAACCTCATTTTCTTGCAAATAAACTCAAGAAACGAAGATGAAAACGTAAATAACTCGACTTTTACCTTGTTTTTCTTGCTACAATTCCGGGTTTTTAGATCATAATGTGGAGAGAGTTGAAGAACAAGGAAATGTTTGTTAAAAAAAAATAACCAAGCAAGGGGTTATACCCCCTTGTCCGATCGGAAGTGAGAGGGAGGTGGGGTGGGACCCACCTTTCCATTTCTAGCCACACATTTGGATTTTGGTAATCCGGATAACGTTTTGGATAATCTGGTTCAGTTCGTTTTTCGGTTTAAATGTTTAATTCAGCTTAAAACGAGGCTAAAACGGTCGTTTTCGGCTTAAAAATGAAATTTATATAAAACCGATTTAAAAACTTTAAAAACTTAAACCATGACATTTATTAACTTAAAACATCATATTATTAATAATTGCGCATCTTTTTCGGCTTGATCGATCGTCTCTTGCTCGGTTTGGTATTAAAGGTTTCGTTTAACGTACCGACGTACCATTAAATCGAAAATTCTTTTTCTGTGCTTTAATTCACTTATCCCGAAGCTTTAATACTTCGTAAACATCACTAAATATCATAGATATCGTCTATAATTGAACCCTCGATTCGTTCGGGTTTCAATAACTATCGATCGATTAATCGCATGTTCAATACGATGAATTATATATTCACGTACAATCAATACAGTGAACCATGTATTCTCGTATAATTACTATAGTAATTCATGTACCCGACATTAAATATAACGTAACTATTGTCTACCGGTTAGGGTATACCTGGTTTCGTCGGAATCGTTACAAGATGTCTTAAGTGATTTGAGTGATCAAATTACTGAAGAGGAACTCAAAGCTGCTGAAAGAGGAAGAAGATACAAGAAGCCAGAATTCATTGACAAGCTTCCAAAATATCCACCTGTCACATCAAGAATGAAGAAACATAATGAAAGAACAAAGAGAGAACATGTGTCCTTTGATATATGTGAGAAGAAAAAGGTAAATTACAATGCAGTGAGACCTCCAAGCAAAGAATTATTGGAAAAGTTAAAGCAAAAAGGTAAGAAAAGGGTAAAAGAAGATGTGAATGTTGAAAACTTTATTCCAGTTTACCCTATTTTCTCAAGCATTGAAGACTTTGACATTGGAGAAGTAGAAACAATGGAGGAATATGAAAAGAGGAAATCAAGACAAAGGGAAAACATAGAGGAGGAACCTTTGAGTTTAAGGGAAATTGTCTTTGTTAAAGGGAAAGTAGAAAGAAGTAACATTAGGATAGCTGAATTCGTTCTCTTCTCAATTGATTTTGATAGTTTAAAATCTAAAAGGACAATTGGAGTTGATTCACCAAGACCAAGTGAAAGGTTCAAGAAACCAAAAGAATATGAAATATTCAAAGGAAAGGTTTAATGCAAGAAGTGTGATGAGTATGGTCATCATACAGACTCCTGCAATGAAAGATTGAAGTTTCAACCATTTCATGTCCCAGATGGAACAAAGTATGGCCAAGACTTTGTGGCCTACAAAATGAAGTATGAAAAATACTAGTATGGGAAAGGTTTGTGAAGAGAAAGTTCTGGAAAATGAGAGCCAAAGGCATTCAATGAAAGCCAAGAAACATTTGGACAAACCTGTTAAAAGGGGTAAATCTCCAGTGAAGCATGCGAAAAATGTTAAAAGAGCTCTAAACCCTTGAGAATAATCCCAAAAAGGGATACTCAATCTGTCAATTCTGATAGTTCTCAAGGATCATCAAGCAGTGAGAAAACAAGAAGAAAAGATGCATATCCTAGAAAGAAACCAACTGAACTCACTGGTGATGAAAAGTTTCTGATGAAGCATGGATATGAACCACAAGTTTTTCTTTGGAAACCTAAAACAGAAACAAAGGTTGAGCAAGTTCCTGACGTGAGAGACTACTCTGAAAAGAAGGACTATGTGATATAGGAGTATGCCTCTGACTCAGCTGAGTATCAGAACTTAACCTCACTAGTTAAAACCCCAAGAGAGTGTGGTTATGAAACAGACAATTCAGACAATCTAGAACTCACCCATGAAGATCCTGAACCAACAACACTCACTTCCCAAGCTGTGTCTGAAACTGAATCTGATGAGCTGCAAGTTGATAAGACTTGCACTTCATCACTCAACTAATCAAACTTTCTTTGTATGTGCAGGAACAGTCCACTCCTCTGAATGACATATGGTACATGGATAGTGGTTGTTCTAGGCACATGACTTGTGACAAGAGGTCTCTTGTCAATTATGAAGAAAAGTATGAAGGTCCTGTAGCTTTTGGGAGTGATTAAAATGGTGGAAAGATTGTTGGAAAATGAATCTTAACAAATGGGAAAGTCTCATTTGATAATGTATTTCATGTTGAAGGTCTTCAATACAATCTACTGAGTATATCACAAATGTGTGATAAGGGATACAAAGTCAGTTTTGATGGCTCCCACTGTTTCAACTTGAAGCCTGAGTTTGTGATTCCACCTGAAATGATATGATGATGGCACCAAGAAATGGTAACTTGTATGAATTGAATATGAAAGAAGCTATCTCAAGAGGAGGTGCATGTTTTGTTTCCAAAGCCATTGAAAATGAATCAAAATTGTGGCATATGAAACTTTGTCATGTGAACTTAAAGAACATGAATAGACTTGTCAAAGGTGAGCATGTCATAGGCTTACCTACAAGAGAGTTCAAATTGGAAGATCATTGTAGTTCATGCCAAAAAGGAAAGCAACACAAATCTACTCATAAGCCAAAGCTCATCAACTCAATTGATCAAGTACTTGAATTACTTCACATGGATCTCTTTGAACCTGTGAGTGTGCCAAGTATAGGGATGAAAAGATATTTCTTGTGATCATTGATGACTATTCAAGATAAACTTGGGTTTATTTCCTAAGTACCAAGGATGAGACTGCTGAGTTGATTAAAGGTTGTGTAACAATGATTGAGAACAAATTGAATAAGAAAGTCAAGATGATGAGAAGTGACAATGGCACTGAGTTCAAGAATGGAGTTATGCAAGAATTTTGTGAAGTAAAAGGAATACAACAAAAATTCTCAGCTGCTAGAACTCCTGAACAAAATGGTGTTGCAGAAAGAAGAAATAAAACTTTAACTGAAGCTGCAAGAACCATGTTAGCAGATGCTAATCTGCCTGTCACCTTTTGGGCTGAAGCCATAAATATAGCCTGCTATGTTCAGAACATGGTACTTGTCAACAAAAGGCATAACAAAACTCCATATGAATATTTCACAACAGAAAGCCTTACATTAAGTTTTTCAAGCCCTTTGGATGCAAATGTTTTCTTCTGAACACAAGGGACTATTTGAACAAGTTTCAAACAAAATCCCTGGATTGTTTTTTTGTTGGATATTCTACACACCCAAAAGCATACATAGTTTATGTGAAAGACCATTTGAGTGTCATAGAATCATCTGACATCATCTTTAATGAGAATCAATTCAATACAGTTGATGGTGCAGCATGGCTGTTTGATCATGAAAAGCTAATAAGGTCTTTCAAGATTTATCCTGAAGACTTTGATGACTCATTCTACAAGACCAGTGAAATTGAAGAGAAAAAGAAGAAACCACTGGACTTAAAAGAATTATGGAAGAAGGTTGCTAGAAAAGAAAAGGAGTATACTTTTGTGAAGAGTTCCTCATGTGACATTGGTGAACAAGATCAAGAAAATAATCACAGTCCTGAACATGATCATACTAAGAACAATCAAGACAATCAAGATGTACAAAATGATCAAGTTCAGAATGAGGATGACACAAGGAACCAAGCAAGTGGAGAAGAAGCTGCATCTACAGCAAAATTTCAAGATCTATTTCAAAGACTAAACTTAGAAAACGATGGTGCATCTACTTCAGGACAACATAATGATGAAGCACCAGAATTTCTTGATGCAGAAACTGATTTGATCATTGAAGAACCAGAGCTCAATGAAACAAATCTTGACACAAATTTGTTTACAAATATGATTATACAAACTCCTTATGTGAAAAAGAATCATCCTTCTGAAAACATCATTGGAGATTTGCATGAAAGAGTTACAAAAAGTCATTCTGAAATTGCAAACATCTGTCTTTACTCCTGCTCTCTATCCCAAATAGTGCCAAAGAACATTGCTCAAGAACTAAAAGACAATAGTTGGGTAGAAGCAATGCAAGAGGAACTGGCACAGTTCAGAGACCTACATGTGTGGGATCTTGTTGATAGGCCAATAGACAGATATGCAATAGGAACCAAATGGGTTTTTAGAAACAAAAGAGATGAAAGGGGTTTGGTGATTAAGAACAAAGCTAGACTTGTAGCACTAGGATGTCTTCAAGAAGAAGGAATAGACTTTGAGGAAGTTTTTGCTCCTGTTGCAAGACTTGAAGCTATCAGGATTTTTCTTGCATATGCTGCCTCAAAGAACATTAAAGTGTTCCAGCTTGATGTTAAGTCTGCATTTCTAAATGGAAATGTTGATGAAGAGGTGTATGTAGCTCAACCTCCAGGTTTTGAGGATCTAATGTATCCCAACAGGGTGTATAAGCTAAACAAAGCCCTTTATGGATTGCATCAGGATCCTAGAGCATGGTATGCTGAGCTGTCAAATCATCTTCTTGAAAATGGTTTTACAAGAGGAGCCATTGACAAGACACTCTTCAACAAAAGAAAAGGATCAGACTTACTTCTGTTACAAGTGTATGTGGATGACATCATCTTTGGATCTACAAATGAACAAATGTGCATGGAGTTTGAAGGGGTAATGAAGTCCAAATACAGCATGAGTTCTATGGGAGAAATGAACTTCTTTCTTGGATTGCAAGTTCAACAGAAAGCTGAAGGGATCTTCATTCACCAAAACAAATATGTGCAGGACATCTTGAACTAGTTCAACTGTCATGAGTACAAGACTGCTTCAACTCCAATGGATACCAAAGAAAAGATGATTGCAGATGAAAAGGGGGGTCTGTTGATGAACATGAATATAGAGCCAAAATTGGATCTCTGATGTATCTGACTGCAACAAGACCAGATATCATGTTTGCTGTATGTGTGTATGCAAATTTCAATCAAGTCCAAAAGTCTCCCACATGAATGCTGTTAAGAGAATATTCAGATATTTAAAGGGAAGACCAGACTTAGGAATTTGGTATCCAAAGAACCGATCTTTTGACCTGATTGCATATACAGACAGTGATTATGATGGATGTAACAAGAGTAGAAAGTCAACCTCAGGAGGATGTCAATTTTTGGGTGAAAGGCTAGTGTCATGGCAATGCAAAAAGCAGACTACAGTCTGAATTTCTACTACATAAGCTGAATATGTTTCTGCATCAGCCTGCTGTGCACAAGTTCTATGGATTCAAAATCAGATGCTGGACTATGGTTTGAATTTTCTGAACACCCCTATTCTTATTGATAATACTGCTGCATATTTTACTGTTAAGAATCCAGTTCAACATTCTAAAACTAAGCACATTGAAATCAGACATCACTTCATCAGGGATTGTAGTGAAAAAGGTTTGATTGAAATGCAAAGAGTTGATACAAGTGACAATTTGGCTGACCTATTCACCAAACCACTTGATAGAACCAGGTTCAACTTTCTTTTGAAAGCCCTGGGAATGATCAAATCTGATGAAATCTGATTAAGGACGTGTGCCTGGTTGTGTACCTCTATGTGCTAATTGATTATTTAATTTAGAGATTTCACAAATTGAATGTTATGTGAATGTGCTTGAGTATGTTACTGATTATGCTACTGAATATTTAAACTGATATGTGCTTTAACTGATGATGATTGCATAGTTTTGACATGATTAATCTGTTTGATATGCTTGTTTGATTATCAGTTGTTGTGCATTTGTGATGTTAGTATAAGTGTCTCTGTTAAGATTTAATTGTTAGAGTAAGCTTATCTGACATCATTGCTTAATTGTTTGAATATGTGCTTTATCTGATCTTCTGATGTTATTAAGATAGATTAGACTTTGAATGACAGTACCGTCTACTTGTCCTGATAATATTAAGTTTGATTAAGATTTGATTATGTTACAACTGTTTATGTCAAAATGTGTTTTATGTCAAAATTAAGTGATAAAATGAATTCTACAATGAATTTTGCATAAATACTTTATTTTGATCAAAACATGAGCATGTTGTTAATGGTGTTGAGATATGATAAGATTATTCAGTTCAAGCTTTAAAGAAGCTTAAAATAAGGAGTTTTAAAGAAAAGACTCAAGTGGTTATTTTTGCTGAAAATTATGTCATTTGCCCAGTTGGAAGGACATGCACTTGTGTATGTTTGGTCCTTAAATCTCTACAGATTCAAAGGATAGCCATTGACCTGAAAACTGAATGCATTTGGGGCAATCATGACTTGTTTCTTATTCCTTGACTTAAAACAATGTCAATAACTCTGACTTTGAAAGGACATATATTCACATGTATGTTTGGTCATGTTGATCACTTGTGATCAAACAGGATAGCCTTTTACCTGCCAATGAAGAGATATTGGGGTGATTGAATATTAAACTGTATTTATATGGGAAATGATAGTACATTGACTACTTAGCCAATCATATGGAATTAATAGGCTAAAAAGACCATAGTATAGTCATTGACATGTATGGTTGCTTTCTCATAATGATGTAAAATCTAAGGTGATATAAACTTAATGAATATGCTAATCTTTATGTGGAGATACATAGTTGTCTTTGCATGTCTCAAGATAAATCTCTCCGCGTGATAGGCAGAAAAGTGATTACCCAGTCATACACAAGCCTGTTGTTATTTGGTCAACCAAAAATGAAATATCTTTAAATATGACAAAGAACACGTGTTAGAAAATTTGAGAAAATATCAAAAACAAGGGGAAGAATGAATAAATCAACCAAAAGTTGATAAGTGTTATAAATATTTTATCAAACAAGAGGGTTACAACTAAGAACTACAAAGATGTTGACAAAATCTGTCTCATCTTGAATGAAAGGCCTGTTATTTAACTGTAAGTCCAACGTTCAACCTTTATACATGTTTGAAAATCAAAAATACAAAAAGATCCAATAAGTTCTGTCATACAAAAACAATTTTTGACCAAATACAGGAGGTTGGATTCAAATTGGGGTGATCTGGGGAAAGCCAAATAAGCTTTTAGAAGAGATATGAGGCATCATAGCACAGTGTTGACCATTAATGCATTATGCTTCTAATTGAACCTTAAAAGTATCACCAAAGAGATGAAATTCATGCTAAGTTATACCTGTTGTTAGATATGTTGTCATAATAATGCTGAGAATGAAGTATTGAGAAAGCTACTTTCAATATGATCCCATTCTTGAGATCTTTTCAGAAAATGGAAGAAACTGTTTTGAAGAGAAATACAACTGAAATTTGATCTCTAAATGCACCATTTGCTCTTAAACTATGATCTGTAATGAAAAATATATTTTGACAAAGTGGTTTAAGTCAAAAAGTGTTGCATTTTGCCTTTAGTAGGTTGAATATGTAAGTTCGGGTAAGGTTTGATGTTTTATAACCTTTCCGAGCACAAAACAGTTGAATATGTTTTAATATGTAAGTTCGGGTAAGGTTTGATGTTTTATAACCTTTCCGGACACAAAACAGTTGAATATGTTTGAGTATGTATTTTCGGGTAAGGTTTGATGCTTTATGACCTTTCCGGGCAAGCTTAGTCATTATTGACTAAGTTTATGATTTTCGGGCATGCTTTGAAGTGTTTACACTTTCCGGGTAGAGTACACTGGTGTACTCATTTCCTGAGCAAGCTTGAAGTCTTGAGATGATTATGTGTTATAGCTAGCTTTTAACAAGAAACTCTTGATCCGGGAAAGCTTTGCATTTTATATGCTGATTGTTATTTCAAGCAAACTTTGTGAACTTAAGTTAGTACACCGAGTTAGCTCTGTGATTTGTGTGAATATGTGTTAAGAAAGGATTGTTAACCTTTCCGGGCACACTTAGATATTATTATTTAAGTTTGTCATTTTCGGGTATGGTTTGATATGTTGATGTCTCTTGAGTATGCTAAACTGTTTAGTTTAGTTCTCGGGCATACCTGATGATTGAATATGTGCATTCCTAGCATGCTCTGAAATATTTGTGTTTATGTTTTCTTTGAAATTACAAGTGTTTTCGGTCAAACTTTGCTTTCCGGGCACACTTTATATTTCGGGTACACTTCTGTTACCTCAATATACTTGGTAATTTCAAAACTTGACGTTCCGAGTACACTGGAAGTCCTTTTCCGGGCACACTTT
Organism: Bidens hawaiensis; assembly: GCF_021521415.1. Lineage (NCBI taxonomy): Eukaryota > Viridiplantae > Streptophyta > Magnoliopsida > Asterales > Asteraceae > Bidens > Bidens hawaiensis. The sequence goes on along the minus strand of NW_027493404.1, from coordinate 79,481 downwards.
GTACTATAGGAAGGTTATTCGGGTATACTTTGCATAAGAATATTGTCCGGGCACACTATACATCAGAAAGGTTGCTCGAGCACACTATGCTTCCAAGTATACTTGATTGAATATGTTTTTAGTATGTTTGATTGATTATGATTCTTATTTAATTAGGGTTTATGCTAGACCAAGTCTTTTAAATTTGAATTCAAGAAATTTACATGGGGATCTTAATTGATTCCTAGTAAGAATGCATATTTGATATTTCATACTTGATTAATTTCTCAAGAAATCTAGTGTTTCGGGTAAGCTTTCTTCATAGTGTCTTGACTTTAAATTACTTAGCTTGACCAAGCAAGGTTTGATGTTTTTATTTTAATCGGGTAAGCTTTGTGTAAGTGGAAGTATACCGAGTAGACTTTGGATGTACTAAAATTTTCGGAGTAAGGTTTGCTAAAAGTATAAAGAAATGTTTTAATATATCAAGTGGATAATGTTACTGTGTGACAGCTAATAACTCACTAAACGAAAAAAAAGCATTTAAAACCTACTTTCAAAAGGTATATAAGAGGGAGTTAGGCAAAATTTTCAACATTACTTTTCCCTCTCTCTCCTTCCACTGCAACTGCTTACTCGCAAAGTAACCTAAATTGACTTATCGCATTCAACTTTAATCCAAACCCTAACTTGAATCAGCCCTCTAATTCCGACTCGGTAAGCAACATTAATGTGTTTTCCGATCACGATTAGACTATAATGGGCTTTGATTATGTATCTGATTACTAATACTCTATTTCTTTGTTTAGGTTATAAATTTGTCAAAGAAAAGGATCTTGACGATTTTTCTCTCGTTCCTCTTCATTTTTATACCTTGAAATTATTTAAAGTACTGAACTTTATGACTAATTTCACTTTGAATATGTTTGATTGTGATGTTCAGATATGGCAGAAGAAGAACAACCCAAATACTTCTTCTAGAAGAAGCACAATATGTGTGCACTTTTACAAGTCACACCTGACAACGAGCCGATGGAAAGAATGATTACATGGATGGCTAGATCAAATGTCAGTTTTGCCTTCACTAAAAATCTTGTCATCTACAGAAATCATTCACTGGATTTCTGGAGATATGCGGAACTTGTTGAAAATATCAATGGGAAAAGAATTGAAGCATCTGTTGCTGGCCATGAGATACATGTGACAGAAAGGATGATCAGAAGATGTTTATGGTTGAATGATGATGATCATAATCATATTAATTTCAACACTAATCACCTGATGAGGATCTTTGAAGAGACGATGGGTTATCGGGGAATTGTACATGATGGGCAATACCCAAGGTTCTTACAGATAATCTTCAACAGAAAATTGCAAGATCCACCCACTATTGGCATAACCCACCTGCTGCAAAATCCAGACACTTATAAGAGAATTAAGAATCCAGGTGCTGCTAACAGATTCAATTATGAAGTTCCATTTGAAATTTTTCCATGGCTGTTAGATCATAACTTGGAGGTGATGCCAGTGCCTGAGTTAAGCTCAGAGGAGGAAGGAGGAAATGATGTTGAGAGTGATGATGATGGAGACTCTGATGATGGAGATGATGATGTAGATGGAGATGAAGGAGGAGCTGGAGTAGCTATGGATATTGTTGCACCTGATCAGGGGGAGAAATTTGGGGAAATAGAACAACCTATTCCAACACCACCACAGTCACCACCACACATTGACCAACCAATTATACCATCATCAACACATACATCTCCACCACCACAAATACAACAACAAGCCCAATTCATACTGATCCATTCATTTCAAGCCCACCTCATACACAATCACCACCACCATCCATTTTCCAAACTTACACCACAGAACAACCTGAGTTTGTACCTTTTTCTACATCACCACCTACAACCTCACATACAGACACATTTCAGAGAAATCTGGACTTAATGATAGAAACTGCTGAGTTGAGAAGAAGAAATGAGGAGGTGACTAATGAAAATGTAATGCTGTTAGAGAAGTTGGTACAAGCAAACTTAAGAATTCAAGCCCTGGTGCAGGAGGTTGAGAGGACCTCAGCTGCCCCAAAACAGGGGGAGAATGAGTATAGGCCAACTGTCCCTGCTGTGAATGTTGAAGAAACTGTAACAGTTGTGGAAACTGTTGATGGACTAAAATTGATTCTATAAGCATATGATGATGGTGAGGAGGATAGTGATGAGAGGAGAATTGAAGATGATGAGTATGAAGGTGACCAGTCAGACATAGGAGAATAAGATTATGATTATAATGATGAAGTAATGAATGTTACTTGGAGTGATGAAGAAAATGCTGAGACAGAAGAGGGGATTGAAAAGAAAAATGTTGAGGAGAATGTAGCTGCTACTGATATAGCTACTGATGTCTTAACTGACACTCAAACTAGAGTAGAAACTGAAGTGATGAATGACGGGAATACTGCTACTGAGGAGCCTATCACTCAAACTGAACAACCTGAAAGCTCCAAGAGGGTAGAGTATGACCCTAAGTTAGAAACACTTGAGAAGGATATTGATGCCTATGTACAGTCTGAAGATGAAGAAGATGTGAGGAGAAGAATTGATAAGGGAAAAGTAAAAGTCACTGAAGAAGAGCCTGTCAAGGCATATCCTGAAAATGATGTACTATTTAAAGATGATGTTATTTATGCCACTGATGCCCTAAGAGAACAAGAGAATATCTTGAGAGAAACAAGGGAGATACTGGCTCAATCCCTAACTCCTGAAGAAATGGAAGAACAGAAAATCTTGATTAAACAAGCCAAACTTGAAAAAAGAAATTATTGATGATGTGGCTGACCAAGAAGAAATTGTAACAGTGATTATGATGAACATAGCTGAGGAAGCTGACAATTCCCTAGCTATGGTGGTTAGCATGTTTCAATCCCATAATCAACAAGAAAGAAAGTCCTCAGAAACTTCTGAACCTGCCAACTTGAATACTGATGTAATGATTGAAGAAGAAATTGGTGAGTCCATTTCTTCAATGGCTACCAAGAAATGGACTGAACAGGTGAGAGAAAGGGTGAATGTGATAGAACCTCATGAAACACTTGAACAGAAAAAAGAGAAAGACTTTCAAAATTACATGAAGAATTTGCAGAGAAAGTCAATAGGTTTGCTAAGACCTACATGAGAAGAAAGGGGCATCCGAGCAGACTGAGCATGAAGATCTGCCAAGAGAGAAAAGTGGGATGACAAGAACAAGTACTTTGTTGAAACTCCGGAAGATGATGCTAGTCCTATAAGGGCTGTCCCACTACAAACCTTGCAACCAGATGAGAGGGTTCAGGGTGTTCCTGATGTGCCAATAAGAAGTGAACCAGATCATCTACCCTCTAATGAACCAAAGATTGATGCTATGAATGAGTTAACTGAAGGAGAGTATGAGTCTGAGGATTCTGATGATGATAATGATGATCCTGAGAATGATCAAGGGAAAAATGTCAAAGCTACTAATGTTATGTCCCCACAAGTTGTAATGACTGATGAACAGAGGGAAAACATTGAGTTGAGTATGAGAGAAGCCAAAAAGAATAATCCATTGGTTGTAAAGCTGAGAAGATATGGGATAAGTTTTGAATCTTTGGCTGATCTTGATGATGATCAGTTGCAAAAGAGACTAGATAAAGAGAGAGATGCCTTGAAGAAAAAGATGGAAGAGAAAAACAGGGAAAGTCAAAAATTCAGGGAATATCTCAGAAGGCACAACTATTCAGAGAAAAATCTATCTCACTTCAACTTTGACCAACTTCAAAATCTTTATAACATTGAGAGAGAGAAGGTGATTGAAAAATGTGATAAAGAAAATGAGAAACTTGAAAAGATTGAATCATTGAAGAAAAAGTTTGGAGGTATGTGTGGATATTTGCTGGAGAGAGGTATGAAGCCTGAGATTGTTGAGAACCTATCCAGAGAATCAGTATTGGACCAGTACAACCAATTGAAAAGAAAAGAAAAAATGAAGAGAATCCAAACTGAGAACTTTACCAAACAGGCTGAACCAACTGATGAGCCTCAAGCAAAGAAGAGAAGAATCCAAACTTTAAGGGAAAAACAAAAGAAACAGGCTGAAAAGGAAAAATCAGAAGAAGTGTCCACTGTTGAAACATCCATCCCAAAGAAACCAAATTCTGAACCTGAAGATGAAAGAATAATTCCTTAGGAAAATGAAGAAATGATAAATATTTTAAGGAACATTATGATAAATCAAAGGGGAATGAGTGAAGCAGACTTCAATGTCTTGGAAAAGGAACATTCAAAAGAACTTTTCTACATTCAGAAGGCAGAGTGGATGAAGGCTCTAAGAGAAGGGGAAAACCCCAGAAGCTTTATAGATGGAAGATTTATACCTACAGGATTGTCTGACAATCCTGGTATAGAAAAGATGATGCTTCTTCTGAGAGACCTGGCAGGACAAGATATTGTTGAATTGGCCAACCTCCCACCTGAGATGGTAACTTCAATCTACATAAAAAAATTTAATTTGGGGCCTAGCAACCCAAAGAAGTCCATTCCATTCAGGCCACCAATTTCAAGAAAGTATCCACAAGGGGGAAGAGGTGAATCTAGTAGATCTATGCAAGACAGGACAACAAGACCACAATCCAATGTGGATCTTCCAAGAGAACTCTACTTTGATTCTGTTACCGAGTCGCTGAAAGTAATTATGGAAAGCCAATCGTTGAGAGACATAGTTGTGAGGAGTGACTTCTATGAATACACTCAAGAACAACTAGAAAGAATGGCCAGACTCAACTTGTATGATTACCGAAACAGAAGTAGGATGGCTGGAAGACAGATGAATAATCTGTCAAAGTTCTTACTGGATGAAGCTGAGAAGGGATTCCCATTCCTAAGTCCAAAGAGAAGTTGGAAATTGATTCAGCTACACAAGTCAAAGAGGATATAAAAATTGATAAGAATGGACATTGCTTAGAGAGATTTTGTGATGAATGTCAGAGATAGGAATCCAGTGTCAAATATGAACACATGCATAAGTCTTGAAAGAAGAATGACACGGCCCAACTACACAGTGCAAAGGAATGGTATCATTGCTGAAATAGAATACAAAGAAAATGCGGTCACTATGTACTAAAAAATTCTGACGGAAAAGTTCTGGCTATAATCAAGAAATATGTAGATTTGACCTACTTGCAGAATGAAGACTTGATGGATATAAGAGATTTGGTGATTCCAGAAGGGCACAATCACTACCAAATTCTCAATATCTTTAGGGAAAGAGCTGCATCTGTAATGGCAATGAGAAGACAAGCTGCCTACAATGAATGGAAAAGACAAAATTCCTAGATTAGGCTTTGTGATCTAATGTCTTCGGACAGCTTTTGAATATGTAATTTGAATATGTAAATTTGACTTTGAATTTGATGTGTATTTTTGACTAAGTGTAGGTAACCTTAGAAATGTTTTGGGTCAGCTGAGGTGTTCCAATCTAGGGGGAGATTGTTGAGTCAAACAATTGACCTAAGGGGGAGATTGTTGAGTCAAAGATTTGACCAAGATGAAGTACATGGAAGATTGGAATCTTCTCAACCTCCTCAAAATTCGCTAAGTATGGATCCGGGCACACCTTAGACATCCGAGCAAGCTTTTACTTAGCCGGGTAAGATATTTTGTCTATCGGGCAAGGTTATCTTCAAGTAGTCTTCTTTAGTGGATATCCGAGCAAGGTTTGCAAATTAGTGCATTGCCGGGCAAGGTTCACTAATCTATGTAAATCCGAGCAAGGTTCACTTTATCAAGCAAGTCTGTTCCTCATAGCCAAGTAAGGTTCTCTCCCGAGTAAGCTTTTGGCTAACCAAGTCCATGAAGCCAAGTAATTGGAAGACCGGGAAAGGTATTCATTAATAATAAGTTGTCCGAACAAGCTTGATAATCTAAAGGAATATCTCTAAGTAACATCGGGCAAGGTTCAACTCAAGCAAGGCACAGTACTCCCGAGTACACTTTGCTAATAAGTTATTTTATAGCAACAAGTTGAAATGGACCATTGAAGAACAAGGTTGCTCGTAAGGGTTTGTCGGGCAAAGTCTGGCAAAGTCTAGAAGACTGAAGTCTACCCGGTGAGTATTTTAATTGGTAAAATACTCTTCAAGTAAAGTCTACCCGGAAACAGATTCCGAGCACACTTCTATGTTAACAAGTCCTGAAGGATGGCAGAGTACACAACATACTCGGAATGTGAAGTTTGATGCAAAGCCTACCCGGAAGACTTGTTTTACACTTAGACTATTTTCTGATTATGTAATTTAAATATGTATGTACGTTTGGGGTTTCTAGAAGGAATGACAGCTGTCCTAGGGTGGCAGGCCTATAAATAGAATGTTTTAGGGCACGCCGCCAAAGAGAAGAGGAACAAGACGGACAAGGCAGACATACACGTTTATTAAGAATAGAATATTGCGTGTCTGACGTCTATCTTAGTACGGATAAACCTTCAAGAAACCCTAAATCGATTATCCACTTTGTATGATTGATATTATATAAATGGAAATCTTTTGAGTGAATCTTGTTCCTGTTGGTTACCTTTGAATACTGATTTTGCAACCGTATGTTTGTTATTGATTCCGCCTTTAACAAACGGTTGTCTTTCTAAATATAGCAACCCGCCATTAACTCTCTTGTCGACACATTTATTTGTGTGAGTTATGACATGATTAAGTAAGATCCAACTGAAATCAAGGGACCAGACAACTACTAATCGGCAAGTGAACCGGTCGACTCTAGTACAGCTAAGTAAGTCCGTATATCGAACCAACGAGACTCTTTAAATTACGAAACTAGCAAATTAGACTCAACTACAAGACACGACTATTTAATAATAATTTTTGAGGGGGAATTTAATAATAATAATTAACTAATAATTACTTAACTATTAAACTAATAATTAAACTATTAAAACCCTAAACCTAATTAATATAATAATAATAAAACATAATCATTACCTTAAACTTAATTAATTAATTAATAAACCTAATCAATTTTAAACTAATAAACAATTAAACAATTAGATTAATTCAGATTACAAAGATAACTACCCAGGCCAGAATTCCCAAAGTTACGGTTATTATTTAAATGGAAAACTCACGTTATGGAACTGGGATCATAAAATAGACCCTTGACAGCAAACCCGAACAGGACCCTTTAACTTCAAGAAGACGCATATGGATTTCTAACAAGTTTTAATACTCACCAGTTTTATATTAAACTTCCTTACGATTATTTAATCGCCTATGTTTAAGTATCTTTTATGACGAAAACCTACCTTACAGCGCGGAATTCAAAGATAGCAAAGCAGACTCAATTAACTTAATAGACTAAGCTAACAATCAAACTTAGACGGACACCTTACGAAGAACTAAATCTAGCAATCCTGACCAACAAAGATCTATCAACAACCTATCACCTTACAACTTTCTAGGCTGGCAGTTCACTTTTCTTTATTACTTGATTTTATTGTTTCTATGATTTTATTGCATATTAATCACAAACTAGCCAAGAACACACAGTAAATGACCTAACAAAACATATCCTATGAAACAATCAACAAGGGCAATGTGAAACAATAAATTCAAGCAAACAAAACCAAGCAATCATACGCATCAATTAAATCAAACTCAACCGTTTACTTAGAACATAAAATCCATAACGAAACGAAATCCAAACATAAATCAAAACGAACTAAGGTTCATCACAACCTAGGTAGTTTATGGAATTTAGCCTAGCATCTTAAAGTCTAGATCAAACAAAACAAGTGAATAAGAAAACACGGTGAAAATATAAAGAACGGGGAATCGAAGATGATAAAACCCGTAATATTCAAACGTAAACGTGTAGCTCTTCACCGGCTGTCCTCTTGCCTTATAAATCACCACAAGACTCGTAAGATAGCTCCAAGGACTCTCTAATTCGGCTGGTGGCTTTCAGGTTATGTCAGGTTTAAGTTAAAGATGTTTAAATACCCAAAACAAGGCCCGACAATAAGCAAAAACGAATTAAAAACCCATCAGTATGCTCTAGGCGCCGCGCGACGGGCCTTGGGCACCCCGGTCACGCGGTGGGCATGCTTTTCCAAGAGGGCCGGTCAGACCGGCCGTTCTCTGTTCTGGCTCCTTCCTGACGTGTTCCGGATCTCCGTTTCGGCTCGTTTTTCGCCCTTTTTAATCACGATCAAATCCCGGAACCTACGCCACACAAAAACGTTAGTAGTATACAAATCTTGACTAAAAACAAACAAAAACAATTAAAATATTAAATAAAATAAACAAGGGAAACATATATATTTAGCATTATATCAAATATCCCTACACTTATTTTTTTCGTCTTTGAAAAAGTTTTATGCAGTTGGATCAGAATCGGAAAATTACAGTTTAACAAACATATAGGTTAATTTTTAAAGCTCAGAAAAACGCAAAAACCGCGATCACCGATATTGTTGTCCACTTAAACCCATGCCTTAATCTTTACCGGGACAAATATGATCCGACAATAATTACTCACTTGTTTACACAATTAAGACCCGCTTATTTTAAGCTTTTACCGGACCAGACCACCCCAACTTGACTTAAACCTCAAAATTAGCAGATTTAAAACTTTTGTTGCTCTATTTTTATGAATAGTTAAGACGATCAAGGGTATTGTTATCCACCTAAGTTTAAGCATCAAAGTCTACCAAGCATCCATTGGATATGATTAAGTTTCAATTAATTTATAGCTAGTGTTCCCCACAACATGACATACCCCCATTATCAAGCAATACACCGAACCATTACCATAGGTGAGTATGCAAAATTTCATCTGTAGGGCTTACATGTGGCGTGTCCCTTGTGGTCCGTTTCTTAATGGTATTGATATGCGATCAATGGGACCCCACTTGGCTAACAACGTGGATGATCAAGTCTGTAGTGTATTTTTACTTTTTGTACTTAGTGATCATGTTTAAAGACTTATGTGGCAGGAATCTGCGGGTTTGTTCTTTTTTAGCTTTTATTTTAAATATTCACAACCCCATTTAGAATTGTGAATACCCAGATGAATTGTCGGCATACAGACCCATGGTCTCCGGACCCGGCGCATCCCATCAATACAAGATTTGAGGTTATAAAACCATACGCCAATGATGTGTAAAACACTAAAGCTAGCAGTTTAAGATTTATATCACATGCTACACGACATACTCTAATGTTAAACCTACCCAAGCATCATATGATAACGTATTCAAATTTTTTAAACTTTTTAAACTTTATAACATTTCCACTTTTCATGCCAAGAATTGAGGCTTGATTATGGCCCGACCTTTCATTACTTATCTTACACGGACAAAACGCTTTAACCAAAAGAGATTTTCGACCCATTTTATCAAATTTCCCTTTCATTTTCAAGGCTGAGCCTACCGACACATCCCATGTTAAGTGCGTTTTCTTTTATTTATCTCATATTATTAGTAGTTTGAAAAACCAATTTCTGATAAATATCATCATATCCCACTTTCACGCAACAAAAACTAGAATTAAGGGACATTTTTTTAAAACCTTTTCAATTTTTTTTTCGATTTTTTATTTTTTATTTTTTCGATTTTTTATTTTATTATATATATATATATATATATATATATATATATATATATATATTAAAAAAAAGTACGAAAATGAAAACAAAAATCAAATTACTTGAAACACTTGTGTCTCATCCCCACACTTATTTTGCATTGTCCTCAATGTGGGCACGGGAAACACGACTCGAAAAAATTAAAAACAAAAGCTAAAATTATAAAATAAAAAGCAAAAACCTAAAAAGATAAAAACAAAGACATAAAAATAAAAACATAAAAACGAAATAAAATGGAAAAGACTTAGCTGGTAATATGCGAGACTGCGAATTTGCCAGTCTATTTCCATGGGTGCTCTCCTCTCCGACCGCTCAATATGAATTGGTAGCTCATTCTCTCTTTATGAACGGACACGGCCTCTCTTCTCGACAAACCTAAGTAACATCAAACATAAAATTTAAACATAAAGGTTACTTATAAGTTTCAAATGTCCACCAACTTCCAACCCGCCAACCCAAACAAATAGTAAATAATATCCGTACAGAACAAATAAAAACAAAAACATCATAAAAAAATAAAAACATTACAAAACATAAACTCCCATGTCAGCTCGTCAACTCAATCCTCATCTTCTTCCTCCTCCGACTCCGACTCCTGCTCAAGAATACGGTATGGCTCTGCATTATCAAATTCCGGATGACCCGACCAATAAAAATGCACTCCCTGACCATACCCCGAACCACCCGGGGAGCTCGACCTGCTCGGACCCGCATCGTCCGGCTGTCGAAGAGAAGCGGGCAACTCAATCCTCAGTGCACTCATCATATGGGCCCATCTTAACATCCTCCCACGCTAACGGGTCAGAGCCCTTCAAAATTCCCGTATTTCTTAAATCCTTAACCTCCAAAAACTCCCGTCCGGGTCCCAATCTCATAATTTCCGGTTTAACCCTATCAAACACACCCAAATATCTAGCAATACGTGTAATGTATGGGCCCATATCCAACTTTGACCTATTTTTAGTTTCCCCACGTCTCTTTCGATGAAACGACCACGCCAAAAGACTCGCGTAATTTATCGGAACCTGATCAACCATCGCCATTAAGCAAAAAATATCCAACCAATTTACTTTATTGTCGCCCGAACTGAGACCTATCAAAGTATTACCCAAAACCCGGTGAATAAAACGAAGCACGGGATCTCGAATATCCGTAGCTACATTCGATCCCGAAAACGAATAAATAGAAAATTTGTTAAAAAAGTAGCCAACTCGTCCTGACCGAAACTCATATCGTGCTTATTCATAAACGCACCCCGAATACCCGTCACAAACCCCGGCTCTTTCACCTCCTCATCCATATAAAAACCAGTTGCTACCGCAAACTGTGCGATAGTCATTTTGTACAACTGTCGTCCCAAAGAACTAAATCTAGCAATCCTGACCAACAAAGATCTATCAACAACCGATCACCTTACAGCTTTCTAGGCTGGCAGTTCACTTTTATCTATTTACTTGATTTTATTGTTTCTATGATTTTAATGCATATTAATCACAAACTATCCAAGAACACACAGTAAATGACCTAACAAAACCCTATCCTATGAAACAATCAACAAGGGCAATGTGAAACAATAAATTCAAGCAAACAAAACCAAGCAATCATACGCATCAATTAAATCAAACTCAACCGTTACTTAGAACATAAAATCCATAACGAAACGAAATCCAAACATAAATCAAACCGAACTAAGGTTCATCACGACCAAGGTAGTTTATGGAATTTAGCCTAGTATCTTAAAGTCTAAATCAAACAAAATAAGTGAAAAAGAAAACATGGTGAAAATATAAACAACGGGGAATCGAAGATGACAAAACCCGTAAACTTTAAACGTAAACGTGTAGCTCTTCACCGGCTGTCCTCTTGCCTTATAAATCACCACAAGACTCGTAAGATAGCTCCAAGGACTCTCTAATTCGGCTGGTGGCTTTCAGGTTATGTCAGGTTTAAGTTAAAGGTGTTTAAATACCCAAAACAAGGCCCGACAATAAGCAAAAACGAATTAAAAACCCATCAGTATCCTCTAGGCATCGCGCGACGGGCCTTGGGCACCCCAGTAGCGCGGAACGGCGTGCTTTTCCAAGGGGGCCAATCAGACCAGCCGTTCTCTGTTCTGGCTCCTTCCTAACGCGTTTTGGATCTCCGTTTCGGCTCGTTTTAGCTCGTTTTTCGCCCTTTTTAATCACGATCAAATCCCGGAACCTACGACACACAAAAACGTTAGTAGTATAATCTTTACTAAAAACAGACAAAAAACAATTAAAATATTAAATAAAATAAACAAGGGAAACATATATATTTAGCATTTTATCAAAGGGATTCATGAAGAACAGTTTGCTCGTAGGATCATATCGAGCAAACTTTGCTATGGTCAGGAAGATTGAAGTCTGCTAGGTGAGTATTTTCTAAGGAAAATACTCTAAGTAAAGTCTACCTGGAGAACTATTTACCAGCACACTTTAAGGCTGCTTGAAGAAGACAAAAGACACAAAGTCTACCCGAAGACCTGTTTTTACACTTAGAATCTTTTGTAATATGTTTTATGGATATGTATCAATCATTAGGGTTTCCAGAAGGAATTATAGCTGTTAGGAGGCAGGCTTATAAAAGGAATCATCTATGGCACGCCTCTTAAGACCTTTTCACAGACTTTTCGGACAAAACCTGAAATATTTCTGCAAAGCGATTGTGACGACTGAATAGTACGGATAAAACATTCCTTATAGAAACCCTGATTGATTTGCATTTTTATGAATCTTTCTATAAATGGAAATCTTTTGAGTTAATGTTTGTGTGTGTTACCTTAGCATTTATTGAGCAACAATTAGTGTGTTATTGATTCCGCCTTTAATTACACTATTATTCTTTCCCAATCTAGTCCCATGGTTAACCTTCTTGTCAACACTATTAGTGTGGGTTGCGACATATATGAATTGAGAGATCAAACGGGACCAACAAAGATCAATGAACTTCAAGCTAGTAAGGGTGGCCTCACTGCCTTATACTTGGATCTCCAACAAACACTTGTCCAAAAATTTGGAAATGAGTTCCAGAGTGGTGAAGACGTTGTTGCAAAGGTTCCTGCTGACAGTCAAGGTGGTAGTTCCAGTGCGTGTCCTGCTTCAAACATTGACTCTTCTGAAACACTGTAATAATACCTTGCTGCCCCTCAAAAGACTGCTGAGCAAAGTGAAAGACTTCAAAGGAAGATTATGATTATGAAGAATTCGAACCAAAATGTGGAGTCTTCTGATCACCCTGATAAGTTTATTCTTGAACTTCAAAATGGTTTTTCTAACAAATACGGTGATCAATCAGGCGTTGTGTCTTGGGGTTTTGATATTGATAAAGCCATGTGGTGGGTCAAAGGAAGGTCTGGGAGTACCGAATATTATAGGAAAATGAATGATTTTGGTTCGTGGACGAAGGTAGATCTTAGTGACTTAGTAAATGCTCCTTTCCACAACCCCAATAACGATAAAAGAGCTATTAATTTCTAGAACTTTTTAAGAAGTCAAGTGGATCGGGGCTTCCCAGATATGACTACTGCAGAATCATTTTAGAAGAAAGCTAAAGGGGTAAGAGATCCAAAGACAGGAAAGACTATGGTAAATGTAATGTGGCCAGCGACTAAGAAGGCGGGTCATATTCCTCTCTCTACCAGAATTCCAAATGGTTCCTTATATGAGATGAAGTTTTGGACGTATGACGGTGAGACGACAATGGTAATTGTCCATCTACGAAAAGGGCTATTTCGTTTTGTTGACTCACGTGATTTACTGAAGTTTGGCGAAAAGGATATTAAAACTCTTAGCAATTTTCAAATTATGGCTGAACCACTGTACGAACCTACTGCTAAGGAGTATACATGGATGGTGGGAACGATTATTAGAACAAGGTTATGGGCTGCTACTTACAAAGAAGCGGATGTTAAAATTCTTGAGCATGTTAAACTTTGAATATACAAACTAAGGGGGAGATTGTTTGGTTAGTTATTAGTATGGTTTGCACGCTAATATTCTGGTGCTTAAATGTAGTGCCTATATATACAATGTATCTAGGTTATTTTTTTTGGCCATTCATAAGATAGAGAACGCGATATCGGTGTAGTTGGTGTAGCAATTATGCTTAAGCACCAGACTTAATATACGTGTGCTTTGAAGCAGCTTATTTGTGTTCTTCGTGTGTTTGCTTGCACAATATTGAATCATCTCTTATTATTTCCGCATAACAACGAGATTGCGTGATATCACATTGAAATATCCATTAAAAGGACTTACAGTATCAGAGCTTCGGCGTCTAATTAGATGTATTTAAGAGCTTTAATTAGATATAGGCTTAAAATGAAGCATAATTGAGGTGTGTTAATGGCATACTTAAACCTAAACTGATATAACAATATTTGATGACTACGAATGGTTATTTGAAGATAAATTTGATGTTGTTTACGGATGCTATTGATTAGGATTTATATCAGAAAGATGATTAATCCTCAATCAGTTGGCTATTCAATTGAGTGTTTGATTCAATTGATTTGAATCAGGGTTTACCGTGTAAATAAAGGTTAAATTTTGACCTAATTTGACTCCAATTTGGTCAAAATAGACATTGGTTTGGTGTTTGGATTGATTTTTGTATGTGTTTAAATCATTTTGTGAACGGATTGTGCATGCTTACGGTCTTTAGAATTGGTTTGACGATCTGATGATGTTTTATGATCATTCGCTTGGTCGTTTTTCTCATTCGCTTGATCAGTTCTTGGAGATTTGTAGGACATACGCTTGGTAGGTGTATTCTCATTTCCAAGCACCGTTCATTTGATCATAACCGTTTCTCAAACGCCTTAACCGTTACCCATTCACCTGTCAAAACACTCATTTGCTTCATGCACATCCTACGCTGATTATAATGTTTCATTCGCTTCTTTCTTTTAAGTGTATGAGTCATTAATCATCCACGTACCCATTCGCTAACCTTGTTAATGCTCATACACCTATCATTTAAACGTATGAGTCATTAAAACTTTTCATTTTTGACACTCGTACCCCTGAACTTCCCAAGTTGACAAGTTTATCCCTTTAAACCTTCAAATTATTAACTGGTCACCCAATACATTCATATTTTTAACCAAAATTTTCTAAAGATGTCTGATTTTTATGCTCTTTCCTCACAAAGTTCCTTCATGCAAACCATGCTCAATTATGATAATGAGATAGAAACTCATGCAAAATCTCAAAAATTGATGAATTTGGAAGAATTTGAAAGATGGCCTAAACGTTTCGAATCGCATCTGGGGGTAGTACAACCCAATTTTCTCTTAATGCTAAAAGAACCATATATACGCCTTACTATTGAAACCCCAGGTAGTGATTTTGGTAATAAAAAGGGGGGGGGGATCTCATATGCCAACTGAAGAAAAAAGGGATTTTGATTTGGAAGTTAAATATTGTCTACACTCATCATGGCTTTGCCAAAGAATATTTTCCATCAGCTTGATCATTTCAAAACTTCTTATTCTTTGTATGACGATTAAAGTAATAGAAGTTCTAGGAGTGTGACCGAAAGTAAGAATGCAATGCTTAAATCTCATTACAAGAATTTCAATATTCTTCCAAAAGAAATAATTTTTGAGCTTCTTACCCGATATTGTCATTTAATTGTTGAACTCAATCATTATGATCTTCATGAAGATGAGCGTGATTTAACTGAGACATTAAAAGATGCATTACCAAAATCTTATTCCACCTATATCATGATCCTTACTGAGAAAGGGTTCATCAGACCAAGAAGTCTTACATGTCTGAATTTCATTAAAAGGATTCAAAAGGGGGAAAATAATACCAAGTGTGAGAATATATCTAGAATGAATCAAAATCAAACCTTGTATGGTGCTTCTTTGCCTCTTACAAAGAATCAAATTTCACTAATACAAGTGTATTTGACTGAGTAATTCAGGTTATTAGAGCAACCTCAGCCATATACAACTACATTTCAAGGAAGTTCTACTTCTAGGCAAGCATCCCATGAATCACTCAAAGTCCTCATTCTTGTGGTTTTGCACAAGAAATAGTAAAATGTCAGGATCGAGTATTCACTATCAATCTAGCAACCAACAACTAAATGTTGACAAGACGGTTACGAATATGCTTATGTGAAAACCCAATGAATATCAAAGGCGGAATCAATGATATACAAGATGTTGTTCAAACAAAACAAAGATGACAGAATACGCAAGTCACTCAAAATATTTCCATTGATATTAATTCAAAATACAAAAAAAAAAATCCCTAGGGTTTCTAGGTGGAGACTACTTTCCGTACGGAATATTCAGTTTTCTCAAAAAGTTTTATCAGCCGTCAAATCACTCACCATTCATGAATATCCATAAATGTGACCTAAACTTTTTTAAATAGGTACACCTGACACCTTCTAGAAACCCTAATGATTGTTACAAAACATATTCAAACGTATTCAAAATATTACAAGTGTAAACAGATCTTCGAGTAAGCTTTGTCTTTGTCGAGCAGACCTTGTAAACCATAAGTGTGCTGGTACATTTCTCCGAGCAAGCTTTACTTAGAATATTATCCTAAGAAAATATTCTTCAAGCAGACTTCAATGTTCATGATAATATCAAACTTTGCTAGATAATATCCTACGAGCAAACTTGTTCTTCTTGATATCTTTAACCTTGTGTTGATAACTTATTCTAGCAAACTAAGTGTACTGGTGGCACTGTAGCTTTCTCGAGGTTGAACCTTACTCGTAGAAGTCCTTAGAATAATTCCATCAACTTCCTACAAGTGTGCTTGAGATCGCTCATATTGAAACCTTGCTCGACCCACCAAATTACTTGGTTTAAGCTTGGATAAGTCAAGGGTTTGCTCTGAAACAAACCTTGCTCGACTAAAGAACAACCTTGCTTGATGAAGTGTAGTTTGCTCAGACTAACACTTAGAAGAATTCCAGAAGATAACCTTGCTTGATGTAAGATACCTTGCTTGAATAAGTATAGGCTTGCTCGAAGTGCCAAGTTTGCTAGAATTCCAAACTGAGCAATTTCTTGCCGAGGTTGAGAAGATCCAAATAATCCTTGATCAACTCTTAATCCCGACAATCTCCTCTAGATTGGAACAAACTCAAATGCACCAAAACACCAGTAGGTTACATAAACTTGTCTAAAAATACGCATCAAATTCTCAAAAGCAATAAATTACATTACTTAAAAGAAATATTACATATTCAAATTCTGTCACGAGAACATTACAAATCAAATAAACATAAACAGAAGTATTCATCTTATTGAGCTTCGTTAACCTTCATTCCTTTGATAAAATCTGATAGCAACAAGTTTTTGTTGAAACATAGAGATCTCCCTTTGGAATGGATGTTGAGCTGGAATGTTCCATCTCATTATGTCTTGAAGATCATCCATATGGAGATACTCTAAGCCATAATGTTCTTCAATAATACCCAGAGCCACATCCTCAGTGTTTCTTAAGATAAACGAGTTTGTCTTCACTTCAAAATATATCTGTGAGATTCTTCCATTCCTTTGTACCTCTGAGTTGGGCTTGCTCCTCTGCCTTCTCATGCTTACTCAAGTTTTCTCTTCTTATTTAACAGAGGAAATCCCTTTCTTGATTGTTCTTTCAAATACTTGGATAGATCGTTCCTCTGCTGACCAGTAAATCTTTCATTTTGTTGATTATCATACAAGTGTAGACTTGCTAACTCTTCAAACTGTTCTTTGTTGAAGTCCCGAAAATCATCCACGAATATAATCTTTCTCAGTTCACCACTATTCATGATCACCTTTAGTGTCTTGGTCCTAGAATCAAAATAATGATTCTTTGGCAGAGGCACATTAGATGGTGGTCTTTGTTCTCTTTGTCGAATGGACCTAGTGGTAGGGATAGGAACTATAGATGTAGAAGCCCTTGAAGTGTAATGTCTTTGGGGTTGGGGCCTTCTCACATGTCCTTTTGATTCAAAATTTTTCTCACTCTTCTCTTTCTTCATCATAATCAATGAATGGTAGTTGACACCTTCCTTGGAAAAGATATTTATCATCTCCATAGTTTCTCTGTCCATTTGTTCTTTAGTTGGAGAACTTGGTCTTCTACCTGTTTTCCTTGTGGGACCAGATTGTAAGGACAAAATTCTTTTCTGCTCATCTTCAACTTGATCAAAGTACACTACTTCTTTATTAAACAATTCTTTCAACTGTGATTGACCCAATTTATCAAACACCCCAGCTGGCATACCCTTCTTCAGCATAGGTTGCCTTAGAATGTCAATCTTTTCCTTGTCATCCCATGGCTTCAGCTGAGTTGTCAATTCACAATCAATTAGTTCTTTCTTTACTTCAGTGATTAAGGAAGGAGTTTAAGCTGGTTCTTCATGTTGTACTGATCTTTCAACTCCTTCCTGTGTTTTGCCACTTCTGACTCATATAAATCTTTCTTATGTGCATCATTCAACTTATTCAGATCTCTCCCACACCCCTTGCATCCATCAGTCTTTCAAGAAGTTTTTCTTTAACCTTGGATAGGGTGGCCCTTTTCTCTTCAGCTATCCTGGCCTCGGCTCTATCAACCTTGATCTTTCTCTTCCTTTCTCCCTCTTCTTGTTTGCTTTAATTCCTTCATTCTTCTTTGTTTCATATTAGCAGCTGCAATTTTTCCTTCATCTCTTAATTTTTGTGATATTCTTCCGTACTTTTCATCAACTTCTCTCTTGCTCATTGAATCAACCAGTTCAAAATCATATCCATGTCCCTAAAACAAACCACATTTTCCATCAAATCTCCTAAAAACATTATCTTTCATCTTTAGTTCATCTATTTCCCTTTTCTCAGTTCTCTTCCTCTCTTCTTCTACTTCTTCTTCTTCTTGGGCTTTGAGAGCTTTGCTCAGATTCTCTATGTCTTCATAGCTCATGTGTTTTAGTTGTTCATCATTGTAGTTTCTATTTTTCAAATGTTAGATGTATTGATTCAATTGTCTTTTCTTTTGCTCTCTCTTTTTCCTCACTTCATCCCTTTTCTTTTCAAACAAAAAGTTCAGATCCTCTTCAGATAATTCATTCAATTATTCAAACCTGAATCCTTGACCCATCAGGCTGATTATTCTTTAGTCTTTGACCCATCAGCTTTAACGTTCTCAGTATGTACCTTAGACAAGTGAATTTGAGGTGAAGCTAGTTCATCATTCTTTTCTTTCAAGTCTTCCCCATCCTCATCATCTTCTAGGTCTAGAATGTCCTCCAATGCCCCTATTTGTGGTTCATTGGATTCCATATTCACATTCAGCTCATCATTTTCTGGTTTCACAGTTTGTAGAGGGATATCATCAATTGGTAATTCAGATGATTGTTCAGTCTTCTTCGCCTTATCCCCCCTGCTTCTTCTCATTCACATTTTTCTTCTTCTTCTTCTTTGGCATTAATTCTTCCGGTGTATTATCTCCAGAATAATTAACAAGGTTTATTGGCCATTCTCTTTCAGCTGATTTGATTTCATATAATAGGCTTTCAACTGCCTTATCATTTGCTTTCTTTATCATTTCATCATGGATCCTTTTGGCATCATAATATGTCACAAGCTGTTTATCAGTATTTCCAGTGGAGGGTTCAACAGTTGGTATAGTTTTCTGAAAGTTTCCAGACTGGAACTTGTATACTACAATGGTTAGAGAATTATCAATATCTTCAGCCTGTTGTAGTCTCAAGAGTCTTTCTAAGACCTCTTGTTCAACTTCCCCGTTATCTTCAATGAGTTTCTTCTTCAACTCAATCTGTTTCATTATTATCATTTGTTATTCAATTTCTTTCTCAGTAAGCATGTGATGCTGAATATCTCTTTGAAACCATTCATTTACAATTTTGTCATGCAGCTTCTTTCCTCTCTTAGAAAATTCATCCACAAAGAGAAGATGGTCATTTGACTCATCTAATTTTCTTTTAAGATGCTGAAGTTGACTTTCATGTTCAGTTACTGCCTTACCTTTCTCTGTTCTCCTTTCCTCTTCCACATCCAGAAGCCTAGATGGTCCAACCTCCCTTATCAAAGTAGGTGGAACCTCAATTATCTCCTTAAATAATTCTTCCAACTCCTCATCTATCACTTCCTTTTCTTTCATCAACTAGGAACTGACTTCATCAAAATCAACATTTAGTTCCTCAATTTTATCAGATAGAATGAAAGTTTGACCAGAAATAATAACTTCTTCATTATTTTCATCCAATACACATGTTTTATCACTTTTAACATCAGTAAGAGTTTCATCATTAACAACATCATCATCAATGGTCTCATAAATCTCCCCTTAATCAACATTCTCAGCATTCATAATTACTTCATCAACAACCACATTCTTATCAATATTATCATTTACATCCACTTCATCAGCATTATCAATCAAATCATCAACAGCCTCCTTCTCAGCAATCTCCATTTCCTCTACTTCATCATCATCTTCACTTATAACCATTCTAATCAGTTTTGGTGAATCATCATCTCCAGCTACAGGGACATTCTCCCCTATTTTGGTGCACCTGAGGTCTTTCAACCTTAGACACCAGGGTTTGAATTCTGCTCAAAGCTTGTTTTAGCTGAGATTCCAATTCTTGTTCCTTTCCTTCAGTTTAGTATTTTATGTCCTTAAATCATAGTTTTCCACAATAAGGTCAAAATTTCTTTTCAAAATACCATGAGGTGAAATTGGGGATTGGGTGAAAGGGTCAGATTAAGAGGTTTCAAAAGTTTGAGCTGGATGAGTTTGGATTAAAGGTATTGGGTGGGTGGTTGTAAAGGAATATCATGTTGGTAAATGTTTAAAGAGTGTGTTGGTGACTGGTATGGTGTATGGGTTGGTTTATAAGATGTGAAGGAATAAGTTTTTATATATAAGGTTCTGGGTCAGTTTGGGTTTGGGTTTGGGGTTGGGGTTGTGGTGAAGATGGTGGTGAAGGGATGATTGGCTCAAGGTTTATGGGAAGTGAGGTGGTGAAGGGCTATATGGATCATGTATTTGGGATTGAGGTGGTGAGTG
Organism: Bidens hawaiensis; assembly: GCF_021521415.1. Classification (NCBI taxonomy): domain Eukaryota; kingdom Viridiplantae; phylum Streptophyta; class Magnoliopsida; order Asterales; family Asteraceae; genus Bidens; species Bidens hawaiensis. The sequence goes on along the minus strand of NW_027493404.1, from coordinate 58,777 downwards.
TGGTGGTGGTGAGACAGGTGGTGTAAGGACTGAAACTTGCTGAACATCATTTGAGACAACATCATCATGAAATTCCTCCCCCTCAACTTATGCTACATCATCAATCACATCATCATCTCCTCCATCAGCATGATCGTCATCATTATCAAAATCACTCTCATCTTCATCTTCTTCATCACTCTCATAATCACTGTTTATCATAGGTGAAGCAGGAACCTCCATAATCTCCATTTCATTGTTTACTAACTGTCACACCCCGAAAATCTTCGCTTAACACAGTGGAAGTCTTAACTTAAGCCGTTCAGGTTATGACAGATGCCAATAGCCAATAACAATAAACAATTAATAATAAAAGCTTCATCTTTTATTATAAGAAAATATTTCACAATACCATAGTTTATTACACGTGCTAATGCACGGTTTACAATACTTCAACTTTTGTTCAAACAACCCACGCTCTCATTTCCATGCCACCTTGAAATCTTCACTTACCTGAAAAACATATTAAAATATCGATCAACACAATGTGTTGGTGAGTTTCCCTTTATATTAAAAATAGTCCATATATATATATATATATATGAATCAAAAACGAATCGAAAACACAATTAATTAAATAATTAAATCAGATATCAATTCGTGGGTAATCGTCACTACACCCCGAATTATATCCAAATATTCTGTGTATAATGGTCTACCATTATATCACAAATCCGTGTGTAATGATCCACCGCCATTACATCACAAAACAATAGGCATTTTATTTCTTAAACAAATTGAGATTTTGTAGACCAGCAAAGAATACAACATTACTTATGACTATCATAGTTGATAACCCGATACATACCATACTCAAAATATTCCCACTTTTAACCCAACGCGATTGGAAGTGGGGGGCGTCACCCAAATAGATCTACTAATATTTCTGTGCGCCTTTTAGGGTTAACTGTTATTTAGCTAACTAGATTCATCCCGCATTATACACCAATTTGTAAAACAAAATGCCTTTTAAAGAAAAACATCAACGAATATAATATGAAATAAAGAATATGCTTTTCCCCCAAAACACAATTAAATATCGTTATGAAAACATTTCCAGTTAAGAATCGAAGGGATTCGATAGAGAAACTCACTGTCTTGTAGCTTTCCCAAAATTCCCGTGTCTTATATTAGAACACGTTTTGTTAATAAAAACTTGATTTTAGTTTTTATACCAAAAATCCTTTTAAATTTATTAGTCGTATTCTAATGTACACATAAGCACATAGCACATAAGCGAATACACATAGTTCGATTTTCCGTTAGTTAATTAATTAATTAAATAATATAATAAAATATTTTTTAAGTTTTAGTTGCTGGAATTTTTAAGAAAATATTAATCTTTTATTTTTTCACAAAAACTTGACGGTTTCACCGGTTGTGTCGGTTTTGTGATCAAAATGCGTTAATTCGGTTTTTCGTTTAAATGTAACTTATAAATTATGAAAAATACTTGTTACATAAATATTAATTAAGCTTTACAAGTTTACTTGTGAAAAATATATATTTTGTTTAATATTTTCTTAAAATAGCAAATTTTTAACGTTTTCGTATCGGTTTTTGCGACACGAACCGTTTCGGACTAAGTTTTATTATCTTGTCCTTTTCTCATGTATTAACTTATGTTATACATGGGTATTTTAACACTTTAGGGGCTTTTCTAAAACATTCCCTAGTAGTTGTGTCGGTTTTGCTTAAAAAGCCGATTTTTCGACCGTTTAAGTTACCGTCGCGTCAAATAAATTACACAAGTCTATACTAATCATCCTATGAACTAACCACACGTATAATAACATATAATTCACCATAAATAGCAGTGTTTACCATGTATGTTCATAAGACACGTTAATCGAGTTTTTCGTTTCCTAGTTCGTCTTTTAATTTACCTTAACAAGGTTACTAGTTTAACTTGTTATTTATTTATGTAGATTAATGTTTAAATATCTTAAAAATCCAGATTTTAATTTATTTTATAAGTTTCTAATAATCCAAAGTTTCACTTTTAAATTGAAGGTTCTTATTCTCTTTTCAAAAGAATCTAATCTTCATATCTTTTGAACATTGTCTTTTTCAACAAAAATCAAGTATGATTCCTTTAGATGTTCCTATACCTTTATAACTACTTACTTTTATGATATTCTTACCTTTATCAAACCTTAATCAATCTTTCAAATCAAAGGATCATGGATTTTCATGATTTCTCTATGTGTTGTTTTAACAAAGTTTCTTATTTTAGTTACTTTTAATAATTATAATTAATCAAATTCTTCCACTTTGATTAATACAATTTTATGTTTAATTTATTCATTTAAGTTGTTAGGGTTTCATACATCCTAGATAATCTATTCCGTTTTATTCCTTTAAATTCACAATTCAACAAAGTTTCTATCTTAAGTAAGTCATTGTTTATTTCAATAATGTTTTTAACTAATCCAAGTTTCAAACTATACATCCTATCTTGTTTAAGTTGTTATTAAAATTTGTTGTTTCCATCTATTACAAGTATTTACATCAAAATCTCATTTTCATTGTCAGGTCCCCGATTTCAGCTGGATCTTCCTCAAATCATGTCATAACTCACACAAATGAATGTGTTGACAAGAGAGTTGATGACGGGTTGCTATATTTAGAAAGATTATTGTTTGTTAAAGGCGGACTCAATAACAAACAGGGCAGTTGCTATCAATAATCAAAGGTAACTAACACACATAAGATTCACTCAAAAGATTTCCATTCATACAAAGTTCATCATACAAAAGGATAATCGGTTTAGGGTTTCTTGATAGGAAAGTTAGGTCTGTACTATTCTAAGACAGCCGTCACACTCAATAATATTCTCTCTGAAGGTGTGCCCAAAATTATTCTATTTATAGGCCGGACACCTCCTTTACAGCTTTCATTCCTTCTAGAAACCCTAAATGCTAAAACATATTCAAATTACATATTCAGAACTATTCTAAGTGTAAAACAAGTCTTCAGGGTAGGCTTTGCAACAATATTCATTTTCCGAGTAGGCTGTGTGCTCTGCCATCCTTCAGGACTTGGAAACATAGAAGTGTGCCCGAGATCAGTTTCCAGGTAGACTTTACTTGAAGAGTATTTTACCAAGTAAAATACTCACCTGGTAGACTTCAATCTTCTTGACTTTGCCGGACTTTGCCCGACATACCCTTACGAGCAACCTTGTTCTTCAATGGTCCATTCAACTCTTTGCTAGAAAATAACTTATTAGCAAAGTGTGCTCGGCAGCACTGTTCCTTGCTTGAGTTGAACCTTGCCCGATGTTACTTAGAAATATTCCTTTAAAACATCAAGTCTACTTAGACCACAATTATTAATGAATACCTTGCCCGGTCTTCCAATCACTTGGCTTCATGAGCTTGGTTAGCCAAAAGCTTACTCGGGAGTGAACTTTACTTGGCTCTGAAGAACATACTTGCTTGATAAAGTGAAACTTGTGTAGGTTCCCTGGACGGATCGCACGAGATATCTCGATCAACTCAGGTGCGGAATCCCTGCATAGATCGTTACGAGCGTAGAACACGAATCACACGAACACACGAAACGAACACACGTTATATATTATAACTCAAACACGTGATGTAATATCACTGTTACAGACTTGTAGGTTCCCTGGACGGATCGCACGAGATATCTCGATCAACTCAGGTGCGGAATCCCTGCGTAGAACACGAATCACACGAACACACGAAACGAACACACGTTATATATTATAACTCAAACTCGTGATGTAATATCACTGTTACAGACTCTCGTCCTCACGTTACAATGAACTTGAACAACTGACACGAACTTAAACAACGATTACAAACCAAGCTGTAACCTAGGACTATTTATACACGACAACTTCGCCTGGCATGTTCAGGCGAAGTTGTCCATAACTTCGCTTGACTAACAAGTTCGCCTGTTAAGCGAACTTGTCAGTAACTTCGCTTAAACATACAAAAAATAATTAAACATTACAGACTCGATTACAGACACTAGACTATGAACTACTGACATTATGCACCAACAGACTCCCCCTTGGCAGTAGCTTCATATCTTGATCTTTAAGCACTTGTCTTGTAATCTTCAATCTTGTATCTTCACGCATGCACTCCTTCTCTAACACAAACTGACACAACTCTTTGATACTTCCTCGCTTCGTCCTTCCAAGCAGGAATATAAAAGATTTTCTTCTCATTAAGCACCTTCAGATCAGCTTGCGATAAGTTTACCAAATGCATCAGATCATAAACTCTTAGGAGCTCTTGTTCATCCTCGTCTTCCATCACCGCCTCTGCTGTGTCACAATCCACATACCACCACTTTAGGTCTTTAAGCACATCCTTGGGCATTAGCTTCATCGGTACTTCTTTAAGGCACCGGATCGGTTTATACTTCATGACCATCCAAGGTTTTCCATCAGCTCTCAAACCTCTATCCTTGTCTTCAACAAGTTTTTCCTTCTGCGGTTTCAACAGCTCAAACTTCTTCTCTTTTATACTCTCTCTCCATACAATTTTCTCAATGACTCTAGCCATATTATCGTCATTTCGATTGATTAACCCCAATCTGGCTAAGTCTTTCACTTCACATTCCGGCAGTGTATTCAACGACCTTAACATTCTTTTAAAATACTGAACGCCGTCATACCGTTTAATCACAAAGAGCTTCAACTGCTCATCATAGATCCAGCAAATAATCCCTTTCTTCGCTTCAGCATAGCCTTTAATATTGTAACTCTTCTTAAACATTGTAGGGACCGCTGGTTTCTTCGATTTGACGAACCACTGAGCATAGCCTTCCTTCCACCTAGGCTGCTCTTCCCATTCAGTCTCATCGATTACTGTCTCATTACCCATATCTGCTTTCTCCACACCTGGAATGTCATGCTCTACATTCTCTTCTACTACTTCACCTTCTTCAACATCTTCTTCAATCACAATCTGACCTCCAATCTTCTCAATCTTCTCAATTGGCAGCACATCATCATCAAACAACACATCATCACTAAACATATCATATTCTAATTCTTTCAAAGCATCAATCACATCATCTCCCATTCCTTCATCATCAACCATCACCACTTCATCACCACCAGACCCGCCAGCCGCACCTGCAGACTCCCCCTGAGCTGTGGAAGTCCCAAGAGCTTGAGTAGTTCTTGGCAACTCACCACCTGCACCTTTCGATGCATTGGGATCATCGTCTCTATCATTTCTCTTCTTTGTCCTTAACTCGTCGCCTTTACAGCCTGTCTCCCCCTGAGATGCCAAGAACTCCTTCATAGCATCTATAATTCTCCCATGTTCAACCAGGAGGGACGACTGTAGTTGATTTTCTGCTACTAGGCGTTGAATAGCCTGGGTCTGGACAAGATTCACCCTTGATTGTTCTGCCACGACCCGCTCAAGTGCAGCTATTCTCTCCGAGTCTGAGAGGGTTGCATCGAAATCAAACCTCATGTGAGATGTGTCTTGAGTATACTCAGCAGGGATTTCGAATGAAACCGGGACATCAGAAGCAGTTGTGGACGTAACCGCAGGTGGTATCGTGACCGACAACCCTGCAGTTGCAACGACTGTCGACTCAACAAATTGTGCAACCACCTCTGAAGGAGTAAGCGTTGGAGGTGGTAAAGACACAATCTCCGGAGTCGTCATCTGTAGTGTGATCGATGGGATGCCGAAAGCTGATGTAGCCACCACGGGAACATCCGCGGCGCTTAAACTTGTAACCTGTACAGATGTGGGAACAATCGACATACCTGACAGTGCGGATGGAGCGAACCGTACAACTCTTAAAGTCTCTCCAGCTCCCATACCTGCACCTGTCCTTTCCCGTCTTGAACGTCTGATCAGTTTGTGAATATCTTCTTCTTCTTCTTCTGACTCACTATCATCAACTGTCCTCTTTCTCTTCCCTAACGTCCTCTCTCGAGTCACCAACATCCTTCTCGCCTCATCCATAACATCATCAAGATCTGAGTCAGCCACCGTCGTAGCTGCTCTAGTAACACGCACAGTCGAGACACGTTCAACTGGGATCTGAAGGTTCTCCTCTGGATCCACCTGATCCATATCGAAGAATCCTTGACCTCCGAATTCTGCATCAAGGTCCACTTCCTCCTCCGGTGACACAACTGGAGCAGCAGGTATAGCTTGAGATGCTCCTGCCTGTTGTGGTGCCGGGTCTCTGAACTCATCCCCACGAGCTGGCACATACCCCGGGTTTATTAAGTACCCAAAGAGTGGAGTATGCCTTGGACGCAGTTCAGGCTTGCTCCTCGCGCTGGATGTTCGGCATTGAGCGAAGATACGTTTGCTCACACTCTCCACTTATCTTATTGGACCTCTTTGAGGCAACGTGGGAGCAACATGATTCAAGATCATCTGAATGAATCTTGGATACATGATGAACCTCTCATGAGCCATTGCTCTTCTCTGTCTATCCATCTCGTAAAAGACCATCTGACTAAAGCTATAACGTTTGTTATAAGTCAGAGCAGTCATTGCTGACTGCATGGTCGCACCCATACCATCAGTGCCCGCCTTCCTCCCAGACATGCAGACAATCATTACGTGCATGAGGAAGCGCCACTGATCGAGTAGGAAACCCTTCCTCCTCTGAGTATCACCTAATGGACCAGAATAGCCCATTCGGAGAAACGCTCCATCACGGAACGGAGCCACAAACTCTGTAGGGTCATCCCTAGTCTCCTCACCGAACCGTAAAGCCACCCGTATTTGTTCAGATGAGAACTGAACCTCTTGATTGTTGACGGTTGCTCGCATAACCGGGGGCTCAACGCGGCAATCGTATTCCACAGTCTGCCAGAAATCCTCGATATTGGGTAAGGATATCGGCAGAGTCGTAGTGATAGCGTGGAATATCCTCGAGCGAATGAGGAATATGATTATCTCGCGGTAATCCTCAACACCGCTCGCTTCCGGGTCTAAGGTGATATACATGTTATGACCCGGGAAGAATTGCCTCTGATTATCTCCATCGTCACCTCCAGCACCTCCAGCACCTGCTACTGCAGCCATATCTGCAACAAACGAACCAAGTTAGATAAACGTTAAGGCGTACCACAAGTTCGCTTGTTACCATGTGCGAAGTTGTGATAAAATCTGTATAGGCGAAGTTAAAGTTGGGGCGAAGTTGGGAACAACTTCGCTTCATCTTTAAGTTCGTCTAATAATTAAAAAATTAAAAGGTCCAGGCGAAGTTAATGATAACTTCGCTTCACCACAACATCGCCTCAGGCGAAGTTGAGCCTCAGGCGAAGTTACAGATAACTTCGCCTAAACCTTAAGTTCGCCTGAATCTGAAACGGTGACAATAAGGTTGATTCAATCATCGAAAATCTGGTGTGTCGGTCAATTTTGACGATTTAGGAGACTAAAACACATGATATTAAGGCAATCCGGACGATCAGCTTGCTCATGAACACGTAAAAACAAGCTTTGAAATCGGGTATAAGGTTCGAACGTCCGAGGTCGCTAACCGGGTGTCGAAACAACCTAGGGTTAACAACATTGAACATCGATTATAAGATATAGAACCCAAACACACCTTGAATACTGATTGAAATCGAAAAAAAGATAATCAGATGATAATCGAATTAAGTTCGCTGTGATATTCGAGAATAAGTTCGCTGATATATAAAATAATGAACGAATGACCTTTGAAAATCCTTATATAGGGGCGGAGTTATACAGGCGAAGTTACGGTTAACTTCGCCTAGGCGAAGTTATTCACAAGTTCGCCTGTTTAACAACATCGCCTATATTTACAAAATCAACCCTTATAATTTGAACATTTTGCAATTAACTTTTAAAATTTCCCTTTAAGAGTTAAATAACACGATCAAGTCCAAGTAAGCAGTTATAAAATCATAAACTACCTAAGTACGAAAAAAATTTAAAAAAAATTAAAGTACAAGGGATCAAATTTTAGTCTCGATAGGGACTACTACGTTTTAGAAAAGATCCGAACAGAAATCATACTAATTACGTGACTGTCACATAGATCCGTGTTTAGCTGTATTATGACATAAAGAAACAGGTTGTAAGCAGGTAAATAACTTAAGATGGTTTTCATCATTTCTGTGATACGAGTTAGGTTCAATTATTCCTCAAAATTTAAGTGGGCAACAACTCAGAGATTATGATGCCTCTTATCTATCCTCAAAGCATATTTGGCTTTCCCCAAGTCACCCCGAATTGACCTCGACCCATAGTGTCTGATTAAGTTTGTAAGTACTCTTCATCTGGTTCCCGTTCTCTTTCTTACTCCATGATTGAGAAGTCTTGACATTTTCAGCTCTAGAATGTTTCAATAAATCATAAGGTTTTTTTTATTTTATTTTATTTTTTTTTATTTTTTTTTAACATTTACATAGACTTCAGAGTAGTAAACAACTGCAAGTCCCGAATCTGGATCACTGCAGTTTCTTCACACACTATCTTTATGGGAATCAGAACACGTACGGGCTCGTGTATGACTGGGTAATCGCTTTTCTGCCTATCATTCGGAAAGATATATATGGAGACATGCAAAACTCGTAAGGAGTTTCCACGTAAAATCAAGTAGATTTAGTTTGTATCACATCTACTTTTACGCACCATATAAAGCTACCATGACATACAATAACTGTCCTAAAGCCTTTTAAGCCTAATAACTTCACTAGTTAAGCACACAGAATCAATATATTTATCATTTTCCAAGGTTGGATCAATTTTCTGTTAAACATAGCAAACGAACTTCTTACGAAGTAGCAGACTTGAAAAATAATTTCATTTCCCTTTTAAAAATTTTAACATTAATCGCCCCGACCAAAACAAAGTCTTTAGGTAAACGGCTATCCCGAAGATCCAATGGATCAGCTGGACCGACCACATACAAGTATGTGTCCTTCTAACTAAGTATGATCGACTAATTTTAAGCGAAAGATTGAAAACTCATCATAAACCGCCCCGGTCACTTTCAGTCCTTTGGTTAATGGCTATCCTCAAATTCTACAAGTAGTGACGTTTTTTTATTTTTTTATTTTTATATTTTTTTTTAAATATAATATGAAAAGCATGGTTACTCGGGATTGATCATCCCATTCAGCTCGATAAGGTTTTAAAATCTTGTTTTGTCAAACGCTTTAGTATAAAGATCAGCGAAATTATCAAGCGTATCCACCTTTTCAAGCACAATCAGTTTCTTCTCAGCACAATCCCGTATAAAATGATGACGTATGTCGATATGTTTAGTTTTACTGTGCTTCACGGGATTGTTAGTTACTGAGATAGCAGCTGTGTTATCAATGCAAATAGGAGTAAGTAAGAAATTCAGACCATAGTCGCGCAACTGTTGTTGAATCCAAAGAACCTGGGAGCAGCAGTTGGATGCTGCCATGTATTCTGCTTCACAGGTTGAAATTGCGACTGAAGTCTACTTCTTGCATTGCCACGACACCAATCTGCCACCAAGAAACTGACATCCACCAGTTGTTGACTTCCTACTCTGATTGCACCCTCCATAATCAGAATCTGTGTAAGCGACTAGCTCCAAGTCTCCTCCTCTCGGGTACCACAACCCCAGCTTCGGCTTGCCCTTGAGATACCTCAGTATCCTCTTCACACCCTTCAGATGAGATTCTTTTGGGTTTGCCGTCTGACTCAGCACCCAATTTGTGATTGACGCAGATTGGAGTGTCGAATGGAGTGCTGTCCTCCATCTTGAAGCGTTTGAGCACATCATGGACATACTTGGTCTGATGAATGAACATCCCATCCTTCTTCTGATCAACCTGCAATCCTAAAAAGATAGTTAGTTCACCCATAGCACTCATTTCAAACATCTTTTTCATGACGGCCTCAAAATCTTGACACATGGAGACTTTTGATGCAGCAAAGATAATGTCATCCACGTAGACTTGCACCAGCAGGAAGTCGCTTCCATCTCTCTTGAAGAACAACGTGCTATCTATCTTCCCTCTTTCAAACCCATTTTCAAGCAAGTAATCTGATAAAGTTGAATACCAGACACGAGGTGCCTGATGTAGTCCATACAATGCCTTGCTTAACTTGTACACGTGATCAGGAAAGTCTGGGTCAGGAAAACCCGGAGGTTGCTCAACATACACTACCTCATCAACTTTCCCATTCAGAAACGCACTCTTCACATCCAACTGAAATACCTTCATCTTCTTATAAGCAGCGAACGCCAAAAACAATCTAATGGCTTCCAACCTTGCGACAGGAGCGAACACTTCATTATAATCAATCCCTCTAGTTGATTAAAACCTTTAACGACTAGCCTCGCCTTGTTTCTTATGATAATCCCTTTCTCATCTCTCTTGCACTTAAACACCCATTTTGTGCCTATCGCATGCACATGCTTCGGTTTTTCAACCAAAGTCCAAACTTCCATTTTCTTGAATTGAGCCAACTCTTCTTGCATAGCTTCGACCCACGAGCTGTCCTTGAGAGCCATTTGATAATTCTTCGGTTCAATCTGGCTGATAAAGCAGGTGTACAAGCATTCGTTGATTATGCCTGTCTCCTTGATTCTTGTGTAAACACAGGTGTGCTCATTCAAGCTACGTCTTGTTTGTACACCGGAGGACACATCACCAATCACCTTCTCCAAAGGGTGATCTTTATGAATTCTCGTGGTCGGAACAGAACCGACATGCAAATTGTCTTCCAAGTTAGAAGAGAGCTCGTCAATGGTTATTTCATGTTGAGAGTGAAATGGATTGAAAAATTCTTCTTCAGTCGAGGCAGCAGGGGTATCGACAGCATTTGATGAGGAAGGTTGACATTTATCGATCAGCTGTCTTTGCAATAGGTTTTCTTCCTCATCAAGGATCATCTTCGTAGCAACTCTCTCTTCTTCTTCAGCAATATCCAAATACGGTATGTTAAAAGACTTAAAAAGTTTAACATAGTCGAAAAACTCAGCAGGTCCGTTGCTTGGTTTTGGCGGTTGGTAACTTGTGATATCGGTGTTACACACCACCTCAACCTTGCTGGTCGATGTATTAAAGACACGTCTGTTGGGAGTCCCAACAACATAACCGACTAAGATTCCTTCATCGGCTACTTCACCAAATTTAGAATTTGTCTTTAAAATCGAACAAGGGGACCCGAATGGTTCAAGACCACTCAAGTTGGGCTTTCTCCCATGCATAAGCTCATAACACGTTTTACCAAGTCTTTTAACAGTTAAGACTCTATTCAGAACATAACAGGCTGTAGCAACAGCTTCAGCCCAAAACACCACAGGAAGCTTCGAATCAGCCAGCATTGTTCTGGCTCCTTCAATTAATGTTCTGTTCTTCCTTTCAGCCACTCCATTCTGTTGCGGTGTATACGGAGCGCTGTATTGGTGTTCAATCCCTTTCTGAAGGCAGAAGATCTCCATATCAAAATTCTTGAACTCCGTTCCATTGTCACTCCTGATGAACTTAACCCTTTTATCCATAACGTTCTCAACTTTGGTAATCAAATTCTTCACCATCTGAGCCGTTTCGTCTTTTGATTTCAGGAAATATACCCACGAATATCGTGAGTAGTCATCAGTGATCACCAAGCAATAAGAAGTACCTCCTAGACTTTTTGCATTCACGGGACCGAAGAGATCCATGTGAAGCAACTCTAGAGTACTGACAATAGAATTGACCTTCTTGGTGTGATGGGATTTCTTGTGCTGCTTTCCCTTCTTGCACGCTATACATTTATCTTCAAAATTGAAATTCTTCAAGGGAACGCCCAGCACAAGTCCATTCTTGACAATGTTGTTCATCTTCCGAAGATGAATGTGCCCCATTCTCCTATGCCACAATTCGGACTCCGATTCGCTCGCTTTTGTCATAAGGCATGATTCTTCCTTGGCCATTTCAGTTGACCTTATATCCATAATATATGTATTCCTTTCACGTGGAGCCTTCATCACAATCCACTCCTCTGGTATCTGAAAACCAGGTTGCAACACAATCGCCTCATTCTTTGTAAAATGAACGGTGTACTCCTTATCACAGATCTGCGACACACTCAGCAGATTGTGCTTCAATTCTTATACAAAGTTAACTTTCTCCAATGTCATCTTTCCGTTCGACACCGTTCCCATTCCTGTAATCTTGCCTCCACTTTCACCGGCAAAGCTCACTCTCCCTCCTTGAACAGGTTTCACATCGTGTAACAAGTATTCGTTACCCGTCATGTGCCGGGAACAGCCGCTATCCACAACCCAAAGATTGTTGGCAGCCCTGTTCAACTGTTCCTGCACAATAAAGCAAAAGATTAGAATTTAGGGACCCAAGACCAATTGGTCTTGGATCTATACATCCAAAACTTTGGCTTTCCAAAGTTAGTACTTTGATAATTCCTGTAAGTCCTACTAGGATACCTCCTTGTAGATTGATTGTGAGGCCTTCCAAACCTTAGTGAATTGAAAGAATTATAGTTTGTAGTTTGGTTGTTAGTAGTGTAAAACTGAGTTTTGTTTCTATGAAAACCTGAATTAGTCACATATTTGAATTTTGAATGGTTTTCATTTTTAGCAGTATGATAATTACTATTAGGCTTATTCTCAGTTTTAGTAGGTCTCACACCTCTGAATCGCTGCTTCAGAGGGCAATCTGCAACAAGGTGTCCTAATTGATTACACCTAAAACAACACCTATGCTCAACTTTTTTATCAACCGGTGTTTTAGATGTCGAGGCTTTATTACAGCCCGTTCGTCTCACATATGGTGGGACATACGGGTTTAGTGGAGTACTCTTTTTATTCGTCTTATCTTTCTCTCCACCATTGGGTAATACCACCTCCTCTTTTGCCTTACCAGACTCGGATGACTTATCCGAATCCGATGAGACTGGACTTGGGTCAGAAATTATAACACTTGAAACAGGCGAAATTGTTTCGCCTCCACTAACATTTGGTTCTTTACAAGTTACTTTAACTGGTACTGTCTGAGCAACCTCAAAGTCAACAGATTTCTGAACACTAGGGTTAAAAGTGTAATTGTGATTATAAGGTGGTGGAACCTCATGATAACCGATTCCTCCTCTCTTAGCAGAGGAACCTTGATCACTAACAAGGTGATCAAGAATAGCAGGGGAATTTCTGAACTGCTCTAGTTTTCTATTCATTTCCACCACTTTTACCTGGTGATCAGCAATCTGTTTTTCTCTATCAGCAATTAGTTTGGTTTTTTCCTCCAAAACTTCATAGCTTAAATCAATCACTTCAATTTTTTCAGCAAGTTTTGTTTTTAGACTTTTAACATCTTTTTCACAAGCTTTTATTTTGACTTTATAGCTATTTTCTCTTGCTTTTGTAAAATGATGATCTTCTTTTAGGGTTTTAAATTCAGCATCCAACCTAACATACTGATCGGTTATAGTTGCTAATTGCTCAGACAAGTTTTCACATTTAGAACATGTAGGTTTAGAACATATCTCGGAGAGCTGGTCTTTAACATCTGCCATGAAAGCTTTTTCTTCTCCGGTAACCTTCTCACTTTCTTCAGTTTCAACCTTTGCCAAATTTGCCTGCTCAAAAGTTTCTTCAGAATGCAAGTTCCAGTTATATTCTCCATCTCCTCTGGAAATCATTGCACTATAATCTTTAGAACCCCCACTTTGCTGTGTAGACCTGCCCTGACTTCGTTCTACACGCTCATTCCTGCATTCCTTAGCAAAGTGACCGTTTTGCTGACAATTGTAGCATCTTACCTTCGTCTTGTCGAACCCTGGCCTTCCACCGACAAACTTTCTTCCGGTCTTATTCATAAACCTTTTCACTCTTCTCACGATCATGGCCATCTGCCATTGTAGATCCATTTCTTCCATATCATCAGCATCAATCTGGTCATAGTCTTCATCCAACATAGCTGGATCAACAATCTTCCCCTGAATGTAGTTCTCATAGGAAGCAATAAAAGAAGCATAGAGACCAAACTGCTCTTCAGCAGATTTGACACTCATAGGCATCTTGGAGTAGTTGTTGCTGGGAATACTTGGAGAGCAACTACTCTTGCTTACATGGGGTTGAGAACCACTCGATCCACCTGCTACATAGCAAACATCACCATTTGTGTTGACTGACACATGACCCTCATGTGATGAGTTTGCGCCCGACTCTCCCTTCGAGTAGTAGGCAGCAGATTCAGTTTTTGATCCTGAGCTAGTGTTGACTTTAGCTCCATACTTACCTGGATCTTGAACCTGATCCATAGGTGTCTCTTTTCTGACCATGTTAAGCTCAAAGGTTCTGAGCTTGTTGACTGCCGTTTCTAGATCATATGCGGGAAAGTCTTTGTCTTCCCTCATCAGCACAGTGTACATCTCCCATTTTGGTGGGAGAGCATCTAGAAGCTTCTCAAATATTTCTTCTTCTCGGTAGGAAATTGAATAGTTGCTCAATTCAGTCATCAGATGGTAATATCGAGTGATAATATCATCTAAAGATTCATTCTTCAAATACTTGAAGACTGAGAACTGGGTTTTGAGCAATTTTATCTTTGAAGCACGGATTCCAACATTCCCTTCAAATCTGTTCTCAAGAGCTTCCCAAAGCCCTCTTGCTGACGTGTACTTTCTAAACGTATGAAGGATCTCTTGTGGAAGAGCCATAGTAATAGCAGCATGAGCGTTGCTCTCGGCCTCATACATCTTTTTCTCTTCTTCTTCCATTTTACTATACTTTTTGATTTGATCACGACCTTCATACTCCATAACTGGTGGAATATAACCATCCTGGATGCATACCCACATTTTCGCATCCTGGTACTTGACATATTGTATGAACCGATCCTTCCATGCAACGAAATCGGTTCCCTTCAGCAATCTTGGGGCCTTAGTAGCTGACCCTGCTTCAACTTCCATCTTTACTAACTCAGAGATGTTAATCGACGACATCTTTCCCGAAAAGTAAGAAACCCGAAAAATTAAAATTTTTTTTTTTAAAGCACTGTAGGCGAAGTTACGGATAACTTCGCTTTAGTCTTAACTTCGCAGAAGAACTTCGCTGATGATTAACTTCGCTTAAGGTAAGCGAACTTAGGAGGTAGGCGGAGTTGTAGAGAACTTCGCTGAGTTAGGCGAACTTGAGAAGGTAGGCGAAGTTGTGGATAACTTCGCTTAACCTTATATCTTCGCTGAAACCCTACGTATCCTGACGGCAACTTCGCCTGATGAACACGGACGTTTTTGCAGATCTGTAATCTGGATTTTACGAGGTTTTTGACGGTGCAACGGCTTGAATACGATAGTAGGAGGTAAGATTGACTCAAAAACACAGAAAACACGTCCCGCGAATAGTCGAAACGGGACGATTTCTACACCCGCGTGAATATCCCGAACCACACAATCGAGCAAATGCTCTGATACCAATTGTAGGTTCCCTGGACGGATCGCACGAGATATCTCGATCAACTCAGGTGCGGAATCCCTGCGTAGATCGTTACGAGCGTAGAACACGAATCACACGAACACACGAAACGAACACACGTTATATATTATAACTCAAACACGTGATGTAATATCACTGTTACAGACTCTCGTCCTCGCGTTACAATGAACTTGAACAACTGACACGAACTTAAACAACGATTACAAACCAAGCCGTAACCTAGGACTATTTATACACGACAACTTCGCCTGGCATGTTCAGGCGAAGTTGTCCATAACTTCGCTTGACTAACAAGTTCGCCTATTAAGCGAACTTGTCAGTAACTTCTCTTAAACATACAAAACGTAATTAAACATTACAGAGTCGATTACAGACACTAGACTATGAACTACTGACATTATGCACCAACAAGACTCTCGTCCTCACGTTACAATGAACTTGAACAACTGACACGAACTTAAACAACGATTACAAACCAAGCCGTAACCTAGGACTATTTATACACGACAACTTCGCCTGGCATGTTCAGGCGAAGTTGTCCATAACTTCGCTTGACTAACAAGTTCGCCTGTTAAGCGAACTTGTCAGTAACTTCGCTTAAACATACAAAACATAATTAAACATTACAGACTCGATTACAGACACTAGACTATGAACTACTGACATTATGCACCAACAGACTCCCCCTTGGCAGTAGCTTCATATCTTGATCTTTAAGCACTTGTCTTGTAATCTTCAATCTTGTATCTTCACGCATGCACTCCTTCTCTAACACAAACTGACACAACTCTTTGATACTTCCTCGCTTCGTCCTTCCAAGCAGGAATATAAAAGATTTTCTTCTCATTAAGCACCTTCAGATCAGCTTGCGATAAGTTTACCAAATGCATCGGATCGTAAACTCTTAGGAGCTCTTGTTCATCCTCGTCTTCCATCACCGCCTCTGCTGTCTCACAATCCACATACCACCACTTTAGGTCTTTAAGCACATCCTTGGGCATTAGCTTCATCGGTACTTCTTTAAGGCACCGGATCGGTTTATACTTCATGACCATCCAAGGTTTTCCATCAGCTCTCAAACCTCTATCCTTGTCTTCAACAAGTTTTTCCTTCTGCGGTTTCAACAGCTCAAACTTCTTCTCTTTTATAGTCTCTCTCCATACAATTTTCTCAATGACTCTAGCCATATTATCGTCATTTCGATTGATTAACCCCAATCTGGCTAAGTCTTTCACTTCACATTCCGGCAGTGTATTCAACGACCTTAACATTCTTTTAAAATACTGAACGCCGTCATACCGTTTAATCACAAAGAGCTTCAACTGCTCATCATAGATCCAGCAAATAATCCCTTTCTTCGCTTCAGCATAGCCTTTAATATTGTAACTCTTCTTAAACATTGTAGGGACCGCTGGTTTCTTCGTTTTGACGAACCACTGAGCATAGCCTTCCTTCCACCTAGGCTGCTCTTCCCATTCAGTCTCATCGATTACTGTCTCATTACCCATATCTGCTTTCTCCACACCTGGAATGTCATGCTCTACATTCTCTTCTACTATTTCACCTTCTTCAACATCTTCTTCAATCACAATCTGAGCTCTAATCTTCTCAATCTCCTCAATTGGCAGCACATCATCATCAAACAACACATCATCACTAAACATATCATCATCTAATTCTTTCAAAGCATCAATCACATCATCTTCATCATCAACCATCACCACCCCATCACCACCAGAACCGCCAGCCGCACCTGCAGACTCCCCCTGAGCTGTGGAAGTCCCAAGAGCTTGAGTAGTTCTTGGCAACTCACCACCTGCACCTTTCGATGCATTGGGATCATCGTCTCTATCATTTCTCTTCTTTGTCCTTAACTCGTCGCCTTTATAGCCTGCCTCCCCCTGAGATGCCAAGAACTCCTTCATAGCATCTATAATTCTCCCATGTTAAACCAGGAGGGACGACTATAGTTGATTTTCTGCTACAAGGCGCTGAATAGCCTGGGTCTGGACAAGATTCACCCTTGATTGTTCAGCCACGACCCGCTCAAGTGCAGCTATTCTCTCCAGTCTGAGAGGGTTGCATCGAAATCAAACCTCATGTTAGATGTGTCTTGAGTATACTCATCAGGGATTTCGAATGAAACCGGGACATCAGAAGCAGTTGTGGACGTAACCGCAGGTGGTATCGTGACCGACAACCCTGCAGTTGCAACGACTGTCGACTCAACAAATTGTACAACCACCTCTGAAGGAGTAAGCGTTGGAGGTGGTAAAGACACAATCTCCGGAGTCGTCATCTGTAGTGTGATCGATGGGATGCCGAAAGCTGATGTAGCCACCACGGGAACATCCGCGGCGCTTAAACTTGTAACCTGTACAGATGTGGGAACAATAGACATACCTGACAGTGCGGATGGAGCAAACCGTACAACTCTTGAAGTCTCTCCAGCTCCCATACCTGCACCTGTCCTTTCCCGTCTTGAACGTCTGATCAGTTTGTGAATATCTTCTTCTTCTTCTTCTGACTCACTATCATCAACTGTCCTCTTTCTCTTCCCTAACGTCCTTTCTCGTGTCACCAACATCCTTCTCGCCTCATCCATAACATCATCAAGATCTGAGTCAGCCACCATCGTAGCTGCTCTAGTAACATTCACTTCCCGAACCTGTGCAGCAGAGACCTGCACCTCTTCTTGCGGATCAAACCGGTCCATATCGAAGAATCCTTGGCCGCCAAATGCAGCATCAAGGTCTACATCCTCCTCAGCCGATACAACAGGCACAGCAGGTACATTTCGAGTTGCTCCTGCCTGTCGTGGTTGAGGGTCTCTGAACTCATCCCCAGTAGCAGGAACATACTCCGGGTTGATTAAATACCCAAACAGGGGAGTATGCCTCGGACGCAGCTCAGGCTTGCTTCTCGCACTCGAAGTCCGGCATTGAGCAAAGATCCGTTTGCTCACACTCTCCACGTATCGTATTGGACGTCTTTGAGGCAACGTGGGAGCAACATGATTCAAGATCATCTGAATGAATCTTGGATACATGATGAACCTCTCACGAGCCATCGCTCTCCTCTGTCTATCGATCTCATAAAAGACCATCTGACTGAAGCTATAACGTTTGTTATAAGTCAGAGCAGTCATTGCGGACTGCATGGTCGCACCCATCCCGTCAGTGCCCGCCTTCCTCCCTGACGTGCAGACAATCATTACGTGCATGAGGAAGCGCCACTGATCGAGTAGGAAACCCTTCCTCCTCTGAGTATCACCTAATGGACCATAATAGCCCATTCGGAGAAACGCTCCATCACGGAACAGAGCCACAAACTCTGTAGGTTCATCCCTAGTCTCCTCACCGAACCGTAAAGCCACCCGTATTTGTTCAGATGAGAACTGAACCTATTGATTGTTGACGGTTGCTCGCATAACCGGGGGCTCAACGCGGCAATCGTATTCCACAGTCTGCCAGAAATCCTCGATATTGGGTAAGGATATCGGCAGAGTCGTAGTGATAGCGTGGAATATCCTCGAGCGAATGAGGAATGTGATTATCTCGCGGTAATCCTCAACACCGCTCGCTTCCGGGTCTAAGGTGATATACATGTTATGACCCGGGAAGAATTGCCTCTGATTATCTCCATCGTCACCTCCAGCACCTCCAGCACCTGCTACTGCAGCCATATCTGCAACAAACGAACCAAGTTAGATAAACGTTAAGGCGTACCACAAGTTCGCTTGTTACCATGTGCGAAGTTGTGATAAAATCTGTATAGGCGAAGTTAAAGTTGGGGCGAAGTTGGGAACAACTTCGCTTCATCTTTAAGTTCGTCTAATAATTAAAAAAATAAAAGGTCTAGGCGAAGTTAATGATAACTTCGCCTCACCACAACATCGCCTCAGGCGAAGTTGAGCCTCATGCGAAGTTACGGATAACTTCGCCTAAACCTTAAGTTCGCCTGAATCTGAAACGGCGACAGTAAGGTTGATTCAATCATCGAAAATCTGGTGAGTCGGTCAATTTTGACTATTTAGGAGACTAAAACACATGATATTAAGGCAACCCGGACGATCAGTTTGCTCATGAACACGTAAAAACAAGCTTTGAAATCGGGTATAAGGTTCGAACGTCCGAGGTCGCTAACCGGGTGTCGAAACAACCTAGGGTTAACAACATTGAACATCGATTATAAGATATAGAACCCAAACACACCTTGAATACTGATTGAAATCGAAAAAAAGATAATCAGATGATAATCGAATTAAGTTCGCTGTGATATTCGAGAATAAGTTCGCTGATATATAAAATAATGAAAGAATGACCTTTGAAAATCCTTATATAGGGGCGGAGTTATACAAGCGAAGTTACGGTTAACTTCGCCTAGGCGAAGTTATTCACAAGTTCGCC
Organism: Bidens hawaiensis; assembly: GCF_021521415.1. NCBI lineage: Eukaryota > Viridiplantae > Streptophyta > Magnoliopsida > Asterales > Asteraceae > Bidens > Bidens hawaiensis. The sequence continues at coordinate 38,909 of NW_027493404.1, read as the reverse complement.
TGTTTAACAACAACGCCTATATTTACAAAATCAACCCTTATAATTTGAACATTTTGCAATTAACTTTTAAAATTTCCCTTTAAGAGTTAAATAACATGATCAAGTCCAAGTAACCAGTTATAAAATCATAAACTACCTAAGTACGAAAAAACTTTAAAAAAAAAATTAAAGTACAAGGGATCAAATTTTAGTCTCGATAGGGACTACTACGTTTTAGAAAAGATCCGAAGAGAAATCATACTAATTACGTGACTGTCACATAGATCCGTGTTTAGCTGTATTATGACATAAAGAAACAGGTTGTAAGCAGGTAAATAACTTAAGATGGTTTTCATCATTTCTGTGATACGAGTTAGGTTCAATTATTCCTCAAAATTTAAGTGGGCAACAACTCAGAGATTATGATGCCTCCTATCTATCCTCAAAGCATATTTGGCTTTCCCCAAGTCACCCCGAATTGACCTCTACCCATAGTATCTGATTAAGTTTGTAAGTACTCTTCATCTGGTTCCCGTTCTCTTTCTTACTCCATGATTGAGAAGTCTTGACATTTTCAGCTCTAGAATGTTTCAATAAATCATAAGGTTTTTTTTTTTTAATTTTTTTTTTTTTTATTTTTTTTTTAACATTTACATAGACTTCAGAGTAGTAAACAACTGCAAGTCCCGAATCTGGATCACTGCAGTTTCTTCACACACTATCTTTATGGGAATCAGAACACGTACGGGCTCGTGTATGACTGGGTAATCGCTTTTCTGCCTATCATTCGGAAAGATATATATGGAGACATGCAAAACTCGTAAGGAGTTTCCACGTAAAATCAAGTAGATTTAGTTTGTATCACATCTACTTTTACGCACCATATAAAGCTACCATGACATACAATAACTGTCCTAAAGCCTTTTAAGCCTAATAACTTCACTAGTTAAGCACACAGAATCAATATATTTATCATTTTCCAAGGTTGGATCAATTTTCTGTTAAACATAGCAAACGAACTTCTTACGAAGTAGCAGACTTGAAAAATAATTTCATTTCCCTTTTAAAAATTTTAACATTAATCGCCCCGACCAAAACAAAGTCTTCAGGTAAACGGCTATCCCGAAGATCCAATCGATCAGCTGGACCGACCACATACAAGTATGTGTCCTTCTAACTAAGTATGATCGACTAATTTTAAGCGAAAGATTGAAAACTCATCATAAACCGCCCCGGTCACTTTCAGTCCTTTGGTTAATGGCTATCCTCAAATTCTACAAGTAGTGACGTTTTTTTATTTTTTTATTTTTATATTTTTTTTAAATATAACATGAAAAGCATGGTTACTCGGGATTGATCATCCCATTCAGCTCGATAAGGTTTTGAAATCTTGTTTTGTCAAACGCTTTAGTATAAAGATCAGCGAAATTATCAAGCGTATCCACCTTTTCAAGCACAATCAGTTTCTTCTCAGCACAATCCCGTATAAAATGATGACGTATGTCGATATGTTTAGTTTTACTGTGCTTCACGGGATTGTTAGTTACTGAGATAGCAGCTGTGTTATCAATGCAAATAGGAGTAAGTAAGAAATTCAGACCATAGTCGCGCAACTGTTGTTGAATCCAAAGAACCTGGGAGCAGCAGTTGGATGCTGCCATGTATTCTGCTTCACAGGTTGAAATTGCGACTGAAGTCTGCTTCTTGCATTGCCACGACACCAATCTGCCACCAAGAAACTGACATCCACCAGTTGTTGACTTCCGACTCTGATTGCACCCTCCATAATCAGAATCTGTGTAAGCGACTAGCTCCAAGTCTCCTCCTCTCGGGTACCACAACCCCAGCTTCGGCTTGCCCTTGAGATACCTCAGTATCCTCTTCACACCCTTCAGATGAGATTCTTTTGGGTTTGCCGTCTGACTCAGCACCCAATTTGTGATTGACGCAGATTGGAGTGTCGAATGGAGTGCTGTCCTCCATCTTGAAGCGTTTGAGCACATCATGGACATACTTGGTCTGATGAATGAACATCCCATCCTTCTTCTGATCAACCTGCAATCCTAAAAAGAAAGTTAGTTCACCCACAGCACTCATTTCAAACCTCTTTTTCATGACGGCCACAAAATCTTGACACATGGAGACTTTTGATGCAACAAAGATAATGTCATCCACGTAGACTTGCACCAGCAGGAAGTCGCTTCCATCTCTCTTGAAGAACAACGTGCTATCTATCTTCTCTCTTTCAAACCCATTTTCAAGCAAGTAATCTGATAAAGTTGAATACCAGGCACGAGGTGCCTGATGTAGTCCATACAATGCCTTGCTTAACTTGTACACGTGATCAGGAAAGTCTGGGTCAGGAAAACCCGGAGGTTGCTCAACATACACTACCTCTTCAACTTTCCCATTCAGAAACGCACTCTTCACATCCAACTGAAATACCTTCATCTTCTTATAAGCAGCGAACGCCAAAAACAATCTAATGGCTTCCAACCTTGCGACAGGAGCGAACACTTCATTATAATCAATCCCCTCTTGTTGATTAAAACCTTTAACGACTAGCCTCGCCTTGTTTCTTATGATAATCCCTTTTTCATCTCTCTTGCACTTAAACACCCATTTTGTGCCTATCGCATGCACATGCTTCGGTTTTTCAACCAAAGTCCAAACTTCCATTTTCTTGAATTGAGCCACTCTTCTTGCATAGCTTCGACCCACGAGCTGTCCTTGAGAGCCATTTGATAATTCTTCGGTTCAATCTGGCTGATAAAGCAGGTGTACAAGCATTCGTTGATTATGCCTGTCTCCTTGATGCTTGTGTAAACACAGGTGTGCTCATTCAAGCTACGTCTTGTTTGTACACCGGAGGACACATCACCAATCACATTCTCTAAAGGGTGATCTTTATGAATTCTCGTGGTCGGAACAGAACCGACATGCAAATTGTCTTCCAAGTTAGAAGAGAGCTCGTCAATGGTTGTTTCATGCTGAGAGTGAAATGGATTGAAAAATTCTACTTCAGTCGAGGCAGCAGGGGTATCGACAGCATTTGATGAGGAAGGTTGACATTTATCGATCAGCTGTCTTTGCAATAGGTTTTCTTCCTCATCAAGGATCATCTTCGTAGCAACTCTCTCTTCTTCTTCAGCAATATCCAAATACGGTATGTTAAAAGACTTAAAAAGTTAACATAGTCGAAAAACTCAGCAGGTCCGTTGCTTGGTTTTGGCGGTTGGTAACTTGTGATATCGGTGTTACACACCACCTCAACCTTGTTGGTCGATGTATTAAAGACACGTCTGTTGGGAGTCCCAACAACATAACCGACTAAGATTCCTTCATCGGCTACTTCACCAAATTTAGAATTTGTCTTTAAAATCGAACAAGGGGACCCGAATGGTTCAAGACCACTCAAGTTGGGCTTTCTCCCATGCATAAGCTCATAACACGTTTTACCAAGTCTTTTAACAGTTAAGACTCTATTCAGAACATAACAGGTTGTAGCAACAGCTTCAGCCCAAAACACCACAGGAAGCTTCGAATCAGCCAGCATTGTTCTGGCTCCTTCAATTAATGTTCTGTTCTTCCTTTCAGCCACTCCATTCTGTTGCGGTGTATACGGAGCGCTGTATTGGTGTTCAATCCCTTTCTGAAGGCAGTAGATCTCCATATCAAAATTCTTGAACTCCGTTCCATTGTCACTCCTGATGAACTTAACCCTTTTATCCATAACGTTCTCAACTTTGGTAATCAAATTCTTCACCATCTGAGCCGTTTCGTCTTTTGATTTCAGGAAATATACCCACGAATATCGTGAGTAGTCATCAGTGATCACCAAGCAATAAGAAGTACCTCCTAGACTTTTTGCATTCACGGGACCGAAGAGATCCATGTGAAGCAACTCTAGAGTACTGACAATAGAATTGACCTTCTTGGTGTGATGGGATTTCTTGTGCTGCTTTCCCTTCTTGCACGCTATACATTTATCTTCAAAATTGAAATTCTTCAAGGGAACGCCCAGCACAAGTCCATTCTTGACAATGTTGTTCATCTTCCGAAGATGAATGTGCCCCATTCTCCTATGCCACAATTCGGACTCCGATTCGCTCGCTTTTGTCATAAGGCATGATTCTTCCGTGGCCATTTCAGTTGACCTCATATCCATAATATATGTATTCCTTTCACGTGGAGCCTTCATCACAATCCACTCCTCTGGTATCTGAAAACCAGGTTGCAACACAATCGCCTCATTTTTTGTAAAATGAACGGTGTACTCCTTATCACAGATCTGCGACACACTCAGCAGATTGTGCTTCAATTCTTCTACAAAGTTAACTTTCTCCAATGTCATCTTTCCGTTCGACACCGTTCCCATTCCTGTAATCTTGCCTCCACTTTCACCGGCAAAGCTCACTCTCCCTCCTTGAACATGTTTCAAATCGTTTAACAAGTATTTGTTACCCGTCATGTGCCGGGAACAGCTGCTATCCACAACCCAAAGATTGTTGGCAGCCCTGTTCAACTGTTCCTGCACAATAAAGCAAAAGATTAGAATTTAGGGACCCAAGACCAATTGGTCTTGGATCTATACATCCCAAACTTTGGCTTTCCAAAGTTAGTACTTTGATAATTCCTGTAAGTCCTACTAGGATACCTCCTTGTAGATTGATTGTGAGGCCTTCCAAACCCTAGTGAATTGAAAGAATTATAGTTTGTAGTTTGGTTATTAGTAGTGTAAAACTGAGATTTGTTTCTATGAAAACCTGAATTAGTCACATATTTGAATTTTGAATGGTTTTCATTTTTAGCAGTATGATAATTACTATTAGGCTTATTCTCAGTTTTAGTAGGTCTCACACCTCTGAATCGCTGCTTCAGAGGGCAATCTGCAACAAGGTGTCCTAATTGATTACACCTAAAACAACACCTATGCTCAACTTTTTTATCAACCGATGTTTTAGATGTCGAGGCTTTATTACAGCCCGTTCGTCTCACATATGGTGGGACATACGGGTTTAGTGGAGCACTCTTTTTATTCGTCTTATCTTTCTCTCCACCATTGGGTAATACGACCTCCTCTTTTGCCTTACCAGACTCGGATGACTTATCCGAATCCGATGAGACTGGACTTGGGTCAGAAATTTTAACACTTGAAATAGGCGATATTGTTTCGCCTCCACTAACATTTGGTTCTTTACAAGTTACTTTAACTGGTACTGTCTGAGCAACCTCAAAGTCAACAGATTTCTGAACACTAGGGTTAAAAGTGTAATTGTGATTATAAGGTGGTGGAACCTCATGATAACCGATTCCTCCTCTCTTAGCAGAGGAACCTTGATCACTAACAAGGTGATCAAGAATAGCAGAGGAATTTCTGAACTGCTCTAGTTTTCTATTCAGTTCCACCACTTTTACCTGGTGATCAGCAATCTGTTTTTCTCTATCAGCAATTAGTTTGGTTTTTTCCTCCAAAACTTCATAGCTTAAATCAATCACTTCAATTTTTTCAGCAAGTTTTGTTTTTAGACTTTTAACATCTTTTTCACAATCTTTTATTTTGACTTTATAGCTATTTTCTCTTGCTTTTGTAAAATGATGATCTTCTTTTAGGGTTTTAAATTCAGCATCCAACCTAACATACTGATCGGTTATAGTTGCTAATTGCTCAGACAAGTTTTCACATTTAGAACATGTAGGTTTAGAACATACCTCGGAGAGCTAGTCTTTAACATCTGCCATGAAAGCTTTTTCTTCTCCGGTAACCTTCTCACTTTCTTCAGTTTCAACCTTCGCCAAATTTGCCTGCTTAAAAGTTTCTTCAGAATGCAATTTCCAGTTATATTCTCCATCTCCTCTGGAAATCATTGCACTATAATCTTTAGAACCCCCACTTTGCTGTGTAGACCTGCCCTGACTTCGTTCTACACGCTCATTCCTGCATTCCTTTGCAAAGTGACCGTTTTGCTGACAATTGTAGCATCTTACCTTCGTCTTGTCGAACCCTGGCCTTCCACCGACAAACTTTCTTTCGGTCTTATTCATAAACCTTTTCACTCTTCTCCCGATCATGGCCATCTGCCATTGTAGATCCATTTCTTCCATATCATCAGCATCAATCTGGTCATAGTCTTTATCCAACATAGCTGGATCAACAATCTTCCCCTGAATGTTGTTCTCATAGGAAGCAATAAAAGAAGCATAGAGACCAAACTGCTCTTCAGCAGATTTGACACTCATAGGCATCTTGGAGTAGTTGTTGCTGGGAATACTTGGAGAGCAACTACTCTTGCTTACCTGGGGTTGAGAACCACTCGATCCACCTGCTACATAGCAAACATCACCATTTGTGTTGACTGACACATGACCCTCATGTGATGAGTTTGCGCCCGACTCTCCCTTCGAGTAGTAGGCAGCAGATTCAGTCTTTGATCCTGAGCTAGTGTTGACTTTAGCTCCATACATACCTGGATCTTGAACCTGATCCATAGGTGTCTCTTTTCTGACCATGTTAAGCTCAAAGGTTCTAAGCTTGTTGACTGCCGTTTCTAGATCATATGTGGGAAAGTCTTTGTCTTCCCTCATCAGCACAGTGTACATCTCCCATTTTGGTGGGAGAGCATCTAGAAGCTTCTCAACTATTTCTTCTTCTTGGTAGGAAATTGAATAGTTGCTCAATTCAGTCATCAGATGGTAATATCGAGTGATAATATCATCTAAAGATTCATTCTTCAAATACTTGAAGACTGAGAACTGGGTTTTGAGCAATTTTATCTTTGAAGCATGGATTCCAACATTCCCTTCAAATCTGTTCTCAAGAGCTTCCCAAAGCTCTCTTGCTGACGTGTACTTTCTAAACGTATGAAGGATCTCTTGTGGAAGAGCCATAGTAATAGCAGCATGAGCCTTGCTCTTGGCCTCATACATCTTTTTCTCTTCTTCTTCCATTTTACAATACTTTTTGATTTGATCACGACCTTCATACTCCATAACTGGTGGAATATAACCATCCTGGATGCATACCCACATTTTCGCATCCTGGTACTTGACATATTGTATGAACCGATCCTTCCATGCAACGAAATCGGTTCCCTTCAGCAATCTTGGGGCCTTAGTAGCTGACCCTGCTTCAACTTCCATCTTTACTAACTCAGAGATGTTAATCGACGACATCTTTCCCGAAAAGTAAGAAACCCGAAAAATTAAATTTTTTTTTTTTTTTTTTTTTTTAAAGCAATGTAGGCGAAGTTACGGATAACTTCGCTTTAGTCTTAACTTCGCAGAAGAACTTCGCTGATGATTAACTTCGCTTAAGGTAAGCGAACTTAGGAGGTAGGCAGAGTTGTAGAGAACTTCGCTGAGTTAGGCGAACTTGAGAAGGTAGGCGAAGTTGTGGATAACTTCGCTTAACCTTATATCTTCGCTGAAACCCTACGTATCCTGACGGCAACTTCGCCTGATGAACACGGACGTTTTTGCAGATCTGAAATCTGGATTTTACGAGGTTTTTGACGGTGCAACGGCTTGAATACGATAGTAGGAGGTAAGATTGACTCAAAAACACAGAAAACACGTCCCGCGAATAGTCGAAACGGGACGATTTCTACACCCACGTGAATATCTCGAACCACACAATCGAGCAAATGATCTGATACCAATTGTAGGTTCCCTGGACGGATCGCACGAGATATCTCGATCAACTCAGGTGCGGAATCCCTGCGTAGATCGTTACGAGCGTAGAACACGAATCACACGAACACACGAAACGAACACAAGTTATATATTATAACTCAAACACGTGATGTAATATCACTGTTACAGACTCTCGTCCTCACGTTACAATGAACTTGAACAACTGACACGAACTTAAACAACGATTACAAACCAAGCCGTAACCTAGGACTATTTATACACGACAACTTCGCCTGGCATGTTCAGGCGAAGTTGTCCATAACTTCGCTTGACTAACAAGTTCGCCTGTTAAGCGAACTTGTCAGTAACTTCGCTTAAACATACAAAACATAATTAAACATTACAGACTCGATTACAGACACTAGACTATGAACTACTGACATTATGCACCTACACCTTGCCCGGATTAGCATAACTAGTGAACCTTGCCAGGTAATACACTAATTTGCAAACCCTGCTCAGATATCCACTAAAGAAGACTTCTTGAAGATAACCTTGCTCGATAGACAAGATATCGTACCCGGCTAAGTAAAAGCTTGCTCGGAGGTCTAAGGTGTGCTCGGATCCATACTTAGCGAATTTTGAGGAGGTTTAGAAGATTCCAATCTTCCATATATCTCACTTTGGTCAAATCTTTGACTCAACAATCTTCCCCTAGATTGGAACACCTCAGCTGATCCAAAACATTTCTATAGTTACTTACACTTAGTCAAAATACACATCAAAGCCTAATCTATGAATCTTGTCTCTTCCTTGCATTGTGGGCGGCTTGTCTTCTGTTTACTATCACTGATGCAGCTCTCAGCCTAAAGATATCAAGGATTTGGTAGTGAGTATGACTTTCTGGTATGACCAAATCCCTTATATCCATCAGATCCTCATCATGCAAGTAAGTCATGTCTTCATCCTTCTTAATTATCCACAGTACTCTTCCATCTGAGTTTCTCAACACATAATGGCCTACATCTTCCTTGTATTCAATCTCAGTTATGATGCCATTTCTTTGAGCTGTGTATTTGGAGCGTGTCATTCTTCTTTTAAGACTGATACATGTATTCATCTTTGACAAAGGATTCCTGTCTCTGACATTCATCTTGTAGTACAATTCAGCACTGTCCATTTTCTTTAACTTTTCAGTCCTTCTTGATCTGTGAAGTTGAATTGTTTTCCAGCTTCTCTTCTCTTTGAGGAATGGGAATCCCTTGTTGGCTTCATTCTTCAAAAATTTTGAGAGATCATTCATCTGTCTTCCAGCCATCTTGTTTCTGTTTTTGTAGTCATATAAATTCAGTGTGGCCATTCTTTCCAGTTGTTCTTGAGTGTATTCATAAAAATCACTCCTCACAACCATGTCTCTCAGTTGTCTGCTTTCCATAATCACTCTCAGACATTCAGACACAGAATCATAGTAGAGCTCTCTTGGAAGATCCAAATTTGATTGTGGTCTTTTAGTTCTTTGGAATTCAGATCTACTTGATTCAACTCTCCCACCTTCTTGATGTCTTCTTGAAATTGGAGGCCTGAATGGAATGGACTTCTTGGGTTTTCCAGGCTTCAAGTTGAAGGTGTTGATGTAGATTGCCTCTACCATATCAGGTGGAAGGTTAGCAAGATCAATAAGATTGTGTCCTGCTTGTTCTTTAAGAGTTTTCATCATTTTTGCCAACCCAGGACTGTTTGACAGTCCTGCAGGTATAAACCTTCCATCTACAAAGCTTCTAGGGTTATCACCTTCCCTTAGAGCTTTCTCCCAATCAGCCTTTTGAATAAAGAAAAGATCTTTCAAGTCTTGCTTTTCCTAGGCATTAAAAGAGGCTTCATCCATTCCCCTTTAATTAATCATTATGCCCCTCAGAATATTTATCATCTCTTTATTCTCCCAAGGAACAATAGGTTCATCTTCTGGTTCAGGTTTGACTTCTTGTGGGGTTGGGGTTTCATCTGATCTGATCTGTTCTTTCAATTTCTCCCTCAAAGTCTGAATTCTTCTTTTCTTTGCATGAGGTTCATCAGATGGTTCAGACTTTTTAGTGGAGATCTCAGTTTGTAACCTTTATGATTTTTCTTTTATTTTGAGTTTATTGTACTAGTCCAATACTGATTCCCTTGATAGATTGTTTTAGGCTTCAATCCCCTTTCCAAAAGGTATCCACACATACCTCCAAACTTATTTTTCAAAGTTTCCATCTTTTCAATCTTCTCATTCTCCTTGACATACTTTTCCATCAATTTTGCTCTTTCACTATTATAAACATCTTGAAGTTTGTCAAATTTGAAGTGTGTGAGATCCTTTTCTGAATAGCCATGCATTCTAAGATATTCTCTGTATTTCTGATCATCTTGTTCTTTTGTTGCATGACCCTTTTGATCTTTTCATTTTCTTCTTCAAGTCTCTTATTCAACTCATTATCATTCATATGAGCAATACTTTCAAATTTCACACCAAGTGCCTTCAGCTTCATAATCAAAGGATTGTTCATTTTGGCATTCAACAAACTCTGCTCAATGTTATCCCTTTGTTCATCAGTCATTGTCACATTTGGGGATTCAACATTAGCAATCTTGGCATCTTTTCTTTGATCATCATTGTCATCATCATCATCAGATTTATCAGACTCATCCTCCTCTTCAGTTGAGTCATTTACATCATCTATTTTAAGCTCATCAGAGGGTGGATGATCTGGATTTGGTTCACTTCTGATAGGCACATCAGGAACACCATGCAGCTTTTCTCCTGGTTGTAGTGTTTGCAATGGAATTGCCCTGATTGGACTTGCATCATCATCATCATCAGGAATTTCTACATAGCATTTATTCTTTTCATCCCATTTCCCTTTATTTTTTTTCTGATCCTCTCTCATGCCCTGATCAGTAGCTTTCCTCTTTCTAGAATATGTCTTTTAAAATCTTTCCACATTTTCATGTATTTTTGAGGCCTTAGCCAACATTTCTTCAATTGATTCTTCATTTTCTTTTTCAGGATTCTTTTTAGGTTCCTGTTGGGATTCTTTTTCATGTTGGCTTTGTGGTTGAAACTTGCTAAGCACCACAGCTAATGAGTTGTCGACTTCCTCAACTCTGTTCATCATAATCAGAGCTTCAATCACATCTTGATCAGCCACTTCTTCATTAATTTCTTTAGCAATATTGGCTTGATTGATCAAGGCTTCCTGCTCTGCCAGCTCTACAGAATCCATTGTTTGGGCCAGTATTTCTCTATCCCTTGTTTCCCTCATTATGTTTTAATTTTCTCTCCTGGCAGCAGCAGCAGCTTCAGCATCATCTTTAAACAAGATATCTTTCTCTGGATAAGCCTTAACAGGCTCTTTTCAGTTACTTTTGCCTTTCCCTTACTCAATCTTCTCTGGATCTCTTCTTCAGTTTCAGGCTCAATTTCATCAATATCTCTATCCAGATTTTCCATCTCTTCATCATACTCTACAGTCTTGGAGGTTTCCATTTGTTCAGTTTCTGGTTCAGTGAGTATTAACTCCTCAGTAGCAGCATCTTCTTCATTCATTACATCAGTTTGAATGTCAGTTAAATTATCAGTAGCAACATCAGTCAGGACATCAGTAGCCACATCAGTGGTATCAACATTCTCTTCAACATTTATCTTTTCACTTTCATACACTGTCTTCTCTACATTCTCTTCATCACTCCAAGTAACATTCATTACTTCATCATTGAAATCATAATCGTGTTCTCCTATATCTGATTTATCACCTTCGTACTCATCATCCTCCAATCTCCTCTCCTCACTATCCTCCTCTCCATCATCATATGCATTCGAAATCAATTTCAAACCATCTACAGTCTCATCACCTGTTTCCATATCAGTCTCAACATTTACCACAGAGTCAGTTGGCATCTTTTCATTCTCCCCCTGTTTTGGGGCAGCTGAGGTCTTCTCAATCTCCTGCTCCAGTGCTTTAATTCTCATTTCAGCTCGAGCCAACTTATCTATCAACATAACATTCTCCATGGTGACCTCCTCCTTCCTCTTTCTCAATTCATTATTCTCTTTCAACAAGTTCAAATTTCTTTGGAATAAGTTTGTGTCAGTGGGTGGTGTTGTAGGTGGTGATGTAGGAAATGGTTCATATTCAGGTGGTTCTTGGGTTGTGGTTTGAGTTTGGAAAATGGATAGTGCTTGGTGGTGTTGGGGATATATGAGTTGATGTTTCAGGTTGGCTCATGGTTAAGGTTTGGGGTGGGGATTGAGTGATTTGATGTGGTGGAGTTTATGGTGGTGATGGTATAATGGGTTGGTCAATGGGTAATTGTGATTGTGTTGGTGTTGGAATAATGGGTTGTTCTGGTTCCTCAGGTTTCCCCCCCTGATCAAGTGCACCAACAATCATGGCTCCTCCAACCCCTCCTTCATCTCCATCATCATCATTGTTTCCATCTTCCAAATCATGCTCATCATCATCTTCTTCTCATTCCTCCTCTGAGCTCAACTCAGTCACCGGCATCACATCCAAGTCATGGTCCAACAACCATGGCAAAATCTCAAACGGAATGTTTGAGTCAAATCTATTGGCAACACCTGGATTTCTGATTCCTCTATATGTGTCAGAATTCTACAGTAGATGTGTAATGCCAATTGTGGGCAGATCTTGTAATTCCCTGTTAAAGACTATCTGTAGGAATCTTGGGTATTGTAGGAATCTATCCACCTCTGCCTTCTTCAAATTTGATACCAATCCTTCAAAGATCATCTTTGAGAAATTGAATGGTAGGTCATATATAATACCAACAGTGGCATTTGCCAAATCACGACTCATTAGAGTCCATGATCCTTTTCTTGGAGCAAAACCCTGTATCACATGATGAATTAGGAATCTATACAGCATAGGAAACATTCCTTTTAGAAACTGCCCATCGTGTAAAGTTCCCTGATATCCCATCGTCTGTTCAAATATCCTCATCAGGTGAGCTGTATTGAAGTTTATTGGGTTATGATCATCATCATTTAACTGCAAGCATCTTCTTATCATTCTTTGTGTCACATGTATTTCATGGCTTGCAACAGTTGCTTCGATTCTTTTACCATTTATGTCATCAACAAGTCTTGCAGATCTCCAGAAATCTAGTGAATGATTTCTGTAGATGATTGGGCACTCAGTAAAAGCAAAACTGACATTCGATCGAGCCATCCATGTAATCATTCTCGTCACCTGCTCGTTATCAGGTGTGACTTGTAATAGTGCACACATGTTGTGTTTCTTTTCAAAGAAGTATTTGGGTAGTTCTTCTTCTTCTGCCATATCTGAACAACACAATCAAACATATTCAAAGTGAAATTAGTCATAAAGTTCACTACTTTAGGTCATTTCAAGTTATAAAAATGAAGAAGAAAAGAGAAAAATCATCAAGAACCTGTTCTTCGACAAGTTTATAACCTAAACACATAAACAGAGTATTAGTAATCAAATACATAATCAAAGCCCATTATAATCCAATCATGATCAGAAAACACATTATTATTGCTTACCGAGTCGGAATTAGAGGGCTGATTCAAGTTAGGGTTTGGATTAGAAATGAATGCGATAAGTCAGTTTAGGTTTCTTTGTGAGTAAGCAGTTGCAGTGGAAGGATAGAGAGGGAAAAGTAATGTTGAAAAAATATTTCTAACTCCCTATTATATACCTTTTGAAAGTGGGTTTTAAATGTTTTTTGTCATTTAGTGAGTTATCAGCTGTCAAACAGTAATATTATCCACTTGATATTTTAAAAATATTTGTAAAACAAATAACTCTTTATCATTTAGTTTTAGCAAACCTTACTCGGAAAAGTAAATCTTTGCAAAGTACTCAGTATATTTCCACTTACACAAAGCTTACCCGATAAAAATATCAAACCTTGCTTGGTAAAGCTAAGTAATTTAAAATCAAGACACTATGAAGAAAGCTTACCCGAAATACCAGATTTCTTGAGAAATTAATCACAAGACAAATAATCAAGTATAAGATATCAAATAAACATCCTTGCTAGGAATCAATTAAGATACCCATATTAATTTCTTAATTTTAAATTAAAAGCTCAATCTAGCATAAACCCTAACAGAATAAGAAACATATTCAATCAAGCATACTGGGTTGCACAGTGTGCCCGAGCAACTTTCCAGATGTATAGTGTGCCCGAACAACCGTCTTATGCAAAGTATACCCGACTAACCTTCCTAGAGTACAAAGTGTGCGCGGAAAAGGACTTGTAGCAAACAGTGTACATGGAAAGTCAAGTTTTGAAATTTACCAGGTATATTGAGGGAATAAAATTGTACCCGAAATATAAAGTGTGCCCGGAAAATAAGGTTTGCCTGGAAACACTTGTAATTTCAAAGAAAACATATTCACACAAATCACAAAGCTTACTCGGTGTACTAGCCTAAGTTCACAAAGTTTGCTTGAACTAACAATCAGCGTATGGAATATAAAGCTTGCCCGGAACAAGAATTTATTGTTAAAAGCTAGCTATAACACATAGCTTGCTCGGGAAATTAGTACAATAATGTATTCTACCCGGAAAGTGTAAACACTTCAAAGCATGCCCGAAAATCATAAACTTAGCCCAGAAATGACTAAGCTTGCCGAAAAGGTCATAAAGCATCAAACCTTACCCGAAAATACATATTCATCCATATTCAACTGTTTTGTGCCCAGAAAGGTTATAAAACGTCAAACCTTACCCGAACTTACATATTCAACTTATTAAAGGCAAAATGCAACACTTTTTTACCTAAACCACTTATCAAAATATATTTTTCATTAAAGATCATAGTTTAAGAGAAAATGGTGCATTTAGAGATAAAATTTCAGTTGTTTTTCTCTTCAAAACAGTTTCTTCTGTTTTTCTCTAAAGATCTCAAGAATGGGATCTTATTGACTAAGTAGCATTCTCAATACTTCATTCTCATTATTATTATGACAACATAGATAGGTTAACAACAGGTATTAACTTAGCATGAATTTCATCACTTTAGTGATATGATTAAGGTTCATTTAGTTGCATAATGCATTAATGGTCAACACTGTGCTATGATGCCTCATATCTCTTCTAAAAGCTTATTTGGCTTTCCCTAGATCACCCCAATTTAACTCCAACCTCCTGTATTTGGTCAAAAATTATTTTTGTATGACAGAACTTATTGGATCTTTTTGTATTTTTTTGATATTCAAACATATATAGAGGTTGAACGTTGGACTTACTGTTAAATAACAGGCCTTTCATTCAAGATGAGACAGATTTTGTCAACATCATTGTAGTTCTTGTTGTGATAACTATTTAAAACACTTATCAACTTTTGGTTGATTTATTCATTCTTCCCCTTGTTTTTGATTTGTTCTCAAATTATTAAGTATGTTCTTTGTCATATTTAAAGATGTTTCATTTTTGGTTGACCAAATAACAACAGGCTTGTGTATGACTGGGTAATAACTTTTCTGCCTATCATTCGGAGAGGTTTATCTCGAGACATGCAAAGACAACTATGTATCTCCACATAAAGATTAGCATATTCATTATGTTTATATCACCTTAGATTTTACATCATCATGGGAAAGCAACCATACATGTTAATGACTATACTAAGGTCCTTTTAGCCTATTAAATCCATATGATTGGCTAAGCGGTCAATGTACTATCATTTCCTAATATTAACAGTTTACTATTCAATCACCCCAATTTCTCTTAATTGGCAGGTATGGCTATCCTGTTTGACCAAAAGTGGTCAACAGGACCAATCATAAATGTGAATATATGTCCATTCAAAGTCAGAGCTATTGACATAGTTTTAAAGTGAAGGAATAAGAAACAAGTTATAATTGCCCCAAATGCATTCAGTTTTCGGTCAATGGCTATCCTTTGAATTTGTAGAGATTTAAGGACCAAACATACACAAGTGCATGTCCTTCCAACTGGGCAAATGACATAATTTTCAGCAAAAACAACTGCTTGAGACTTTTCTTTAAAAAAATCCTTCTTTTAAGCTTCTTTAAAGCTTGAACTGAATAATCTTATCATATCTCAACACCATTAATCAACTTGCTCATGTTTTGACCAAAATAAAGTATTTATGCAAAATTCATTAGAAAACTTCATTTTTATTACCTAATTTTGACATAAGACTCATTTTGACATAAATAGTTGTAGCATAAACAAATCTTAATCAAACATAACATTATCAAGACAAGCAAACCATACCAACATTCAGGATTTAACCTATCCTAATAACATCAAATGATCAGATAAAGCACATATTCAAGAAATTAAGCAGTGATGTCAGATAAGCTTACTCTAACAAGTAAATTATAACAAGAACATACATTCTAACATCACAAATGCACATCAACTGGTAAACATGCAAACCTATCAATCAAACAGTCATGTCTAATTTTGCACACATAATCAGTTAAAGCACATAATAGTTTACATATTCAACAACATAATCAAGCATATTCACTAAAACATTCATTGTGTGTGACCTCTAACAGGATAATTAGTTTGCACATAGAGGTACACAACTAGGCACACATCCTTAATCAGATCTCATTAGAGTTGATCATTCCCAGGACTTTCAGAAGAAAGTTGAACCTGGTTCTATCAAGTGGTTTGGTGAATAGGTCAGCCAAGTTGTCACTTGTATCAACTCTTTGCATTTCAATCAAACCCTTTTCACTGCAATCTCTTATGAAGTGATGTTTGTTTTCAATGTGTTTAGTTTTAGAATGTTGAACTGGATTCTTAACAGTAAAATATGCAGCAGTATTGTCAATAAGAATATGGGTGTTCAGAAAATTCAATCCATAATCCAGCATCTGATTTTGAATCCATAGAACTTGTGCACAGCAGACAGATGCAGCAACATATTCAGCTTCTGCAGTGGAGATTGAAAGAGTAGTCTGCTTTTTGCATTGCTATGACACTAGCCTTTCACCCAAAAATTGACATCCTCCTGAGGTTGACTTTCTGCTCATGTTACAGCCATCATAATCACTATCTATATAGGCAATCAGATCAAAAGATTGGTTCTTTGGGTACCAAATTCCTAATTCTGGTATTCCCTTCAAATATTTGAATATTCTTTTAACAGCATTCATGTGGGAGACTTTTGGACTTTACTGGAATCTTGCACACACACACAACAAACATGATATCTGGTCTTGTTGCAGTCAGATACATCAGAGATCCAATTTTTGCTCTATATTCATGTTCATCCACAGGCTCCCCCTTTTCATCTGCAATCATCTTTTCTTTGGTGTCCATTGGAGTTGAAGCAGTTTTGTACTCATGACAGTTGAATTTGTTCAAGATGTTCTGCACATATTTAGTTTGGTGAATGAAGATCCCTTCAGCTTTCTGTTGAACTTGCAATCCAAGAAAGAAGTTCATTTCTCCCATTTAGGAATGCAGACATAACATCAAGCTGGAACACCTTAATGTTCTTTGAGTTAGCATATGCAAGAAAGATCCTGATAGCTTCAAGTCTTACCACTGGTGCAAAGACTTTCTCAAAGTCTATTCCTTCTTCTTGAAGACATCCCAGTGCTACAAGTCTTGCTTTATTCTTAATCACCAAACCCCTCTCATCCCTTTTGTTTCTATAACCCCATTTGGTTCCTATTGTATATCTGTCTATTGGCTTATCAACAAGATCCCATACATGTAGATCTCTGAACTATGCCAGTTTCTCTTGCATTGCTTCCACCCAACTATTGTCTTTTAGTGCTTGAGCTATGTTCTTTGGCTCTATTTGGGATAGGAAACAGGAGTAAAGACAGATGTTTGCAATCTCAGAATGACTTCTTGTTACTCTTTCATGCAAATCTCCAATGACGTTTTCAGAAGGATGATTCTTTCCACATAAGGAGTTTGTACAATCATATCTGTAGACAAATTTGTGTTAAGATTTGTTTCATTGAGATCTGGTTCTTCAATGATCAAATCAGTTTCTGCATCATGAAATTCTGGTGCTTCATAATTGTGTTGTCCTGAAGTAGATGCACCATTGTTTTCTAAATTCAGTCTCTCAAATAAATCTTGAAATCTTGCAGTAGATGCAGGTTCTACTTCATTCAATAGGTTACTTGTGTCTCCCTCATTCTGAACTAGATCATTCTGTACTTCTTGATTGTCTTGATTGTTCTCAGTATGATCATGTTCAGGATTCTGATTGTTTTCTTGATTTTGATCACCATTATCACTTGAGGAATTCTTCACAAAAGTATATTCCTTTTCTTTTCTAGCATCCTTTTTCCATAATTCTTTCAAGTCCAATGTTTTTTTTATTTTTCTCTTCTATTAGACTGGTCTTGTAGAAAGAGTCATCAAAGTGTTCAGGATAAATCTTGAAAGACCTTATCAACTTCTCATGATCAAACAGCCATGCTGCACCATCAACTGTATTGAATTGATTCTCATTAAAGATGATGTTAGATGATTCTATAACACTCAAATGGTCTTTCACATATACTCTGTATGCTTTTGAGTGTGTAGAATATCCAACAAAGAAAAAATCTAGGGATTTTCTTTGAAACTTGTTCAAAGAGTCCCTTGTGTTCAAAAGAAAACATTTGCATCCAAAGGGCTTGAAAAACTTGATATAAGGCTTTCTGTTATGGAATATTTCATATGGAGTTTTGTTATGTCTTTTGTTGACAAGTATCCTGTTCTGAACATAGCATGCAGTATTTATTGCTTCAGCCCAAAATGTAACAGGTAAATTAGCATCTGCTAACATGGTTCTTGTTGCTTCAATCAAAGTTATATTCCTTCTTTCTGCAACACCATTTTGTTCAGGAGTTCTAGGAGATGAGAATTGTTGAATGATTCCTTTTGCTATACAAAATTCTTGCATAACTCCATTTTTGAACTCTGTACCATTGTCATTCTCATCATTTTAACCTTCTTATTCAATTTGTTCTCAATCATTGTTACACAACCCTTAATCAACTCTGCAGTCTCATCCTTGGTACTTAGGAAATAAACCCAAGTATATCTTGAATAGTCATCAATTATCACAAGACAATATCTTTTCTTTCCTATACTTGGCACACTCACAGGACCAAAGAGATCCATGTGAAGTAATTCAAGTACTTGATCAATTGATTTGATGAGCTTTGGCTTATGAGTAGATTTGTGTTGTTTTCCTTTTTGGCATGAACTACAATGATCTTCTAATTTGAACTCTCTTGTAGGTAAGCCTATTACATGCTCACCTTTTACAAGTCTATTCATGTTCTTCAAGTTCACATGACACAGTTTCATATGCCACAATTTTGATTCATTTTCAGTGGCTTTGGAAACAAAACATGCACCCCCTCTTGAAACAACTTCTTTCATATTCAATTCATATAAGTTGCCATTTCATGGTGCTATCATCATAATCATTTAAGGTGGAATTACAAATTCAGGTTTTAGAATGAAACAGTGTGAATCATCAAAACTGACTTTGTATCCCTTATCACACATTTGTGAAATACTCAGTAGATTATACTCAAGACCTTTAACATAAAATACATTATCAAATGAGACTTTTCCATTTGTTAAGATTCCTTTCCCTACAATCTTTCCACCATTCTCATCACTTCCAAATGCTATAGGACCTTCAAACTTTTCTTCATAATTGACAAGAGATCTCTTGTCACAAGTCATGTGCCTAGAACAACCACTATCCACATACAATATGTCATTCAGAGGAGTGGACTGTTCCTGCACAAAAGAAAGAATTTGATCAGTTGAGTGATGAAGTGCAAGCTAGATCAACTTGCAGCTCATCAGATTCAGTTTCTGAGGCAGCTTGGGAAGTGAGTGTTGTTGGTTCAGGATCTTCATGAGTGACTTCTATATTGTCTGAATTGTCTGTTTCATAACCACACTCTCTTGGGGTTTTAACAAACGAGGTTGAGCCTAGACAGTCTTCTGATGCAGTGTCACACTCCTTCACTACATAGTCTTTATTTTCAGAGTAGTCTCTCACATCAGGAACTATCTCAACCTTGGTTTCAGCCTTAGGTTTCCAAAGGAATCCTTTAGGTTCAAATCCATGTTTCATCGGAAACTTTTCATCACCAGTGAGTTCTGTTGGTTTCTTTCTAGGAAATGCATCTCTTCTTCTTGTTTTCTCACTGCTTGATGATCCTTGATAACTATCAGATTTGACAGATTGAGTATCCCTTTTAGGCATTATTCTCAAGGGTTGAGAGTTCTGTTTAACCTTTCTCTCATACTTTACAGGAGATTTACTCCTTTGAGCATGCTTAGCAACAAGTTTCTATGCTTTCACTGGAGTCTTTTGGGTTTCTTTCTTCAGAACTTCCTTTTCACAAACTTTTCTCTTTCCCAGGTATTCATCATAATTTTGCTTGTACACAACAAAGTCTTGTCAATACTTTGTTTCATCTGGGACATGAAAAGGCTTAAATTTGAGTCTTTCATTAAAGGAGTCTGTATGATGACCATACTCATCACACTTCTTGCACCAAACCTTTCCTTTATATTTCTCATGTTCTTTTTCTTTCTTGAATCTTTCACTTGGTCTAGGTTCTTTGACTCCAATGGTCTTTTGATTCTTAAGACTATCAAAGTTGATTGACAAAGGGACAGACTCCTCAATCTTGAAGTCTTGTCTATCAGTTTTGCTCTTTAAAAACACAATTTTTTGCATATTCAATGGTTCCTCATCTTGATTCTCTCTATGTCTTGATTGTCTCTTCTCATATTCCTCCATTGTTTCCACTTCTCCAATATCAAGGACTTCATGATTAGAGAAAATAGGATAAACAGGGATAAAGTTTTCAACATCCACATTTTCTTTTACCCTATTTTTGTTGTTCTGCTTTATCCTTTCCAATACTTCATGGCTTGGAGGCGTCACAGCATTGTAATTTACCTTCTTATTTTCACATATGTCAAAGGACACATGTTCTCTCTTTGTTCTTTCATTCTGTTTCTTCATTCTTGATGTGACAGGTGGATACATTGGAAGTTTGTCAATAGATTCTGGTTTCTTGAATTCTCTTCCTCTTTCAGCAGCTTTGATTTCCTCATCAGTGATTTGATCACTTAAATCACTCAAGTCATCTTTATTCAAATCAATTAAATCAAAGTCATCTTCAGAGACTTGAACTCCAATTGACTTTTCATCTTTCAAATCTTTCTTCACAACAAGCTCTCCTTCTTCACTCACCTCAACATTCTTATACAAATCCACAAGTTCTTCTTTGTCTTGAAAAACATCTTTGAATTGTTGTAGATATGCATTTCTTTTCTCTTTATCAACTTTTGTTGTTGAAAGGTGGTGGTACTGCTTTGTACTTGTCTTCTTCCTTAACTTGGTTTAGAATTCCACAGATGTTTCCAGTGGAGACCAAGTTCTTCAAGAATTCATTGTCAGTTTGCAGTTTTGTGTTCTGCACATTCTCTTCTATAATTATTTTCTTCAACCCATCTATTTCAGTTGTGAATCTTTTCTGAGCTATATAACTGTTTACACAGTCTTCTTCCAAACTTTTCATTCTTTCTTCACTCACCAGTTCACTTGCCTCATATGCATTGATGATACTTTGTTTCTTAAAACACTCACTTTCCAGCTTGTCTACTTTCATTTTCAATTCATTGATAAAGCAGAATGTACCTTTGAAGATGATTCAGTTTCTTTCTCAATTATGGCCATGAATGCCACATTAGCTTTCTTGATATCATCTGCAATGTCTTCTTCATGATTTCTGCAATCAAAGTTACCTTCATGCTATGTTGTTACAGCAACATTTCCTTGATTTCTAATTTGGTTTTGGTTGGCTGGAACAGTGTTGTTTGGAATATTTTGAAGGTTTTGGTTGCTGTTTCTTTGAAAACCTTGATTCTGAGGCACTCCTTGATCATGATTGTTCATTTGAGGTTGGAAGTTGTTGAAGTTGGGATTATAGTTGTTGTTGGGAATGTTGTTAAAGTTGCTGTTGAAATTGTTGGTGTTGGGTCTATGCTGATATTGAGGTTGTTGTTGATATTGAGGCTGCTGATTTCTTGGTTGGTTCTGAAATTGGTTCACTTGGAAGTTTCTTGGAATGTTACATTCTCTAGCAAAATGACCAGGCTGTTGAAAATTATAGCAAATGGCTTTTGACTTGTCAAAACCAATTCTTTCATTTGGCCCTGATAGGAGTGACCTACCAGTCATGTTATATAACCTTTTGCTTCTAAGAGCCAACATAGCTACTTGCCACTTCAAATCCATATCCTCCAAGTCATCAGCATCTATCTGCTCAAGATCATCTTGTACCACACTTGTGTGAATTAAATTCTTTGCAACAAATGCATTATATGACTCAGTAAACATTGAAAGCAATGCCTGTGTATCACTGCCTTGACCATTTCCACCACTAGTGTGAGGTACATTCCTACTTTCCATAGAGGCAGAATCAGTGTCATCAATCAACTGCACATTGAATCTTTGCTGGTTTCCATGATTACTTGTGGTACCACCAACAAATGATTTTGGAGTATTAGAATTAAGTTCAATAGGTTCTTCAATGATAGGGATCTGCTGTTGATTCTTGGTAGTCAAATTACCCATAGGTGCAATCAATGCATTTGAAACATTAAAGCAGGGTCTTTCATCCTTAATCATCTCATTCTCTATCATTTCTATCTCTGCAGCTTGAAGAAAGCACACTACATCATCCAATTTCAAGTCATTGAAGTTGTGCTTCTGAACGATGAATTTGCAGGAAGTGTACCATTCCTTTGGCATAGAGTTGAGCAGCTTGGTATTAAGGTCAAAGTCAGTCATGACATAGTCTGTGGTTCTGAGATCATTCACTATTGCTAAGAACCTCTCCAGAATAGACTTCAACCTTTCTCCTTCTTTATACTTAATTCTTTCTAGCTGCTGCTTCAATCTCTGCCTCTTGCTGTTTTTGAGCTCAACATTTCCCTCAAACATTTCAAGTATTGCATCATACATTGCCTTGGCATTGGGATGATGTGCAACCTTGGTAAGTAATTCCCAAGACAGACCTACCTTTAACATAGTTAAAGCCTAATCATCTACTTTTCTCATCCTTTCTCTTACAACAACAGTAGCAGCTGTGTTTGCACCTTCCTCTTCATTGCCTTGTGGACCATTCTTGATGGAGTTCCATATATCAACATCATTATAGCAAACGGCTACTTCAAATAAGACTTTCCATTTTGTGAATTTTTCCTGTACATACAGTCTAGGAATCTTGTTAGTAGATACTTCTTGTTCCTCGTAACCAGACATTTTGAGAAATCAAAAGTAGTTTCTTTGTAAAAACAGAGTTAAAAAATAATCAGATCTGAAAATCGGTTGTTCAGATCTGATGTGTCTGATGCGATTAGAACAAGATTTATATAAAAAAAATTAAAGCTTTAAACAGAATAAGGAAGGGAAAACACCAAATTATTGTAGATCTGGAAGAAAAATGAAGAACAGGGCTGCTGACGTCACTTTTCAATGGAACAGTGGTCTGCTTACGTCATCTTTCTTCAAATCTTCAATCAGCAACAATATTTCCAAAATAGCAGCAACAAGCTTTGATACCACTTGTCAGGTCTCTGATTTCAGCTGGATCTTACTCAAATCATGCCATAACTCACCCAAATTAATGTGCCGACAAGAGAGTTAATGACGGGTTGCTATATTTAGAAAGATTAATGTTTGTTAAAGGCGGAATCAATAACAAACAGGGTTGTTTCTAATAATAATCAAAGGTAACTAACACACACAAGATTCATTCAAAATATTTCAATTCATACAATGTTCATCATACAAAAGGATAATCGATTTGTGGTTTCTTGATAGGAAAGTTATATCCGTACGAATCCTAGGACAGCCGTCACTTTCAAGAAATATTGTTTCTTATTCGAAAAAAGTGTGAAGGCTAGAATCCGTCGGACAGCTGTCATTCCTTCTAGAAACCCCAAACGTAAATACATATTCAAATTACATATCCAGAAATGTTCTAAGTGTAAAAAAAGTCTTCCGGGTAGGCTTTGCAACAATCTTCATTCTCCGAGTAGGCTGTGTACTCTGCCATCCTTCAGGACTTGGTAACATAGAAGTGTGCTCGGGATCAGTTTCCGGGTAGTCTTTACTTGAAGAGTATTTTACCAAGTAAAATACTCACCTGGTAGACTTCAATCTTCTTGACTTTGCCAGACTTTGCCCGACAAACCCTTACGAGCAACCTTGTTCTTTGATGGTTCCTTCAACTCTTTGCTAGAAAATAACTTATTAGCAAAGTGTACTCGGCAGTACTTTTCCTTGCTTGAGTTGAACCTTGCCCGATGTTACTTAAAGATATTCCATTAAATCATCAGGCTTTCTTGGACCACTATTATTAATGAATACCTTGCCCGGTCTTCCAATCACTTGGCTTCATGGACTTGGTTAACCAAAAGCTTACTCGGAAGTGAACTTTACTTGGATCTGAAGAACAGACTTGCTTGATAAAGTGAACCTTGCCCGGATTTACATAAACTAGTGAACCTTGCCCGACAATGCACTAATTTGCAAACCTTGCTCGGATATCCACTAAAGAAGACTTCTTGAAGATAACCTTGCCCGATAGACAAAATATCATACCCGGCTAAGTAAAAAGCTTGCTCGGAGGTCTAAGGTGTGCCCGGATCAATTCTTAGCGAATTCTGAGGAGGTTGAGAAGATTCCAATCTTTCATATATATTTTAGAGCAAATCTTTGACCAAACAATCTCCCCCTTCGGTCAATTTTTTGACTTAACACCGCAGATTATCTTAAGGATCATGGATCCTTTATCCTAGTTACTATTGTTTATTACAAACCAAAATAATTGTTCAGAAAAACATCAACACAAATAAAAAAGTGGGCTCGGGCCTTGTCTTCTATATCCTTCATCGCCCACCTAAGCTGCATCTTCACTCTCGGCAGCACCATCTCCCTTGCCAGCTTCAACCACCTCCTTGACGCCACTAGTCCCAGCCTCAGTGTTTTCAGCCATCTCCTCGTCATCCTCACCACCAAGATCGTCAAGGGCAGCCTTCCACTTCTCCACATCCTAGGTCGACTTGTCAAAAGAGGGATCACCGGCCTACTTCGCCATCTTGATCCGTGCTTGGAATACCGACCTGGCAGCCCACACTTTGGCCTCATCTGTAGCCTGCTCCACTGCCTCTTGACGTTGGTCTTCGGCCAAGGATAGCTGATCCTCCAACTGTTTTTTCTCCTTGGAGAGCTGGATCATGGCCTTATCCTTGGCAACCACGGCTTTCCCTAACCCTGACAGCTTGTCACTCATTTGACCGATAGTCTTTTCATAATGCTCCTTGAAAGCATTCACAGCCTATACACAACAGAGTACTCAAAATCAGAAGGATATTGGATCCTACAATTCAAAGTGTCAGGATACAAGATACTTACAGAGAGGACAATGTCATAATGGGTCTTAGGATCAGAGGATCTTTTCCTCTTGGAAGCAGCGGACTTAGCCCTGGTTGTTGCAGTCTTGGGCTCGGAACTAGTGCCTGCCTTCGAAGCCTCCTTCTTGACAACAGGGGAGGTGACCATACAGTCAGTGTCTTCTAGGAAGAACTTGCCGGCTGACTTCTGCGATTTCTTGGACCCTGAAAAGGAAAAAAATTAACAGATAAGTTTTCTTATTCTAATCTTATTTATTAAAATTATTAACTTACTTGACATGCTTGAACCCGAAGAGATATCACAAAAACCTTCAACAAAACGAGCTTGAAAGGTCCTAATCTCGGTATCCAGTGCTAGGAACCGTTTTGTCTTTTCTTCTGTTCCAGGTAACTTGCCCAAAGAAGCAAAGTTGTCAACTGCAAACAAAAAGGAAAACTCAGAATACATAGTAAAGCATCAAGGATCCTACTATTTCTTAAGGATCCAGGATCCTACCCTTTCTAACCCACTTTGAAGGAAGGTCGATTCCTCCTGGTATCGGGTGAGGTACCATTTAAGGTGATTCCTCCACAGGGAATCATTTAAGGTGAGTTTCAATATCGGGTGAGGTTGTCGGGGTTTGGATTTGAAGATAAAGCGGGCAGGACCATGGGTAGTGAGGGTGTACAAATGTGATAACTCTGGAAGACCGACGTCCATCTCTTGCTCTTCTATGATTCTCTCGATAGTGCTGAGAACCCTCCAAACCATAGGCATAGCATGTATATAGGATATGCCGGTGGAATCAAAGTAGCTAGACGGAAAGGGATATTTGTAGCCGATCCGAAATGGAGTCGCCGGAAAACAGACCCAGACCTTGGAATATACATCGCAGCGGACGCTGGATTCATAAGGTCGGAATAGGGTTTTCGGAGGGAACAGTGAGCGGAAGTCATCAACCTCTGGATCCGTGAGTTTGCAAATTTCGGCAGACGGGTTGGCTAACAGGCATTGGGGTTCCATTTCCGTTAACTCAGAGTCATTGAAGGTGTGTTGGGAAGGTTTAGAGGGAGACGGAGAAGAAGAACATCTTCTTCTTCAATCACCTCAACATTCTTATACAAATCCACAAGTTTTTCTTTGTCTTGAAAAACATCTTTGAACTGTTATAGATATGCATTTCTTTTCTGTTTATCAACTTTTGGCGTAAAGTTGTTGTTGAAAGGTGGTGGTACTGCTTTGTACTTGTCTTCTTCCTTAACTTGGTTTAGAATTCCACAGATGTTTCCAGTGGAGACCAAGTTCTTCAAGAATTCATTGTCAGTTTGCAGTTTTGTGTTCTGCACATTCTCTTCTATAATCATTTTCTTCAACCCATCTATTTCAGTTGTGAATCTTTTCTGAGCTCTATAACTGTTTACACAGTCTTCTTCCAAACTTTTCATTCTTTCTTCACTCACCAGTTCACTTGCCTCATATGCATTGATGATACTTTGTTTCTTAAAACACTCACTTTCCAGCTTGCCTACTTTCATTTTTAAATAGTTGATAACTTCATTTAAATCAATAGTAGGAGCAGAGTGTACCTGAGATGATGATCCAGTTTCTTTCTCAATTATAGCCATGAATGCCACATTTGCTTTCTTGATATCATCTGCAATGTCTTCTTCATGATTGCTCCAATCAAAGTTACCCACATGCTGTGTTGTTACAGCAACATTTTGAAGGTTTTGGTTGTTGTTTCTTTGAAAACCTTGATTCTGAGGCATTCCTTGATTATGATTTTTCATTTGAGGCTGAAAGTTTTTGAAGTGGGATTATAGTTGTTGTTTGGATTGTTGTTAAAGTTGTTGTTGGTTCTCTTCTGATTCTGTTGATATTGAAGTTGCTGATTTCTAGGTTGGTTTTGAAACTGGTTCATTTGGAAGTTTCTTTACATGTTACACTCTCTTGCAAAATGACCAGGCTGTTGACAGTTATAGCAAATGGCATTTGACTTGTCAAAACCAATTCTTTCATTAGGCCCTGATAAGAGTGATCTATCAGTCCCGTTGTATAGCCTTTTGCTTATAAGAGCCAACATGGCTGCTTGCCACTTCAAATCCATGTCCTCCAAGTCATCAACATCTATCTGCTCAAGATCATCTTGTACCACACTTGTGTGAATTAAATTCTTTGCAACAAAAGCATTATATGACTCTGTAAACATTGAAGACAAGTCCTGCGTTTCACTGCCTTGACCATTTCCACCACTAGTATGAGGTACATGCCCACTTGCCATTGATGCAGAATCAGTGTCATCAATCAGTTGCACATTGAATCTTTGCTGGTTTCCAAGATTACTTTTGCTACCACCAACAAAAGACTTTGGAGTATCAGCATTATGCTCAACTGGTTCTTCAATAATGGGAATTTTTTGTTGATTCTTGGTAGTCAAATTTCCCATAGGTGCAATCAATATATTTGAAACATTGAAGCAAGGTCTTTCCTCCTTAATCATCTCATTCACTATCATCTCAATCTCTACAGCTTGAAGGAAGCACACTACATCATCCAATTTCAAGTCATTGAAGTTGTGCTTCTGAAGGATGAATTTGCAAGCAGTGTACCATTCCTTTGGCATTTAGTTGAGCAACATGGTATTCAAATCAAAGTCAGACATGACATAATCTGTGGTTCTGAGATCATTCACTATTGCTAAGAACCTTTCAAGAATGGACTTCAACTTTTCTCCATCTTTATACTTAAACCTCTCTAACTGTTGTTTCATTCTCTACTTCTTGATGTTCTTGAGCTCAATGTTTCCCTCAAACATTTCAAGTATTGCATCATACATTTCCTTAGCAGTGGCATGATGTGCAACCTTGGTAAGTATCTCCCAAGACAGACCTAACTTTAACATTGCTAAAGCCTTGTCATCTACTTTTCTCACTCTTTCCCTCACAGCAGCAACTGCTGCTGGATTTGCACCTTCCTCAACATTGCCTTGTGGACCATTCCTGTAAGGCCCCGAACCCGGGTGACCCTACTTTAGCGTCGGATTTACTCATAAACACAGTTCTTCAAATCAGAGTTTATTAAAACTTTTCGCGGAATATAAAACGTCAATCATTTGTTACAAAACATTAAATCTTTTCTTTGATACCATAACACAAAACTTTATATTTAAAACATCTTTACTTCTTTCTTCAGATGCCAGCCGTTCAAACCATGCCATGTGCCATCCTCATGCTAACTCTATAATCAGCTCACCTGCGTGCATACTAAAAGTCAGCTACGCTGAGTGAGTTCTAGTTAATCACATAATCATAAAATACATTCTTGCATTTCATACTTTCTTACCTTCATACTTTTATACATTCATATATTCATACATTTATTCATTCATACTTCTATACATTCATGTATTCATGCTTTTATTCTTTCATACTTCTATACATTCATGTATTCATACTTTTATTCTTTCATACTTCTATACATTCATATATTCATACGTTTTAAAGAGCCTTTCGCCCTATAACCTCACAGATATTATAAGGGTCCGGTCCCTAACATCACAGATATTATAAGGGTCTGGTCCCTAACATCACAGATATTATAAGGGTCTGGTCCCTAACATCACAGATATTATAAGGGTCTGGTCCCTAACATCACAGATATTATAAGGGTCTGGTCCCTAACATCACAGATATTATAAGGGTCTGGTCCCAAACATCACAGATATTATAAGGGTCTGGTCCCTAACATCACAGATATTATAAGGGTCTGGTCCCTAACGTCACAGATATTATAAGGGTCTGGTCCCTAACATCACAGATATTATAAGGGTCTGGTCCCTAACATCACAGATATTATAAGGGTCTGGTCCTTAACATCACAGATATTATAAGGGTCTGGTCCCTAACATCACATATATTATAAGGGTCTGGTCCCTAACATCACAGATATTATAAGGGTCTGGTCCTAATATCACAGATATTATAAGGGTCTGGTCCCTAACATCACAGATATTATAAGGGTCTGGTCCCTTGTTTTCGAATATTAGAAGGGTTCGATTCCCTCTTCGTCACCATACAACCATACATCATACCTCGAGTATTAGTAGGGCTCGGTACCCTTTTCGTAACCATACATTATCATTTCTTTCTTCTATTATCTCTATCATGTTCATACACATAAACATACATATCATACTTACCTTACACATAGTGTTACAACCTGACAGTACGTGCAATATCCGAAGATCGTTCACGTACCATCAAGCAATCATTCCTATATATCATATCATTCACATAAGGCATACACTTATCTCTTAGGATAAGCGTATTAACAAACATATCGAGTATGCACACAGCCCCGAAAACATAACACATAAATGGGGGCTAGAAACTCACCTGGATCCTGTTACGCTCGCCGTTGATCGTAATTCCTTTCTTTAACTGGGCTCGGCTAACTGTATAATATTTACACATATCAATTAACTACTACTACTCTTTTTGTATTTCTATCTATATATGACCCACAACGAACGGGGGTCCGGGGGCAGCGCCCCTGGCAGCGGGGTTCTAGGGGCGGCAGCCCCTAGCGGGGTCCAAGGGGCAGAGCCCCTGGCTGGGGTTAAGCTGCCAGGTAAGCTTGGAAAAATTTTATTTACATTAACTGCCTTAACACATTTTCCATTTGGTTTTTAATTTATTTTCTAAACGAACCTCACTTCAGGCGAAGTTAAACCTTAGGCGAACTTGGCTTCAGGCGAAGTTAAACCTTAGGCGAACTTGGCTTCAGGCGAAGTTAAACCTTAGGCGAACTTGGCTTCAGGCGAAGTTAAACCTTAGGCGAACTTGGCTTCAGGCGAACTTAATCTTGCAGGCGAAGTTATCGCGCTGCAGATCTGTTTGCCTATAAATCCTTCGTTTCTTAGCCAAATAACTCGATTTTGGTACCCACGGAATCGTATGATCGGCGCCTACAAATCCCAACCATCAAATCGGCCTAAAATTGACGTTTTAAGGGTCCGATTTGGGCAGTTTGGGTTTCGGGTCCGGTTAACCCGTCCAATCCTAACCATTTTCAGTAATATTAGCTTTGTTGGATTTGTTCTTACCTTACCAACTCAGATCTATCAACAAAATCTCGGGTCTCGGCTTCGAATCTTGATCGGTTAGAATGTGTGTGTTTTGAGTGTGTGAAGAGATAGATGTAAATGAAGATATTTTTGGGATTTTGGGGGTATTTATATCCCTGAAATCCCATTCTCATTTAACCCATCTCAATTAATCCAAATCCATAACCAACGTCCATTACCCGACACTAGCCCGACCCATACCAACTCCTACTCTTTTATTTATTCCTGATAACCCGGGTAAACTTTCTCTCTATTATTAAGTAATATAGTTAATATTATCTTGAAATTTCGGGATGTTACAAGTCTTCCCTCCTTAAAGAGGTTTCGTCCCCGAAATCTAACTTATTCCCTATAAATGTAAAACTTCTTATATTTACACGTTTTATTGAATCGCCTTCGTTTTCTGAGTTACTCTTCTTACTTCCGATTTTGCAGTCATCGAATGATGGTCATGTGTATTAGCTATTTAAGGTAGCTTGTCCATAAAGCCTTTGATGTACCAAGTCTCATTTCAATCTTCAAGAGGCTTTGTGTTATATCATATTAAATGCTAAAGCCTAAGTCGACACTCTATCACAACCCAACAATTTATCATGACTAACATGCATTCAGACAATTCGTACCATAATTAATAAACACCAGTCAAGACTTCAACATAAAACAACACGCATCGAGTCATTAATAAGTTACACATAGATTTAATACTTATGGCTAGCATCTAGCCTCCTTGAATGTCTTCTCTAAGCATACGAAGGAATCTGTTAAACCTCAAGCACTCTTCTCTCCATGTCCTCCCTTTGGCTTCTTACAATCCCTTGCTATGTGCCCACGTACTCCACAGTTGTGACACCTATGGTAATCATCACATTCCCAAGAGGAATGTCCTGCTCTTCCACACCTGTAGCAAACGCCTAATCCCTTTCTGCACTCTCCGGGGTGTCTCTTCCCACATTTTTCACAAGCAGTGAACCCCTCTTGCCTTGACTTCTTTTTGCGTGGATCCACTTCATTGGCTTCCTCTGGTTCTGGGGTTGGGTTCTTTTTCTTCGGTTCCATTTTCTCCCCTTCACAGTTGGCAAGGTCCTCATAAATCATCTCGGCCAATTCCACAGCCGAGTCAAATGTTGCGGGCTTACTAGACTTAACCAAAGTGCGAACATTCCAAGGAAGTCCCCTTACGTAACACTTGATCCTTTTAGCTTCGGTGTTCACCATGTTAGGTACCAACCTAGACATGCGGTTGAATTCAGTAGTATACTCCCGTTGTGTCATCTCTCCCGCTTTCAAATTCAGAAACTTCATCTCCACTCTTTCAACTTCTGTATCAGCGCAGACCTCTTCATCACCATGTCCTTTAGGTCATTCCAACTCATCGCCTTGATCTCTTCACGGGTCTTCCACTGCTCCACACTCTCCCACCAATACATAGCCTCATCTTCAAAAGATTGAGTGGCGTAACCGACAGCTTGGTCAGGACGGCACTCGCTAATGCGGATAACCTTGTCCATAGCGGTTATCCATTGGAGAGTAGCGATTGCGTCTCCCAACCCGGTCAGCTTTGGCGGGTCACAACCTTTGAAGGACTTATAGTTGCAACCGCCTCGGCCCCTCTTCCTATCATCATCTTTCACATACCTATCCCCACTCGAGGCCTCTCTTTCACCTTCCCCATTCTTTCTACCATCACCACCCGCCCCTTCAGCAGTTCGCTCACGGCTTCCAGCAGATCCTTCGGGATTCAGGTTCTTCACAGCAGCAACTACAGCCTGAACGATGGCTGCTTGAACTGCGGGGCTAAGTTGAACTTCTTCGTTATTGTCCTGGTCTCCTCCTGCGGCGCTCCCTTCATCTTCGGTGTGGGAAACTTCTACCGAGGGTTGCCGGACAAGACGAGGCCTGCCACGACGTCCAGTGCGACCCCCAGTTCCCACAGCTTCTCCAGCTCCAGCCATCAGTATTCTTAAAGGGACAACACAAACATCATCACTCAAGGAACTATTTAGTACAAGGATAGTAAGGCTAACAGGTAATAACAGTGGCCAGTTGTGACTAGCTGATCACGTTACTTTCCGTGTCCTATACACTTCCCTTTATGAGTCTATTTGTGCTGGTTCTACTTAAGCAATTAGTCAAATCAAATAATCAATTACTTCTATCCTTATCGTTCACGTATCTTTTCTTTCTCATTAACATATACATTTAATCGTACACGTTACCTTTACTGATCTTGCTTGAGCGACACATGGCATTCTTGAACTGACATCTTCTTTTCTTTCTTACTTAAATCCCATTCTCTGTTCGAGTCTAAGCATGTAGGATGCTTAAATCTCTCGAACTTATGCTCTGATACCAACTTGTAAGGCCCCGAACCCGGTGACCCTACTTTAGCGTCGGATTTACTCATAAACACAGTTCTTCAAATCAGAGTTTATTAAAACTTTTCGCGGAATATAAAACGTCAATCATTTGTTACAAAACATTAAATCTTTTCTTTGATACCATAACACAAAACTTTATATTTAAAACATCTTTACTTCTTTCTTCAGATGCCAGCCGTTCAAACCATGCCATGTGCCATCCTCATGCTAACTCTATAATCAGCTCACCTGCGTGCATACTAAAAGTCAGCTACGCTGAGTGAGTTCTAGTTAAACACATAATCATACAATACATTCTTGCATTTCATACTTTCTTACCTTCATACTTTTATACATTCATATATTCATACATTTATTCATTCATACTTCTATACATTCATGTATTCATGCTTTTATTCTTTCATACTTCTATACATTCATGTATTCATACTTTTATTCTTTCATACTTCTATACATTCATATATTCATACGTTTTAAAGAGCCTTTCGCCCTATAACCTCACAGATATTATAAGGGTCTGGTCCCTAAATCACAGATATTATAAGGGTCTGGTCCCTAACATCACAGATATTATAAGGGTCTGGTCCCTAACATCACAGATATTATAAGGGTCTGGTCCCTAACATCACAGATATTATAAGGGTCTGGTCCCTAACATCACAGATATTATAAGGGTCTGGTCCCTAACATCACAGATATTATAAGGGTCTGGTCCCTAACGTCACAGATATTATAAGGGTCTGGTCCCTAACATCACAGATATTATAAGGGTCTGGTCCCTAACATCACAGATATTATAAGGGTCTGGTCCCTAACATCACAGATATTATAAGGGTCTGGTCCCTAACATCACATATATTATAAGGGTCTGGTCCCTAACATCACAGATATTATAAGGGTCTGGTCCCTAACATCACAGATATTATAAGGGTCTGGTCCCTAACATCACAGATATTATAAGGGTCTGGTCCCTTGTTTTCGAATATTAGAAGGGTTCGATTCCCTCTTCGTCACCATACAACCATACATCATACCTCGAGTATTAGTAGGGCTCGGTACCCTTTTCGTAACCATACATTATCATTTCTTTATTCTATTATCTCTATCATGTTCATACACATAAACATACATATCATACTTACCTTACACATAGTGTTACAACCTGACAGTACGTGCAATATCCGAAGATCGTTCACGTACCATCAAGCAATCATTCCTATATATCATATCTTTCACATAAGGCATACACTTAACTCTTAGGATAAGCGTATTAACAAACATATCGAGTATGCACACAGCCCCGAAAACATAACACATAAATGGGGCTAGAAACTCACCTGGATCCTGTTACGCTCGCCGTTGATCGTAATTCCTTTCTTTAACTGGGCTCGGCTAACTGTATAATATTTACACATATCAATTAACTACTACTACTCTTTTTGTATTTCTATCTATATATGACCCACAACGAACGGGGGTCCGGGGGGCAGCGCCCCTGGCAGCGGGGGTTCTAGGGGCGGCAGCCCCTAGCGGGGTCCAAGGGGCAGAGCCCCTGGCTGGGGTTAAGCTGCCAGGTAAGCTTGGAAAAATTTTATTTACATTAACTGCCTTAACACATTTTCCATTTGGTTTTTAATTTATTTTCTAAACGAACCTCACTTCAGGCGAAGTTAAACCTTAGGCGAACTTGGCTTCAGGCGAAGTTAAACCTTAGGCGAACTTGGCTTCAGGCGAAGTTAAACCTTAGGCGAACTTGGCTTCAGGCGAAGTTAAACCTTAGGCGAACTTGGCTTCAGGCGAACTTAATCTTGCAGGCGAAGTTATCGCGCTGCAGATCTGTTTGCCTATAAATCCTTCGTTTCTTAGCCAAATAACTCGATTTTGGTACCCACGGAATCGTATGATCGGCGCCTACAAATCCCAACCATCAAATCGGCCTAAAATTGACGTTTTAAGGGTCCGATTTGGGCAGTTTGGGTTTCGGGTCCGGTTAACCCGTCCAATCCTAACCATTTTCAGTAATATTAGCTTTGTTGGATTTGTTCTTACCTTACCAACTCAGATCTATCAACAAAATCTCGGGTCTCGGCTTCGAATCTTGATCGGTTAGAATGTGTGTGTTTTGAGTGTGTGAAGAGATAGATGTAAATGAAGATATTTTTGGGATTTTGGGGGTATTTATATCCCTGAAATCCCATTCTCATTTAACCCATCTCAATTAATCCAAATCCATAACCAACGTCCATTACCCGACACTAGCCCGACCCATACCAACTCCTACTCTTTTATTTATTCCTGATAACCCGGGTAAACTTTCTCTCTATTATTAAGTAATATAGTTAATATTATCTTGAAATTTCGGGATGTTACAATTCCTGATTGAGTTCCACATATCAGCATCATTATAGCAAACGACTGCTTCAAACAAGACCTTCCATTTTGTGAAATTTTCCTGTCCATACAGTATAGGAATCTTGTTAGTAGACACTTCTTTTTCTTCATAACCAGACATTTTGAGAAATCAAAAATAGTTTCTTTGTAAAAACATGGTTAAAAAATAATCAGATCTGAAAACCGATTGTTCAGATCTGATGTGTCTGATGCGATTAGGACAAGATTTATATATAAAAATTAAAGCTTTAAACAAAATAAGGAAGAGAGAACACCAAATGATTGTAGATCTGGAAGAAAAATGAAGAACAGAGCTGTTGACGTCACTTTTCAATGGAATAGTGGCCTGCTTACGTCATCTTTCTTCAAATCTTCAATCAGCAACAACAATCTTTCCAAAATAGCAGCAGCAAGTTCTAATACCACTTGTTAGGTCCCCGATTTCAGCTGGATCTTACTCAAATCATGTCATAACTCACACAAATGAATGTGTCGACAAGAGAATTGTTGACGGGTTGCTATCTTTAGAAAGATTACTGTTTGTTAAAGGCGGAATAAATAACAAATAGGGCAGTTGCTATCAATAATCAAAGGTAACTAAAACACATACGATTCACTCAAAAGATTTCCATTCATACAAAGTTCATCCTACAAAAGGATAATGGATTTAGGGTTTCTTGATAGGAAAGTTATGTCCGTACTATTCTAAGACAGCCGCCACACTCAATAATATTCTCTCTAAATTAATGAGTCTGTCTACATTTTAGCCGCCTCCGGAGGTGTTGTGACATCCGTGACAAAACGACGTATACCTTATTTACTACGTAGCGAGGTAAACGATAAATCGGTTAATTCATAGCGATTAAACGAGTAACCGATCGATACCGATTATGACCTTTATGTATACCGAGGGGTCATATATGAGTTATATATATATTATATTGGCTAACATATTGTTATTAAGGCCCCAGTACTTATAAAACCACTTAAACGAAAAAGGTTTCGTTTAACGATACAAGTGTAAGTCTAAACACAATCGTTAACATCAAAACGAGCATTGTAGCATCCGTCAAGCCTAAAAAGACTTATGGAACACTTATATAAGATGTTTTAAACAATCCGTGAAAATATTTTGGGTTTTTACAACCATTTAATAAGTTTTTCTTATTTTACAAATTTGAGTCGAAAAATATTCGTTTTTGCGCTGTTTGTTAAACCTGAACTATTTTTCTTGCCAAAAACAAAACCCGAACGTAAAATGGACTCCGGATTTATCACACATACATGTAAAACACAAAAAAAAATCATTTTAAGGGCTAGGGGCCCATTCCTTATCCAGATCGGAACAAGGAGGAACCCCAACCCCTTGTTTTCTTAATTTATAAGCAATCCCATACCTACTCTTTCATCATATATTATTTACCCAGCTGCACAACCATTCTTTCTACAACTCTTCATCCAAATTATAAGGTAAAACTTAATATTAAACATGTTTTTGATTAGTTTTTTTTAAGCATAAATTAAGAATTGTTTATGAATAATCATGTTTAACCATGTAAAATCTTTCAAACTGGTCCAAAAACATATTTTGATGCTAAACATGTTTAATAATCTGTATCATACATTTTTTTGATGAAAAGGTCGGATTAGAAGGTTGAAAACAAGTTTTTACGGATTAAAAACTTGATTTAGAACCTAAACCGAAAACATATGTTACAAGGCTTGATTATTGATGTTACATGCTTGGTTTTGTGGTACATGACTTGTATATATAGTATCTGGCTTACCAAGAACCCGGAAATACGAGAAAAAGGCTTAACCGATTGAAAAACGCAAAAGGTATTAGCAGAAAAACTCGTTTAGGGGCTGTTTATACTTCGATTGTGACGTGCTTTAAGTTAGACTATGAAACTATTTAAGAACATTATGGATCATATAAGTGATTGCCTGTTCAAATTTGGTAATTTTTCGATATACGGAGAATATTTGGCGAATTTATTACTGTTTATTGGCGTTTATTTGGGAAAAATAGTTAAAACTTTTGAAAAATTATTAAATTTGGTTTGTAACCCATAAATGTTATGGAAAGATCATTGGAAAAGTTTGGTATGATTTGGAGATGTCTAATATATTTTTGCAATTGTGTTTTAATCGAGTTTTAACAGCCGAAAAACGCACTAAAAGGCATTTTGGCAAAAGAGTTAGATTCTAGAGACTTTACAGGAGATATGTCATGGTATTTTGACCAATGTTAAAAATTATCGGATTTTTCGAATGTCGTTTGGTATAAACGGGCTATTTACTACTTAATTATAACACATTAAATGAATTTTATAAATAGATAAAGAGTCATAAAAAATCTGAAAATATTTTTATAAAATTCTCCATATTTTAATGTATTTTTACAAAAATTCCATAATTTATATATAAGTTCATAATTAGTTATGATTAATCAAAGATTTAAACTATATATTGTTTTAACGAAACCGGCAGTTTTAAGTTTAACGAACTGACTGGTATGTCAAAAAGTCAAAAGTGGTCATATATCATAGTTTTAGGTGAATTTGATAAAAACGAACTTTTTACGAGAATTCCGGACAATTTGGGTGGATTGTACGCGTTTTGTATAATCAAACCCGTGTGAAAACGGAAACGAACCCTGCGATCAATCCAGATACCGAAACTTTAAAATTTTTTTATATTAAATCATTTTATCAATCAATATGTTTACTTAAGTTTCTGTGATCTTACCTAATCCCGAAACGCGGTAAACGATCAACTTGGCTAGGCTCGGAAAACGGTGAAACTGAGTCAAATCTGATTTTGAACATTTCATAGTATACAACGTCACAATCTAAGACTATGGTCATGTTCTGGGCCAAACAACTGTACCCAGACTAGTTATACAGCCCGATTTAACTTAAACAATGTACTAGTGTTAACAGTACGATACCGGTTATAGGATTCAAGCTATAATCGAGGCATATTACTTACTGACACGTATTACCCGCTCAAACTACGATCAGGTGAGTTTCATGACCCCACTTTCTAAACTGTTTTACGAACTTTTGGGGTGGAAAGCGTGTTTACATATACTTTTATACTTGGAAACTTGTGATGATGTGAATTATCTAAGTACTAACACTTGAAAGTCCCCACAAACATAAGTGATTAACTTCGTGCCGGTGACGTGTGGATAGTACTATCGGTTTGACAAACCCAACTGACAGGGCCGGAGGGGTATGCCGGAACGCGTTAACCCAGTTGCACATTGTCATTTATACTTATTACAATCTGCTATGTGGTGTTAGACATACATACTTGGGCAAAGTGGCAGTTAAATGCCAACGGGAGTACATGGGCAAGGGTGGCCATGCGTGCAAGCTGTCTTGGTTTCACTTGTGGCTTAGTATAAAAACATCATGCACATATATACATAAATGCATACGTACTGTCAACTTTACGAACTTGTATACTGATTTTGTTTGTAATCGTGAAACTTGAAACTCACCAACTAGACGTAGTTGACCCGTTTTAACATGCTTTTCAGGTAAGCCGAAGTTGGAATGAATTGCTTACGTGCTTGGTGTTAGAAACAAAGTTGAATAGCTATGAATAGATGCAAATACATAGAAATGAATAAGAAGCTCGTGAACTGGTTATGTGATTTTCATCTAGTTTGTAAACATAGTACTAATCCATGTAATATGATGTAAATTAGTTTGTTGAATTTCTTTATAAACAATGTGGTTGATACCAGTATTATCTATTACATCCCCGTAGTATGCTTTCGCAACTACCTAGTCGGGGTGTGACAGGTGTGCCCTAAATTATTCTATCTATAGGCCTAACACCTTCTTTACTGCTGTCATTCCTTCTAGAAACCCTAAATGCTAAAACATATTCAAATTACATATTCAGAATTATTCTAAGTTGTAAA